>NC_092346.1:30747169-31079835 GCF_963676685.1 Mytilus edulis
GACATGTGTCTGGTCACCGTATCTTAAAAAAGACATCCGCAAATTGGAATCTGTACAAAGAAGGGCCACAAAGCTGGTAAAAAATATTTGTCATCTTAATTATGAAGACAGGTTACGTTCATTGGGTTTGCCAACCTTGGAATATCGTAGGGATAGGAATGATATGATACAAGTCTACAAAGCGTTGCATGGTATAGATGACATCGACTGGATGAGCCTATTTACTTTAGCACCATCTAATAATACTAGAGGTCACTCATTAAAACTTTTTAAAAAACAGTGTAAGACAACACATAGACTAAATACTTTTTCAATTAGAGTAGTGGATCAGTGGAATAACCTGTCAGATTTAACGGTGACGGCAAAGACTCTGAATAATTTTAAGTCTGCATTAAATGGCGAAAATTGGAACCTATATAAATTCATATGTTCGTGTTAAGTGTTTCAGCTGCGCACACCTAAATAAGTATTTTTTGATAAGTTTAATATATTATATATAAATATATTATAATGAGATGAGAAATCATATACGACAATCCAAGATGAGGGGTCAGTAGAAGCCTTTGGCTTATGTAACGACCCGAAGATAAAGGTATAAAGGTATAAAGGTATAGTAAATGGTGTCATAACGGTGTGCGATTTGACGAGTTTTCTCCAGTGAGGACAAACTCAAAAGTTGATAAGGTGTATAATAAATTTAGTATGAATATTTTCCTCAATCTGCCTCAGTAATCAGGTCATACTCATAGGCATAGCCATTAAACAGTTAAATAGGTTATTAAATATTTATTTATACCTAGTTTTTTAACTACTAAGACGTGTTTGACCGCGATTGTTACCTTTTCTTCTTCTGCAGGTGGTTGCGGTGGTGGTTCTGGGGGCAATGGAGGCTTTTCCTCTGACGGGGGTGGTGGGGCTGCTTCTGGCAGAGGTGGCATGCTAGTGGGGACTGGTGGCTGTACGACGCCGGCTGGATTTTGTGCTTGATTTTGCTGTTGGTAGTACCACTGGTACATTTGCTGTTGATATTGGTTATATTGCATTTGTTGGGCTGGAGCAGCAGCTCCCATTTGTTGCCAGTTGGGATACATTTTGAGGTTTATGCTTTGTTTTAAAATCGAAACAGCGTGGAATGGCGTCGGATACACTGAAGATTATCTCCCTTGCATTAATTTTTTTCCTTGGTGTAAATAAATACCACAAAGGATAATAAAAATTAGAACAAGAAAGTACCTTTTTAAATTTTAAAATAGAGACTAAATCAAAGAAATGGTAAATAAATACTTTTTAATATATTATGACAAAACATAACCATTTACTTCTTATTCTAAGTCAAAAGATAATTGATTAGACCAAGGATTTGTATCTTACTATACAAATCCTTGATTAGACCTTATAATGTAAATCCATAAGTGCTTGGGTAATGGACCCCCTTTTTTATTTTTGGAAAATAATAATTGAGTCCAACTAAATAAACGGCTGTAAAAGAACAAGAAAACATTAAACTAGTGATATATTACAGAATATTTAGTAAAATATTTAAGAACAAAAAAGTATAAAAAAGTTTAATTTTGGATCGACCCTTAAAATTTGGACCTCAATGTAGACCAATTTAAAAATGGGACCCAATAATATTGGGCCAATATCAAAAATAGTAATACAAGGTTGAAACCCCCAAACATTAAAGACTTTACATGAATCCTATTGAAATTGGTCAAAAGATTTGTATTCATTTTCAACTTAAGATTTCTTTGGTTGCTATTAATCTTTCAGATTTGGAAACTTAGATTTGGAAAATAGTTTTTTTTTAAATTGTAACATAAAAGGACTATAAGGAACACACTGTAAATTGGTGACTTTAAAGAGCTTAAATTTTTATATGAAGATTTACATTTCTGCTGTTGTTTTTTTCTATGGTCGGATTGTTGTCTCTTTGGCACATTCCCCATTTCCATTCTCAATTTTACATTATTTTTTCAACTGATTTCACTTTCTTTCAAATGTATGATTGTTGTTTAGTCAAAACATTTGATCAGTATATTGGCCTTTTTTTTTTTAAGTGTCCAATTTTTCTTTTAGAACTTCTGAGTTAGTTTTCCACTGTCTCATTACATGAGTTTAGCCACTGAACACTGTCTTTAGCATATTTAGTCATATTGACATATGCAGTTTAATTGAAATAGTTATCAAAAGTACCAGGATTATAATTTTATACGCCAGACGCGCGTTTCGTCTACATAAGACTCATCAGTGACGCTCAGATCAAAATAGTTGAAAAGCCAAACAAATACAAAGTTGGAGAGCATTGAAAGCCATAATTATGTTCTTTCTCGATGTATTTTTTTGAGGTCTATTTCGTCATTTAAAATTGCCTTACCTTTCATCCCCTAATGCAGTTTGTGTTTATTTCGGTTAGAAGCAAATGTTACTGGCATTTATCTATTAATCAAAAACTTCAAGTTGATCTCTAAATATGTTTTTTTTTTATTTTATTGATTTGTTAGATTCCTGTTTAATTTTATTCAATCCATTGGTGACTCTGTCCATGAAACAAAACAAAATCTTTTCTTTTATTGTAATTGGTACCAAGAAACATAACTATTTAAAGACATTCATAGGAGTATATCTGTTATGTACCTTCTAAAGACCACTCCTGTACAGGTTATTTCAGATTGGCACCAAAAGTAGCGGCACTTTCTTAAATATCCTTCAAAGAAACAAATGTGCCAAGGTTGATTCCTTTTTATTTGGTTTCAGGAATTACTAAAAAAATTGTTGGACAGTACACTTCTACTATCTGAACACCCAAATTCATGACCATATCCAAGAACAAAAGAAAACAATGCATAAAGCAATCTTCAAAACAGTCTTATATTTTGATACATTTTTGTATTAATATACTTTGACCTATAATGGTTTATTTTTACAAATTTTGACTTGGATGGAGAGGTTGTCTCATTGGCACTCATACCACATCTTCTTATATCTATGTGTATGATAACTATCCAATCATGTAATTGAGCAAAGTAGAAAGGAAAAAGGTAAAATAACTAAAATACAGAACTCTGATGAAAATTCAAAACGTAAAGACCTTGATTAAATGGTGAAAATAAAGTTCCAAACGTTGATTCAAGGAAACTTTAAGGACTTAAAACATGTGAAACCATTTATTTTCAAGCACTTGTCTGAGAAAACTTTTTATTTTGTGAGATTAATTGTAATTTTTTACAAGATTTGTATCCCCATAGAGATAATGTAACATACTTATCAACTTTTTAACAGGTATGACAAGTCAATTAAACATATATCTAATTCTTCCCTTGACAGAAGGATGGACAAACAGACAAATGAATGAAAGAACAAACTAATAAACAAACACACAGATAGAAAAACATAATGCTGGTAGTGGGGTATAAGAAGCCACACAGAAAATAGGTTATATTTATGATTTTTTTTTAATAAAACAAACTTTAAATCTTATAACAATATTTTGCTATTATTTATATAAGCACATAAAACTGTAACCTGGTACATTGTTTTGAGTAATAAAGATTTTATTATAAGTGATAACATCGTTTAACACAGTTCAATTAAGAAAAACCATACCCGAAAAGGTTTATATTTTTTATACAAAGGGAGATAATTATTATGGCCATAATATTTAGTCAGATTAAGGCATTAAGCTGTATAAATTTAAACTGCGGATAAACAGATCTTGTTTGAAGAGCTTAATATAATTGATAAAATTACATTACCGGTATAACAAATAATTATACAATAAATATATACAAAATAATACAATAATAGAAGTATATAAATGTAAAAAAAAATCTGCAAATAAGATCTCTATAAATATAAAAAAGAAGATGTGGTATGATTGCCAATGAGACAACTATCCACAAAAGACCAAAATGACACAGACATTAACAACTATAGGTCACCATACGGCGTAAAGCGTAGAATAATTATTTTTTGATACAGAACAACAACAAAAATGGCATCTTTAGTTAATATCATGAATCAACGAATCAACTATACAAAATAAAATTCAATCCCAGCATTGCTCTTTCATCCTTTTTAAAGGATTTAATTTGGCCAAGGGACATAATTAAGTACATTTTTATGGTAAAATTCTTGCTTTGATATACTAACATAACATATATATCTAAGTACTATTCATTGCTGTTCTCAATCCTAAATAGATAAAGTTTTCATGTCAATTGAATGATGAACATTTCAGCTCATATTTTACTGAAATATAATTATGACTTACTGATTGTAATTTTCAGCAATGATAATTTTCTTGCTATTGATTTTCTAAATTACTTGAATAAGAACATATTAATTTTAAAGCAACAAAACAAAAAAAATCATTTACAAGGGTCGTAATGTGGTACCTTCATGACGATAAAAGGAAAAAATTCTTGCCAAATGACGTTAACGGTAATTTTGGTGTATGACAGTAAAATGTGCACTTTCTTTAAGACGATAAAAACATGACTGATTTTGACCAATCACGTTAATTTCTTTCCAATAATGAAGGTAACGACAATTTTTTGAGAACTCCGACGAATCTTGGTAAAATTTTAACCAATTTGACGATAACAGTAGCCGAAAATTATTGTTTGACGCCTGACCTTAAAGGGCATTACGTAACCCACATTTACAGGTCAACATCACATGCTATTTGATAAAAGAAAAGAGTTCCAAGGTCCCCCTTTGCACAGATTTTAGTCAAAAGTTCTTTTTTATAATTTGTCTATAGAATTGTAGGCTGAATAGCACTTAAAAAGCAATTTTTCATATAATTAATACTTTTCCAAGGTACATAACTCTTAAAAAAAATAGTTGATCATCATCGGTTTTGCAAATGTGTTCAAGCCATGTAAACCTAAGCTTTGATCAATAATTTTAAAAAAAAAGTTTGGCAAGAATTGTACATGTTATTAAAGCACTTGCAAAGCAAATTTCCAAGTAACTGATATTTCCCAAACAGAAATATTCTACTCTCTATTGTGTAAACAAACTATGCATTGATGATGAATTGTCATAATTATGGTGAAAGAGGGTGAAATAATAGATTGCTTTCAACAAAGCGGGAGATAGTTTCCTCCAAATGGGAGACTGCTTTCATCAAAGTCGGACATTGCTTTCTTCAGCTTGGGAGATTGCTTCCATCTTAGTGTGCTTTTTTCAAAGAGAGAGATTGCTTTTTATGAAGAGGGAGATTTTACCTTAATATTAGAAGAGTAGTTTTCAGAGGTAGATTTTAATTCATAGTTCTTTAATTGTGACACTCCCACAAATACCTTGTGTCAGCTTATATGTCTGTACAGACTGTTTATTTTATCATTATTGTTTATCTTAGTGTAATTTTTACAAGTTGGTTGTTGGCAATTACTATTGTGTTTTGTAATTATAATCAAAACATACATTTTAAAACTAACCCATTAGGGGAGATAACTCATGAAAATAATTGATGTGAAGTAAATGCACTCAAAATAAATTACATATTATGCATTAAAAATCTATTTAATACATTAAGAACCATTAGAACAGTAAGTGGTTATGAGACTAATTCACAATAAGGTGACCTTCAAACTTGAGACTGCCTGGTTTTCAAGTTAAAATTTAATGATTATAGAGATAGTTTATGCAAGGAAAGTCCAGAAACAAGTTCAAGAATTGACAGACACTCGACAGATCACCATTAAATGCCACAATTGAGTACTCTGTTATTCTTAGTAAACCAGAATATCTGAATACAGATATCATCTGATTTTTCTGTTTGGATTACTATGCACTAAATGACAAAAGAACATAAACAT
This sequence comes from Mytilus edulis, assembly GCF_963676685.1. Lineage (NCBI taxonomy): Eukaryota > Metazoa > Mollusca > Bivalvia > Mytilida > Mytilidae > Mytilus > Mytilus edulis. The sequence continues at coordinate 30,752,998 of NC_092346.1, forward strand.
GATATATTGTGAATTCATTATTTTTAACGGAGTACCAATGCAATTATTCATGGATTTCATGGATAAAGGTGAAAATATTTGAATATCCAACATAGTAAATTTTTTCTACAGACAATGACAAAACAACAAAATCAAATATCCATGAAAAATACAATTTTTCATTAATCCATAAAAAATTGATTCACATGAAAATAAATCCACTGTAACCAGTTCTACAGCTAGTCAGAAGTCAACAAACAGAAGATTCTAAGCAGATTCATACACAAAATTGACTCACTCTTGTAGAGCTTCTGTACATTTCACTAGATGACAGTGCCTTTATTAACTTCTAGTACACTTTGTTCATTTCTAGAGTATTCTCAAGTTTAATATGTTATGTAAAATCAATTCTGTATGCCATTTTATACAATTGTAAATTGTGGAAGCTATAAATAACAATTTTGTATAGTTTGAATATGTACAACTTGATTCTTAATATGCAACCTATGATGGCATTTGGGTATACCCTGTTATATTGTATATAAACACAGGCTGCAAAAATCCTACATGACAACAGGTTGACGATGCCCTGCTCTCTGCAACAGTCTGTCCCGTTCCCTGTTCATACTAATGGTGAATGACTCTTGTTGATGGTATCTGTAAACTTTGATGACAGCTACTACTGATAAAACAACCCAACAAATCCAACAGATCCAGGTACAGAACTGAAATAATAGATGAATATATTGTGGGTCAATGAATTATTTAAGTTATTTCACCAGTTATCTTTTTATTTACAATTTCATTAATTGCAGATTCTGACTTAGCAACTTGCTAAATGAATATATTAACAGATAAAAGTTAGACGGTTGTAGGTCATTCTTGCAAGTCCTTTAAATGTGGATCAACTTAAAACTGAATGCAATCAACGAATAAAACCTTCAGGGTCATAACTACAAGAGTAACAAGACTCCTTTGTTTTGCATTTATATATATCATTAAAGTTGACATGAATAAATCTAAATCAAAATCATAAATTATTTTTTGTAATTTATCTGTAACGTTGAAAACCTTACCGGTATGTGAAAACATTAATTTCTTGCAATGGGAGATAACTTCCAAACAATGGGAGATAACTTCAAATTCATATTTAATTATACCTGAGCCATCATCATTTCCAAGTAAAAGTTAGATGTATTTATGTCTTTTTCTTCAATAAATGTCACAAAGTCTCCAAGTTCACAACTGCAATATATAAGTATAACCTTATAATCACTAAACAATCATATTTTTACACTAAATGTGCGATAAAATTAACCAGATGCTCCGCAGGGCGTAGCTTTATACGACCGCAGAGGTTGAACCCTGAACGGTTAGGGCAAGTATGGACACAACATTCAAGCTGGATTCAGCTCTAAATTTGGATTGTGATTAAATAGTTGACACAGCATAGGTTTCTGACACAGAATGAATGTGTTCTAATGAACTTAAAATTTTTGTTTCTCTTAGAGCAATTCACTATGCTGTTGAATATAAATCCTCTCAAAAAAATGTTTGAAGAAATTTTCTTTTTTATTTATGAAATTTCAAATGAGAAAAATTGAACCCAATTTTTTTAATCACATCCCCCTTTCCCTTATTCCAAAACTAATCTCAATTAAAATTTCTAATGGAGTTTGCAACAATAACTACTCATTTAAATACATCATAAAATATTAAGATGTAAAAAAACTGCTTGTTATCACTGAATGGTAAAGATTATTTTAATTTATCAGTTGGTAGTAAAAAGTGAATATACATTGTATATTGTATATAACAAAGATTTAAGTTGATTCTGGACAAAGAAAGATAACTCCAATTAAAAAAAAATCTTGCTATTGCACAATATTTTGCAATTAGATATTTCTTGCTTACTATTCTGGACAAAGAAAGATAACTCTAATTAAAAAAAATTTTGATATTTCACAATATTGTGCAATTAGATATTTCTTGCCATTGCGCAATACTGTGCAATTGAAAAGACTTGCTATTACACAATACTTAATATAATAATTTTAGATCCTGATTTGGACCAACTTGAAAACTGGGCCCATAATAAAAAATCTAAGTACATTTTTGGATTCAGCATATCAAAGAACTTCAAGATTTCAATTTTTGTTAAAATCAGACTAAGTTTAATTTTGGACCCTTTGGACTTTAGTGTAGACCAATTTGAAAACAGGACCAAAAATGAAGAATCTACATACACAGTTAGATTTGGAATATCAAAGAACCCCATTTATTCAATTTTTGATGAAATCAAACAAAGTTTAATTTTGGACCCCGATTTGGACCAACTTGAAAACTGGGCCAATAATCAAGAATCTAAGTACATTTTTAGATTCAGCATATCAAAGAACCTAACTGATTCATTTTTTGTCAAAATCAAACTAAGTTTAATTTTGGACCCTTTGGACCTTAATGTAGACCAATTTGAAAACGGGACCAAAAGTTAAGAATCTACATACACAGTCATGACAGTTAGATTCAGCATATCAAAGAACCCCAATTATTCAATTTTGATGAAATCAAACAAAAGTTTAATTTTGGACCCTTTGGGCCCCTTATTATGTTGGGACCAAAACTCCCAAAATCAAATCCAACCTTTCTTTTATGGTCATAAACCTTGTGTTTAAATTTCATAGATTTCTATTTACTTATACTAACGTTATGGTGCGAAAACCAAGAAAAATGCTTATTTGGGTCCCTTTTTGGCCCCTAATTCCTAAACTGTTGGGACCTAAACTCCCAAAATCAATACCAACCTTCCTTTTGTAGTCATTAACATTTTGTTTAAATTTCATTGATTTCTATTTACTTAAACTAATGTTATTGTGCGAAAACCAAGAATAATGCTTATTTGGGCCCTTTTTTGGCCCCTAATTCCTAAACTGTTGAGACCAAAACTCCCAAAATCAATCCCAACCGTTCTTTTGTGGTCATAAACCTTGTGTCAAAATTTCATAGATTTCTATTAACTTAAACTAAAGTTATAGTGCGAAAACCAAGAAAATGCTTATTTGGGCCCTTTTTGGCCCCTAATTCCTAAAATGTTGGGACCAAAACTCCCAAAATCAATACCAACCTTCCTTTTGTGGTCATAAACCTTGTGTTAAAATTTCATAGATTTCCATTCACTTTTACTAAAGTTAGAGTGCGAAAACTAAAAGTATTCGGACGCCGGACGACGACGACGACGACGACGACGACGACGACGACGACGCAGACGCCAACGTGATAGCAATATACGACGAAAATTTTTTCAAAATTTGCGGTCGTATAAAAAAGAAGTACCAAGTAACTTCTTATTTATCTACAATGTAATATTTCTGTTATTCAATTTCATTTGGTTGTTTTGCCAATTTCTGGTATAATAAAATTACATCGAAAAAGAATGAACAATTAAGATTAGAAATAGTAAGCTTAACTTTAAGTTTTTATTAATCTTCAAATGGATAACCCAGTAAGAATTTAGTAGGCCGCATTGAGGCATGAATTGTAAGGTTATGAGGGTGGGCAAATCTTATTCTAGGTGACTGATTTGTAAATGCAAACTATCTTATTTCTGATTTCTTTTTTGTTCTTGTATTATAATATGTCATGATTTATTGAAATAAATATTGAATGCTGCAAGAAAAGAAAAAATAAATCATGCTAGAGGTGAGATTGATTTATTGAATGATTGGTGATAAACGCCACTTTCAACACTATTGTGCTTTTTCCTGGCGGTGAGTTTTTATTGGTGGAGGAAGCAGGAGTGCCCAGAGAGAACCACAGGGGATAAGAGTATATTTGTTTGTCAACTCAAGATATAAAGAACAAAAAGGCTAAAAGGAAGCACTCCCACCAGCAAAGTGGAAAGGAATTAATATAAGTCGAAATAACTTGTTTCCCAATCCACTATAAATAAATATTCTTAAACTAAACTAAAGAATCAAAAATAAGTGATGTCCTTCACTTTTTGTTTTTCAACTACCGGTATGTTACATCATTTTTTTGTTTTCTTTTATAAAACCCTACATTTAGGTAGAAGACTCACTTTATTCCTTCGTTACTTATCAAACCACACCATTCATTAAAGCCAACACTCAGTGTAAGGGATGAGCCAAACAACATCAGACAAACCAGTAGACTCACTAGAGCTGTGACAAAACAATCCAACCATGACCTGTAAAACATATTTTTTAAAGTATATCATTAAATAATCTAACCATGACCTGTAAAATATATTTTTTATTTTAAAATTATATTATAAAATAATCCAACCATGACCTGTAAAATAAATATTTAAAATTATATTATAAAACAGTCGAACCATGACCTGTAAAATATATTTTTAAATTAAATCATAAAACAATCTAACCATGACCTGTAAAATATACCTTGTAAATTATATTATAAAATAATCTAACTGTACAGTCATCGATGACCTATAGCTGTTAATTTAATGTGTTATTTGGTCTCTTGTGGAGAGTTGTCTCATTAGCAATCATACCTCATCTTCTTTTTTTTATATAACCATGACCTGTAAAATATATTTGTTATGCCCCACCTTCGATAGTAGAGGGGCATTATGTTTTCTGGTCTGTGCGTCCGTTCGTACGTCTGTCCGTCCGTTCGTTCTTCCTCCCTTCGTTTGTCCGTCTGTCCCGCTTCAGGTTAAAGTTTTTGGTCAAGGTAGTTTTTGATGAAGTTGAAGTCAATCGACTTCAAACTTAGTATACATGTTCCCTATGATATGATCTTTTTAATTTTAATACCAAATTAGAGGGTTTACCCCAATTTCACGGTCCACTGAATATAGAAAATTATAGTGCAAGTGGGGCATTCGTATACTGGGGACATCTTCTTGTTTAAATTATACTATAAAACAGTCCAACCATAACTTGTAAAAATATTTCCATAATGATAACACAAAATGATATCTGATTATCATGATTATCATGATTATCATGATTATTGCAAATACAAATATCATAATGAAATAAATAAAAATGTGGTGCATGCTGGACTTTTAGGTTCTTGCTTTCTTGGAGTAAATAATTCACATGTAACTGCAATAAGTATCTGTTTAAAATGACTTGAAAGAATAAACAATATATATCTGGTATGAACATGGAATTATTTGAATCTGGCAAAATTTTAAATTCTGGAAAATTGTTTAGAATGGTATGATGAAAACTTACTAAACTACATTTTGTTAGCCATTTTACATTCACAGATGTATAATAATTAATGTCACAGTCAATGAACCAGCTAACCCTCTTAGCCATCACACAAGGATAATATAACCCTATTTTGATATGTTAGTAATCACCAAACATTCTTAAAATTTTCCAGAATTGAAAATCATTCCAACTTGATAAAAGATAAAAATAAGATAAAAAAAAACCACCATAAACCTAAATAGTTACACATTGATCACCTCACTCAAATAATGACAACTCTTTTTTATCATTGACACACTTAAAATTTCCTAGGTTTTTTACTCATTGTTGGTGATCTGGATCAACATGACAGCCATTTCAAAAAAAAAACTTGTTTATAAACAATTTTATATATTTTTATATTTCCATAAACATATGCTATTTAATAATTAAAGGAAAACCATTAATTTACAACAAGGAATATGAAATAAAAGATACAGTGAATAAAAAACTATTTTTTTTAGGAAAACCATTAATTCTATAACAGGACATATAAAATAAAAAAATCAGTGAATAAGGAAAACCAAAAGTTTTACAACATGGAATATGAAATAAAAGATAAAGCATTTGAATACAAAACTATTTTCTTTCGAATTTTGAAATTATGTGTTCAAAGAATAGAATTTCATTCTGTAGTGTACAATGTATGTAGGGGATATAAGTTCTGTTTCCTTTAAAAATGTCCTGTACCAAGTCAGGAATATGGCCATTGTTATATTATAGTTCGTTTCTGTATGTGTTACATTTTAACGTTGCGTCGTTTGTTTTCTCTTATTTTTGAGTGTAAATTCACATTGCGATAAGACGTGTCACGGTACTTGTCTATCCCATATTCATGTATTTGGTTTTGATGTTATATTTGTTATTCTCGTGGGATTTTGTCTGATGCTTGGTCTGTTTCTGTGTGTGTTACATTGTAGTGTTGTGTCGTTGTTCACCTCTTATGTTTGGTGCGTTTCCCTCAGTTCTAGTTTGTTACCCCGATTTTGTTTTTTGTTCATGGATTTATGAGTTTGAACAGCGGTATACTACTGTTGCCTTTATTTGACACTTTATTACACAGATTTTTCCCATAATTTACAATTTTCCTTAGCTAATGTGAAGCAGAAAAATACTGTTTGATTTCATTGGATTCCCAAACTTTTCAAAACAATCTATTTAACAAATTCATGAACATATAATTAGCAATTATTAATCTTGAATTGCAATTTGTTTCCCATCTCGTGATAACATTAAGTCAAAACATTATACATGTATATGTATAAAAATACAACATCTTTGGGGAATGTTGTCAAATAAATAATTAATTATAAGCTACAGTTCAGCAGCTAGCTACTAGGCTTAGTAATTATAATACAGATTGATTGAAATTTTGAGTTAGAATTTCTTTAAGAACAACTCCCTTCCTTGTCAATTACTGTACCACAACCTTAAAAAAGACACAACATTTCACATAAGCAGATACAACAAATAAGCTTACTTGACTGTTAGTAATTAAAACAAACTAAAAAAATATTTGCAATATACTAGCTTCAGCCAAGTTCAGGCTATACATACCCATCTATATTTTTGAAGAGATAAACTGATTCCCACACAATGTAGAACAGGGATAATAACATAACAATAACACCCATGAATATATTGAAACCACAAGCACTGTCTCTCCCCCAAGAAATGTGTTTTAGTTCTTTAGTTTTGTTGTCAAACGTTCCATCAGCATAAAGTAAACAATGTCCATTGAACTCCTTCACATTTGTAGCGATTGGTATAAATATGAAGAATGACACAATAAATGAGACCAGATATGCTATCACTTGTGTTAACAGGAGTATGTTCCCAAGTCCCATTTCAACAGAACAAAGTAAATGTGCAGATTCAGTATGAAAATGTCCTCCAGAGCCGAGGTAAGTTTAGTTTCAGTTTCAGTTCGTCGGGAGTTGGACGTCACTCAAGTCACATGACCCAAATACATGACTTCCGGTGTACACAACAATGTCGAGCGGTGATGCAGACTCAACAGTGAAAACAGAAACAAATCCAGGTTAATCCTTCTTTATTCTAATAATATAACGCATGCAATTGACACTTGTACATTGTTCAATCTTAAACTTAAAATTTTAAGTGCATGACAAAATTAGAAGACGACCAGTTAACAATTAACAGGCACAACCAACCACACTTGCACATGTAAATAATTAGTACATGTAGTACAACCGATACCAGCCACATCATACTTTTTGATATTTTTTATACGACCGCAAATTTTGAAAAAATTTTCGTCGTATATTGCTATCACGTTGGCGTCGTCGTCGTCGTCGGCGTCGTCGGCGTCGGCGTCGTCGTCGTCGTCGTCGTCGTCGTCCGGCGTCCGAATACTTTTAGTTTTCGCACTCTAACTTTAGTAAAAGTGAATGGAAATCTATGAAATTTTAACACAAGGTTTATGACCACAAAAGGAAGGTTGGTATTGATTTTGGGAGTTTTGGTCCCAAAATTTTAGGAATTAGGGGCCAAAAAGGGCCCAAATAAGCATTTTCTTGGTTTTCGCACTATAACTTTAGTTTAAGTTAATAGAAATCTATGAAATTTTGACACAAGGTTTATGACCACAAAAGAACGGTTGGGATTGATTTTGGGAGTTTTGGTCTCAACAGTTTAGGAATTAGGGGCCAAAAAAGGGCCCAAATAAGCATTATTCTTGGTTTTCGCACAATAACACTAGTTTAAGTAAATAGAAATCAATGAAATTTAAACACAATGTTAATGACTACAAAAGGAAGGTTGGTATTGATTTTGGGAGTTTAGGTCCCAACAGTTTAGGAATTAGGGGCCAAAAAGGGACCCAAATAAGCATTTTTCTTGGTTTTCGCACCATAACGTTAGTATAAGTAAATAGAAATCTATGAAATTTAAACACAAGGTTTATAACCATAAAAGAAAGGTTGGGTTTGATTTTGGGAGTTTTGGTCCCAACATAATAAGGGGCCCAAAGGGTCCAAAATTAAACTTTTGTTTGATTTCATCAAAATTGAATAATTGGGGTTCTTTGATATGCTGAATCTAACTGTCATGACTGTGTATGTAGATTCTTAACTTTTGGTCCCGTTTTCAAATTGGTCTACATTAAGGTCCAAAGGGTCCAAAATTAAACTTAGTTTGATTTTGACAAAAAATGAAATAGTTAGGTTCTTTGATATGCTGAATCTAAAAATGTACTTAGATTCTTGATTATTGGCCCAGTTTTCAAGTTGGTCCAAATCGGGGTCCAAAATTAAACTTTGTTTGATTTCATCAAAAATTGAATAAATGGGGTTCTTTGATATACCAAATCTAACTGTGTATGTAGATTCTTCATTTTTGGTCCTGTTTTCAAATTGGTCTACACTAAAGTCCAAAGGGTCCAAAATTAAACTTAGTCTGATTTTAACAAAAATTGAAATCTTGAAGTTCTTTGATATGCTGAATCCAAAAATGTACTTAGATTTTTTATTATGGGCCCAGTTTTCAAGTTGGTCTAAATCAGGATCTAAAATTATTATATTAAGTATTGTGCAATAGCAAGTCTTTTCAATTGCACAGTATTGCGCAATGGCAAGAAATATCTAATTGCACAATATTGTGAAATATCAAATTTTTTTTAATTAGAGTTATCTTTCTTTGTCCAGAATAGTAAGCAAGAAATATCTAATTGCAAAATATTGTGCAATAGCAAGATTTTTTTTTAATTGGAGTTATCTTTCTTTGTCCACAATCAACTTAAATCTTTGTTATATACAATATACAATGTATATTCACTTTTTACTACCAACTGATAAATTAAAATAATCTTTACCATTCAGTGATAACAAGCAGTTTTTTTACATCTTAATATTTTATGATGTATTTAAATGAGTAGTTATTGTTGCAAACTCCATTAGAAATTTTAATTGAGATTAGTTTTGGAATAAGGGAAAGGGGGATGTGATTAAAAAAATTGGGTTCAATTTTTCTCATTTGAAATTTCATAAATAAAAAAGAAAATTTCTTCAAACATTTTTTTGAGAGGATTAATATTCAACAGCATAGTGAATTGCTCTAAGAGAAACAAAAATTTTAAGTTCATTAGAACACATTCATTCTGTGTCAGAAACCTATGCTGTGTCAACTATTTAATCACAATCCAAATTTAGAGCTGAATCCAGCTTGAATGTTGTGTCCATACTTGCCCTAACCGTTCAGGGTTCAACCTCTGCGGTCGTATAAAGCTACGCCCTGCGCAGCATCTGGTTGTAGCTAAGCTTAGATCGGGATTCAGATCGGGATTCCACCAGCCATGAAGTCCTTCAATTTCTGATTAGTTACATACACCTGTGGCTTGAAAACAGTGCTGTACTGTACACCTACAAATTTATTTGGCTATGTACAGGCATTTGTGGTCACTGGAGGTCTCATTGCATATATTTGCACATTTTGTGCCATATCTATCTCATTGGGTGGGTGGGACTGATCCCAGATCCCGCTTATTGTTTAGTGAGAATCCAGTATCCCGCTTCTCCTTGCACAGTATTGATAGTCGACCTTATTATTTACAGAATTTTATTGATAGAACTTCCGATTCCTGTGCTCGTTGCCACAATAGTGCATGTAATTTTCCGCATCACGCTGGACTACGTTTTCAGTTTTCACACTTAATTATTCGACTTTCATGTGCGACGCTTAAAAAATGAGCTAGTTACGCCTAGACTCCAATGAGACCCACTTCAGTTGTCTGAAGAAAAAAAATCTTCGTTTCAAACAATTGTAACACTGTACCCAACATTATTTTTTGGAAAATGACAATCGGTTGCAAAGTTTTGATATATTTTAATACTTTGGTTGTCTTACAGTTCTGAAACTTCTCGTTAATCAATTTTATTTAAACTAAAAATGGTGTACAATACATCTGTGTCCCATGGGCCATTTTTTATGAAAAGAGTTCCATGATGGTTAAGGCTGTAGATTACTTACTGCAAATTAATGAAGTTCAGACTTGACTGTTTTTCAACATATATTTTTTAATATGTCTTTTCAGTGTTTTTTAACATAGATATGTATATTTTTTAATATGTCTTTTTAGATGAAGATGTAAAACCAATTGAACCTGTTGAAGATAATACAACTCTAGGAAAATATTGGAAAGCTGTTAAAGAAAATGTGTCAGATTTTACAGGATGGACATATTTACTTCAATATGTTGAGCAAGAGGTTTCTAATAATTTTACCGTAACTTGACAAGGTTTCGATCAACCAGATACAAATACGAAAGTTTTATTTTTATTTGGTTCACATAAAACAATACAAACATAAGCTTTTAAGAGCTTTTTACCAAATAAAAAATAACATAAACACAACATGCAGACAAGATATATAACAGCACAGACATATTGAAATACATTCAAAGAGGTTTTTCTGTATATGAAGATGATTGAGTGATTTTTGTTCTCTTAATTTAAATTGGAATTTAAAACTATTAACTGTAATTAAATAAAAACAACATTGATCATGATGATTAATTGACGATAAAGATGATAATATATTAGTCATACAACCACTTTCACCAAAACAGACTAATACATGAACAAATATTAGAAATGATATATATAGAAAATAGTTATTAGCAATTATCATGAATACAAGTCAAAAACAGATAGTTGGGAGGGTATTGTAGTTGTTGAAATGTTAACCTGAAAAGACATAAACAAACCAGGGCTTCCAAAACGGTCATATATTCCGGACATTTTGCCCGGCTGGGCAAAGGATGAAACGGTCATATACATTTTAATTTTCAAGGCTTTTTCTGTCATTTTAACATAAGTCACGATCTTTTTGACCCAACCTTTTGCCTTTAACATTTACACATTTCCAGTCATAAAAGTGACATGATGATTAATTACTATCAAAACAACCCCTTCTTCAATACTTTCAAATTTTAATCAAGGCTAATTAGTTGTTGGACAGGTGATATCTATCTGTTCAGTTGACAGGTAAACTATGTTCAGTACCGGACATCGTATAAATTGATTGGTCTATTCACAATTATTTTCTTACATTTCAGCGGTTTGTAGCTCATTGATTTAGTCCAAATTTGTAGCTCATTGATTTAGTCCAAAAGATTAAAATTATAAGAAATAAGTCTATCTACATGATTTGATAAAAAAAAATTAAAAAGGTTTAAATGAAAAATCGTCAGAACTACGTCGAATGAACTAGAACACCTGTGCGCATGTGCAAAGGTGGGAAATTTAATTATGCATCCTTTATTTCTTCAAAATGCTAAAATTAACATTGATACCTGTATCTTAACGTTCATTTCAAGCATTTTGTTGAAGAAATAACGTGGAAAGAGCTTCTTCACTCAGTCATGCTTTGCAAACGTACACGGATTTTACGTATCCGTTTACGGTCCATGTTTTACCATTGTCAAGTCAACATCCGGTTTTAGAAAAACGTGATTTTCAAAACGAAAATGAAGTTTTTGACATGTCATTTTGCACAAATAAAGAGTCTATGGCAGATATGAGCACGCTGATGTGCACACTTTGAATGATACACTGCCAATTTAACAGTTTACATTCAAACATTCAAAACAAAGTAAAGTTTAAAATCATTTTTTAATCTAATGTCATTATCATTGGAATGGCCATCTGATTTCCATAATTGCCTTTTGTGACTTAGTCTTAAGGGATTAAAATCGGGATCAGATATAAAATGTCTGGCTGGCTCAAATGTTTTTTGGAAGCCCTGAAACAAACAAACATTCTTGTTTTGTCTATTTCCTGGTATTTTGTATAAATAAAAGGAAATGTTGGGAGAAGGGACAGTTCTATGTAGCCTAGCTACTATAAATAAGCTGAAACCGGTTTCATGGCAATTTTTTTTTTTACTCATTGTCAAACACCATGTCAAAAAATGAAAAAAAATATTATTTTAGCAAAGCATGAACCCTTGAGAGACCTACCGTAGATACTCGCTTATAAGTCGGAAGTTTGGGAGTAAAATTCAGAATCCAGAGAGGGGTACCGACTTATAAGCGAGATCCCGAGACCAGATGAAAAATCCAAGCTTGAGAAAAGTGGTCAGGAGTGAATTTCCTGGTCAAAACTACGTTGGTGATTGCCAAACCTACATAAATCCTTGAATACAAAGTTTTTGTTGAAAATAAATGACTACAATACTGTCTTTGTGTTTTATTTGTTCTTTGTTAACTTTTTTTCTGTCAATTTGTGTTAAATTTCCGACTGTTTCCGGTTTGTGTATTTTTCATGGTCAAATGGTTTGTGCATAAACCCAAAAGAAAGAGCCAAGAACCCAAAATGAAAACGAGATAACAATGTACCAACTATGTAAAAGGATGTATTCAGCGGAGTTATTGTGTCATTATTGTGATATCATGATATCAATTTAATACTTATAAATCATACAATAATCAAAAATAATTTTAAGATTCATTCCCAAGATCAAAATATTATTCATAAAAATGTCTCAGGTAAACAAAAAGATTACAAAATTGATTGGCAAGCCAATATAATCCATTGATAACCCCTAATTAAGAGACAAAGAGTTGTATTCACTAAAGGTGTGAAAAATATCAGTGATAGGTGAACAGATGACACTAATGAGATGGAAGTTATTTTAATATAAAGTTAATTAGCTTCGCTTATTTTTTTTAATCCTTTAATCATCACAATATAATAAGAATAATGAAGTGTACATGCTCTTTTAACACTGAGTTATGTGTGCTGTGAAAAATATTGATTGACTTTAAATTTTTTCAGGTTCATATTGGTTTATGTTCGCTTTTCTCAAACAATAGGTTGTTAGTCATACCCTAAAAAATCATTGATGCATTACGTAAACAACACATGGCTAATCTGTAATCAAACAGTGAACAAAACAACAGGAATAAATACATCTTTATTATTAAAAGCTATATAAATTATCATAATCAACATCAACTAAATTCAAACCAAACAAACATTCATGCAGAAAATGAATATAATTCCTGGATTTGCATTGGTTTTACCGGCGTTCAGTAACTGTCAGCTGCAAAAAAAATGTCCAAATTTTGTCCGACTTATACGAGGGTCAAGACTAAATCCTCAGAATTTGAAGCTGAAAAGGGCATCCGACTTATAGTCGGATCGACTAATAAGCGAGTACCTACGGTAAAGCATTTTATTCAGTTTTATCTTTTCTTAGAACAAACTTGATGATGCCCGTGAAGCTTATGATGCATTTTTCCAACACTATGCATACTGTTATGGCTATTGGAAGAAACAAGCTGACATGGAAAAACGACATGGTTTTACTGATAAAGCTATAGCTGTAGGTGAATATACCATATTAGTTGCAACATCTTTTTTTTTATTTCTGAAAGTCGGTTATTTTCAAACTACATGTATCATTATAAAGATAAAGCTATCAGATATGGCCAATATGATTTCATTCATGGGAAAAATTAAGATGACACCAATGAGAAACAATTTAAAGGAATGAATTGAAAAGATCAGGATTTATAAATTTCCATATTTATATAGCATTTTTCTGAAGTAATTAAATTTCAGAACGCCAAACCGTGTTGTGTTTTTAATTCTTCATTACTGAATAGTTCACAAAATCTATTTTTTAGCCTAATAGTAAGATTTACAGCTCATAAGAAGTTTATATGGGTATCAAGATTTTATTATAACAATTTATTGTACATTACAAGCAAATAAAATTTAGGTAAAATATTTTACTGTAAAAACAGTTTGTTATTGATGAGTCTATTTTTGTGTTATCAAAAATCATGGAATCCTATTGACGGCAGAAGATTGAGCCTTAAAAGTTATCTATGACCTTAATATATATTATCCTTTTTTGATACATGCAAAATGGAATTAATAGTTCATTGTTTCAGAATCCAATATAATTTAGGGTAATATTTCCCAAAGCGTTCACACACAAATCTTGTGATAGGCTGTTAAAATCCCTAATAATGTCTATAATGCCAGTAACTTTACTTTGTAATTTGGTGACCTTGTGCCGTTTTCTGCTCTTTCGTCTGGTTGTCTGATTTGTCTCTTAAACACAATGCCCATTTACTTTCTCAATTATTAACAATAGGAAAAAAAACCACCTCTTATCTGTCAGGGTTGTAAAACTGAACTGGAAAAACATTTTTATTTTACCTCAAAAATGAATAATATAAGTCCTTATTTTAAAACTTCTTTTAATGTCTGTAATTTTAAAAGCATGACCTTGAGTTCAGAAGAAATAAAGGATTGGATTCTATATGATGAAGACATAACAGGTAATGAAAAATTATAAGGGGAGATATTTACAGCACATCTTAAACCTTTTACTATATTTATTAGCACCTTTCGAGTCATGACCCCCAAAAAATTTGATATGAATTTTATTTTGCAGAAATAAAGTTCACAATTTATTGATGAATGTTAGCCAATATTCAAACTGTCACATGACTGTTTCAGTTGATAGAAATAATTAATTTCTTCCTAGTTGTAAGCTGTGCTAGGGAGTGGACTGACCCTTGGATACTTGGAATAGAAGATGGACTGCCGACTAACACATTGGTCGAAACATCCTATGAATGGTAATGTCGCGATCGGTCATTTCATTGTCGCATTCGTACAATATATAGAGTATGTCGATTATGTCCGTCTGCGGTTCAATTAGTGCTCTTAATCATGTCAAGTCAGTAATAATTCTCCAAACTAAACTAGAACCTTGTTTTAATTTTTTGTAGGTGTATGAGACTGGAGTTAAAACCATTCCTGTTTGTGTAGAGTTATGGCTTCATTACATATCATTTTACGTCACTTATTTTGTTGATAGCACTGAAGATATAAGGAAGTAAGTATTCATTATGGTTTACAAACAATAAAAAAAAAAGGGGCAAATATTTGAGAGAGAAAAATAATTAATTTCAAACATATGTTATCTTTATTCTGTGCAGCTAGTATGTTACTATTAAAGTAAGAACAAACCGGTTTGGATATTGTGAAGAAATTCACTAGATTTGTAATGTTTCTTAAAGTTTTCCAATGTGTGGAGAATTAATGGTGTTTGCTTATCATAGGTCATCTGCGGTTATTCAGATAAACATGTGGTCAATGCTGGTTAGATAAATTATGAATTAATTCTTGAAGGAATACACTTTCAGCTTGATTAAAAAAACATATTAGAGCTCATTTTAAGAAGTGAAAGAGTTTTAAAAATTATGTTAGTTAAATATATGGTGAAGGTCATATGCAAAACATTTTTTCTTAAAACTTGAAAATTTATTTGGACTTAGTACCAGATTAACCAGTGGATAACAAGTATATTGATTATCCAAAGGTTTCAACAACTTAAGCTTCCCATGAGTTAGCAAGCTTTTTGCTGTCACAATTTTTTTTGTATTATGGACAGTCCTGGAATACATGATATTGACAGTCATAATAATTCACTTTTATTTTTCAGATTATATGAGAGAGCAATCAAAGCTGCTGGTACTGATTTTAGATCTGACAAACTCTGGGATTCATACATTTCTTGGGAAAAAGATCTGCCAAATGTTACATCGTTGCACGACAGAGTATTAACCATTCCAACACAATTATACAGGCATCATTATGATAGGTTAATATTTATTATTGATACTTAAAAAGAGTTCAGAAAATTGCCACTATACCAAAAACAATGGATTAAGTGAAATTTGAACAAAGAATGCAAGAAAACAATAATTTTGCTTTCTAGCAATTTTTGTTTTGTTCGTCTGGTGAATGATTGATTAGTGTGTAATTTTAAGTAAAAAGTAAAAAAATATATTGGATGACTGAAGTTTTTAATGACCTTGGCTGGCTATACAGCCCTGGCATGGTTGGCTCTAAGTCTGGTTTGATCCAGCCAGGTATTATTCCTACAACCTCCCACACTCTAAAAAGCACATAACCAAGGACCAATGAATGGAGTTTTTCCTGTAAGATTACTATTTATATTTCTTTCTTGATGTTTCATTCCAATATGTTGTTGACATATATTATATATGCTTGGAATTATAAGTGTAATATTGACTGAAGAAATCTTCATGAAATTCAGATACAATTTTAAAACATTTATCAGAACTATTCACAATCTCGTAATTTTTTTATATACAAAGTCAAGTATGTGTGTCAAAAATAATATATGATTATTTTCAGTTTTAAACACCATGTTGAAACGCATCATCCTAAAGAAATCCTGTCTCTTGATGATTTTCTTAAGCTACGGAAGGAAATTGTCAATAAAACCATCTTGACAGGAGATGATGATGAGAGTGTGATGGACGAAGGACCCCCTGCCTTTATAGGTCCTCCAGGGCTCGAAGTACCACCAGGAATGGAAGACACAGAAGGGGGAAAGGTACTTTTATTCAGTGACCTTAGTTGTTTTGGATTAGGGCTATTCCAGAAAAAAATGTATGGGGGTGTTGGAAGGCACTTTATTTTTATACCCATCACCCACTAAATTACATTTCATCATGGGACAACTACCCATACAATTCATTTTCAGTTTGACTCCACTACCCATATAGATGTAATTTTAAAAAGTATAAGCTAGCTTTTCAAGTTCATAAATTAGCAACCAAAATTATATGCATTTTAATACCAGAAAGTGGCTATATTGATGACAGTATATATGTATTTTTTTTTTGCACTTTTGACAATATCAGATATTTTATATAAATTATTGGTGACTAGGTTTTTTGCGCCTGTCCCAAGTCAGGAGCCTCTGGTCTTTGTTAGTCTTGTATTATTTTAATTTTAGTTTCTTGTGTACAATTTGGATATTAGTATGGCGTTCATTATCACTGAACTAGTATATATTTGTTTAGGGGCCAGCTGAAGGATGCCTCCGGTTGCGGGATTTTCTCGTTACATTGAAGATCTGTTGGTGACCTTCTGCTGTTGTTTTTTCTATGGTCAGGTTGTTGTCTCTTTGATACATTCCCCATTTCCATTCTCAATTTTATTTAAAGCTTAACATTTTATATTTTGTCCTGATACTCTTGGCATTAAAAATAACTTTTATTGCAGATGTGTGCATAAATGTGTTTTGTACTAGTCACAGTCAGTGTCATGAAAATAAACAACTTTATATAAAACTATCATATTGCATTTATTATTTAAACAGTGTTTGAGTTACCTCTGAATGTTTTTTTTTTGTATTGCTGTTGTCTGATGTGATTTCTTTAAAAGCTGCGGTATATTTTCATTAATTTCAAATGATTTAAGTGGTGTGGACCTTCTGCTTAAGGATTTGAGAAATATTCAATTCAACTTTTATAAATTATTCTACTTGTGTTTTTTAATATTAAAATAGTCCTTTGAAGAATCTGCGAGTGCAGAAATAAATTAAACTACATGTACAGGTGGAACACTGTAACTGAATATAACCCATCATAAAGAGAGGCAGGCAATAAATTCCAAAAGGGTCAATCAAACTCAATTTTGGGAAAAATAGCTGTGCCAAGCCATTGCAAATAAAGAAAACAAAATGTAAAAAGATATGAACAGAAATCCACATATAACACAACTAGAAAATGGCAACAGAGCAACATGTACCCCAAAAACATTGTTATCTCATGTGCTCTGGGGGGTAAGATCCTGCCCAACATGTGGCATCTGTCATATTGTTCACATATGTATAAATTCGGTTACAAGTCTCTTATGGAGGAGTTGGGTTTGCACAATAAAAGTGATCTCCCCTTGAATACATTGGACCAGGATTAATTGCCAGACACACATCTTCAGGTGGTATAAGACAAATGCAAAGTTCCATTGTTCATATATGGTTAAAGAATCTTGCATTCACAAACAGACCAAAGCACTGGGTGATTACTCAGCCACTGATTACTATATACATTCAAATATAAAAAAGATGTGGTATGATTGCCAATCGGGCATGGGGTAATCGTAATCAGTAATCGTAATCAGCTGTAATCGATTACAATTTGCAGTGTAATCCTATGTAATCAGTAATCATGCCATTTCTGATTACAAATAATCGTAATGTAATCGATTACATGGCAAAAACAGGTGTAATCATGATTACTTTTAGATTACTTTAAGATTACATTCATATGATTACTTGCTGATTACAAATCTTGTATATATATGAAAATAGTTTTTGATAGACAAGATGAAAATAAGAAAATGTAAAGCTTGAATGAAAAATCATGAAACTAGTAATCACAATGATGGGACCTTGTTTAATGTGATCATCTATATAACAAATCTGTATAACCAAGTGTTTAATTTTGTTAACAGTTTACAAAAGGAAATTTACTCTCCAATATTTCTTTGTGAGATTGAGCTCTTATGATACAAGAATATGCCTTGAAAGCATTTTTTCCTTGATTGAAAACTTCTGATATTAACTCCAATGTCATATCAGTTTACCCAATATTTTTACGTAACTACATTGAAATTCAAATGCAGAAAACATTTAGTTCCTATTTGACTTTGATGGTTGGCATAAATATATAAGCCCACATAATTCAAAATGGAAGTTAAAACCAGGCTTCATTTATTGATATAAAGAGAAATGTATAATCTTTCCTAAGTTACAAAACTGTTTTGTGTTTTCAGCTGACAATAATATACAATTATTGACTTTTGATGAGGTTGATACAATGATTTATCAACCCCAGAGATGTGATATTCACCAAGGCCAACGGCCGAGGTGAATATCACATCTGGGGTTGATAAATCATTGTATCAACTGATATCAAAAGTCAACAATTGCTTTATTATATGACTCTTTAGTTCTCAGTGTCATTTTCATATTTTTAGATTGTGAAATATATCTTTGGTTAGATGGTATTTTGCCTAGACTGTTTTTATTTTAGGCTTGGGTTTGATTTTTAGGCATATTTAATTCTGCATAATTAAAACTAGAAGAATATTGTATCATTTCAATTTTTAAAGAACAAAACATGAACAATATTGAATACAACAGAATAAAAAACTAGATACATGTACATGTACGCTAGAATCTGTTGATCGGCGAGTATTTTTAGAATCCTTTTCTATCTAAATCTTCTTAATTTCCTCATTATTTAACGATGGAAAGCGTTTTTCAGTAGCTACTTCTGCTGCTCCAGCCATACTTTGTTGCCGGAAACATGTAACTGTCGTCTGTTAGATCGAAACGATTTTATGTCGAGAGCGCTGATTGGTTGATATTTATTCGGTCGTCCAATTAAAAACCATTTTATTTATACATCCCTTAAATAGCTAACAAGAATTCCCCGTTTCTATATTTAGGTACACGGACGCTGTTCCAAATCTTATATTAACCTCTCGTGATTTTTGACGCGGTGAATATAATGTTTTATCAAAGAGGATTTCCTATGCTTTTAGCCAATGAGAAAACAGAAAATTTATAGTCATATAATAATTCTATTTGTTACTAATTACATTTTGTAGATCAAGTATTAAAAATTTTCAAACAAATAATGACAATCAACCACTTTTAACTTTATTGGTATTGTTATTAAGACAATAAAATTTTAATACCCAAGCCCACCTATTGTTTGTTTAAAAAAATGGAAGTAGTAATTAGCACCTGTAAAAACATTAATGGATGTGTCAATGATGTCCCAAAAGACAATAAAACTATACTTAATTAATTTTTCTATATTTTCAGTTTTTTTGTGAATTAGGCAGTTGGGTACAATTTGTAGTTAAAAATTAAGTTATATCTTTTACATAGAGAAAGGACATTTGTCTATAGCTATTTTATCAATTACACATGTTACACTGTACTTGTCTATAAATTCTTTTAAAAAGAAGAGTAAATTAAGCTTTTAAAAAAAATCACCAAAATAAGCTTTATTGTGAGGATAAAAAGTTATAAAAAAAACTTTGATATAGCAATATACAATGTAATCATAAGTAATCTAAAGTAATCATGATTACAATAAAGAAAAGTAATCTAGTGTAATTGATTACATATGAAATAGGGTGTAATTGTAATGTAATCGATTACATTTTATTAGCAAAGTAATTGTAATTTAATCGATTACATTTTAAAGTAATCTACCCCATCCCAATGCCAATGAGACGACTATCCAAAAAAGTACAAAATGACACAGACATTAACACTTGTAGGTCACCGTAGGGCAATCAACAATGAGAAAAGGCCATACCGCATAGTCAGCTATAAAAAGCCTAGATAAGACAATGTAAAACACTCAAACTAGAAAACTAACGGCCTTATTTATGTAAACAAATGAACGAAAAACAACTTGTAGGAAGTAATATGTTGACAATTAAAGTTTGGTTTTAACAGTTTTTTTTGTAAAATTGTGAAAGCCATCAAGATGAAAAACAGCAATAAAACAATTTCCTTTTTTATCTGGTAAACATGTGTATTGTAAAACCATGTAAATTAACCCCTTCTGCTGTCAGATGTTAAATAATGTTGGATATTATGTTAAAAAACTTTATTCAAATAAGTCATCTTCTTTTAGATTTCTGTCTTCTAGCTCCTTGTCTACTAATTTAAGAATGTCAGCTCGATTGTTCTGTTGTCATGTGTATGAAACATTGAAATCTTCAAGTACTTTTTTAAGTTCTAAAACTGTCAGCTTTCCTAACAAACGATATGAGAATGCTTTCTTAATTTCAGTCTTTTTCACTGAATCCTCCTTTTTATCTTCCTTTATTCTAATGTGTGCCCTTATTTTAATAGAGCTGACCCCAATCAAATTCTGAACATTGGTGCAATCTCTTTCATTTGAGAAATTATACTGACTCAATGTTCTGCCATGCTGTTTCCATGCAGTAAACAATCTGGTAACCGAACATGTCATATCAAGGAGAACAGTTGAAAAAGAAATTCTGGAAACCAGTTTCTAATCTGACACTTCGTATCTCTCTCCCTTTTAGGAGCACCGATATACATATTTAGTTCCATTCGAAGCGCTCGGGCATTATCCAACGGATTTAACATGCGCAAAAAGTAAACAAAATCGCAGAATAAAACATGTTTTCTATCGATATTTAAAGGTTCTGTCAACTGAAAAAGAGATTTTCTTCTCTTTAGGTACAACCACCCATCTAATTAAGTTATGTAAGAGAACAACTACCCACACAATTTCAATTCCTCCTCCCCCCATCACCCATGCAAAAAAATATCAACTGCCGTCCAACACCCCCATACATTTTTTTCTGGAATAGCCCTTACAAAAATAAATAATGATTGTTGATTCTCAACTTCTGGTTTGAGACTTAGCATGGTATAATTAATTGAAATTTGTATTTTGTTGCAATTTTTATTGATTGCATTATATAGAATCCTTTGATTTGATTTGTTCAATTCACAAATATCAATTAGAAATGCAATTTAATTAAATCTGTGTTCCAATTAGGCCAGTTTACATATTGGCATAAATCTGGGGGAAATAGTGTTGAATCCAATAATTTATGAAATAAACCAGAATATCCTTTATGTGGTATGATTTCCAATGCAAGCATTATCTACCAAAAAAATCCCCCTGCAACCAACATACTTTCATGAGTAATTTGCATACATCAAATGGGACATTCAACATTTAACAAACCACAGCCCATGATAAAAAATTAAACTGTTCTATATCTTCATACATTTATAATAATGGAATAGCAATTATTAAATTTGTACAATTATGAAGAAGGGGTATCAGACACAATATTTATTGTAGATTGTTCTTACATTCGTGTTCTATCAAATGTATAGTCCCATAATAAGTTGTGCAAATTTCTTATAAATTGGTCTTGCTTAATTTTAAAAATACAAAATTTAGTTACACAGATTTAACTGTATTGACCTGCAATATATGTGATGTACTTTTAGTGTGATACAGATGAAGCAATAAAATTAAAAGACCGATTAATCACTACAAGAGAAGTTATGTATAGAAAGAATGAGGAGGAAGTCAGTAAGAGATGGAATTTTGAAGAAGCAGTAAGTACCTTACACCAAAATGTATACAATTCAAGATTGCTTATATATACATTAAATAATTACACCAATCTATACACTCAAAGACTGCTCATGCTGATTTTTAATGGTAGAAGAATTAAGTACCTTACCAAAAATGTATACACTAAAAGTTGCTAACATTGTTTTTTTGATGTATAATGAAAGACATTTACACCAGAATGTATGCATTTGAAATTCCTCAAGTTGATGTTTAAAAAAAAAACCTTGCACTTGAATGTATATATTTAAGAATTGCTCATGTTGATGGTCAATGAAAAACTTAGAATTTTTTTACTGTTTATGGTTTAAGTTTTGAAAAGAATGTATCTTTATTTTATATTATACATTCCTACCATTAAACATTTTTCTAGCTGAATGTTTTAACAAAGACCAGTAAAAGAGTGGTTAAACTTTTGGTGGTCTGGTATAAATCTGTCGCTTCTGAATATTTCATGTAAAAATGTTGATTTAAGTTTTTTATTTGTGATAGTGTTTCTTAAATATGCTTAGAAAGGCTCAGTAAGGATTCCATATTATATAGACACATTTTGGTTTAAATCCTATCTGGCTTATCAGGTACATCTTGTACAATTGTTTCTTTTCTCCAGATAAAGAGACCTTATTTCCATGTCAAACCTTTAGAACGAGGTCAGCTGAAGAACTGGAGAGAATATTTAGATTGGGAAATACAGAATGGAACACATGAGCGAGTTGTGGTTTTATTTGAGAGATGCATGATTGCATGTGCATTATATGAGGACTTTTGGATGAAGGTAAAGCTTAAGATATAGTACCAGGTTTGAATTAATGTACAAGTGTTAAAATAAAAATGATGTTAGTGTTATGTTGAATTGAAAAGAATACAGATATACAGCAGTAAGATAAAGTTGGATTTAAAAAAAAAAAAACTGATCAGAAATGAAAATTTTTAAGACATTTTTCTATGTTGTCCGTGCATTAACTCATGAACCGTTCAACCAAAGCTTTTAAAATTTTAATATGTTGTTACTGACAACTAAATGAAGGTCAAGTTCAATAATGTCGATTTTGACTCTTACCGTTCAGGAGTTATGGTTCTTGAAAGATTGAAAAATGAAGTTTCCAGTCGTGTCCGTGCATTTAAGCATGAACTGTTCTACCAAAGCTTCCCAAATTTTAATATGTTGTTACTGATGACAAAATGGAGGTCAAGTTTAATAATGACGATTTTGACTTTTACCGTTCAGGAGTTGTGGTTCTTGAAAGATTGAAAAATGGAGTTTCCAGTTGTGTCCGTGCATTTACACATGAACTGTTCTACCAAAGCTTCCCAAATTTTAATATGTTGTTACTGATGACCAAATAGAGGTCAAGTTCAATAAAGACGATTTTGACTTTTACCGTTCAGGAGTTATGGTTCTTGAAAATTGAAAAATGGTGTTTCCAGTCATGTCCCTGCATTTTCTCATGAACCATTCAACCAAAACTTTTGAAATTTTTATATGTTGTTACTGATGGCAAAATAGAGGTCAAGTTCAATAATGACGATTTTGACTTTTACCGTTCTGGAGTTATGGTTCTTGAAAGATTGTAAAATGGCGTTTCCATTCACGTTGTTGCATTTACTCATAAACCATTCAATCTAAGCTTTTCAAATTTTTATATGTTGATACTGATGACAAAATGGAGGCCAAATTTGATATTGACGATTTTCACTTGCACCATTCATCAGTAATGGTTCTTGTGATATTGCCAGGACACAAATAAATATTAATAAATCCGGTTTGCTGTCGTTGTGACAGCCTCTTGTTTGCACATATGTATCAATATTGATGAATTTTACCTTACATTTTTCTTGAGCCTCCCAGTTTCTTGTGGCCTTTTTTGGCCCTAATGTGATGTTAACAAAACTTTGTCAATCAATCAAGCTTTTTACATTTGTTCTGAAAATGAATTGGCCATTGGTCAGGGTATTTCAATTCTTGGAGGGGGAACTGTACTACAGAAATCATATTTCATAGGATCTAGTAATATTTGATAGTGATGAACAGAAAGATCAACAAGAAAATCAGTTGCTGGTTATGATTGACGTGTACTGTTAAATGTTCACACGTGACATACTTTGAACCTTGATTTACTTTGTAGTATGCTAAATACATGGAGGACCACAGTTTAGATGCTGTAAGAACAGTATATAGCAGAGCTTGTAAAATCCATCTACCAAAGAAACCATATATACACATGGCTTGGGCATCGTTTGAAGAAAGACAAGGTTTGTTTATATTTGTTATTAACTTAAAGTCCAGACATAAAATTGAATTAAAGGTTTTACACATTGGTTTGTGAACAAGCATTTGATAAAAATTAGTTTCAGAATATCATATTATAGGTAAAGAAAAAAAAAAAAAACAAAAATGAAAGGGGAAGAAAGAAAAGCTTTCAGTCCTTTACTTTCAGATATTTGAAAAAAGAATTTCATGTAATTGTTGATGATTGTTCTTTTAATATAATTCTATTCATTGACTAGGTACTGACAAGTTTAAACTATAACTTTCAGATAAGCCATTCATTGTGGCTATTTAAGGACTATTGCGATAATTCTTTTAAAGGGAAACATTTCTTTGTTGTAATACAATACATTTCTTGCCCACTTGTAGGAAATTATGATGGTGCTTACGATGTGCTTGCAACTCTAGAGAAAAGTGTTCCAGGACTGATTATGGTTGCTATGAGAAGAATAAGTTTAGAAAGGAGACGAGGAAATTTAGCAACTGTGGAAACATTTTTCAAAGACTATATAGAAAATGCTGCATCGCCAGAGATTGCATCTTTTTATTCTATTAAATATGCTCGTTTTCTTTTGAAGGTAATATTTTAGTTAACATATTAGTGTTAGACTGGTTGAGTTTTTAACCAAGATACAATGTATCTTCATGAATATTTTGTCTTTATTATTGGAAGCTGTTATAAAATACTGAAAATTCGTCCATGCCAAGAGGAATTAGTGTCTTGTGTAAAACTGCCAATATACAGATTTTAACATTAGGCATTGCCGCAATATTATTTATAAATTGTATGACGACTAATCCAAGCATTTATGAACAATTGGACTTCTATAACATTATTCACTTAGCCTTGTCTGCCAAAATTACACACACAAGTTTTAGAATATATATGAACAACATTTTTATTTGTCATTTTCTTACTAATATTGGTACTACTACTATGTATAGGAGGTTATTTAAATCGTGCAAATTTAAAAGAGACAGCTCAATTTGAGAATTTGAAATCTAAATAAATTGTCTATTTCTCTTTTGTAAATGTGTAGATAAAAGTTGATCCAGAAGCTGCCAGAGAAGTGTTTAAACAAGCTATAGAAAAAGATATGGTAAGCATTTGATGGTCAGCTTTTACATTTCATCGTCAAATCAAAACGGAATTGTTAAACATAAGGTACATCAGTTTATGTGATTTAAATCATATTTGCTCTGAACAAAGCTAAAAATCAAACTGATTGTCTGAAAGTTTATTCTCTGAGTTCATATTCAAATGTGTCATATTGCCGCAACAGTGGAATTAACTCATCTTGTAACAATTAAAACACCATGGTACTCTACAATGATAGTTCATGCTGTACTGATGATGCAAAGGACATGGTTTCGCATATATATATACTGATAATAATGATTTCACCATCCTTGGCTGTCTGAACTGTATGGGACACATTTCCTGCATACACACATTAATGTTTGAATAACTCATAGAGTTCGCGAAATCTTTTTTGCCCTGGTGGTCCTTAAAGAAAATCTGCTGGTCATCACTATTAATTTTTTTTTGAAAAATACTAAAATTGTGTCCTATTCAAAATTTTGGTGGTAAAATCCTGAGGACTGCCACTTTTCGCGAACACTGAACTCCTTCCTTTCACTTTGTTAAAATGTGTACAGAAATAAAAATGTAAAAGATTGAGGAGCTTGTTTTTCTAGATCTTATCAAAATAATTCAAACAAAACATTTCACCTGTTATAGTAGCTTCGCCTGTGTCGATATACATATTTAGACATTGAATTGTCCCATTGAACAAAAACAACAGGAATTATTTTATTACATTTTATTCACTAGGATCTCATATTTCTCTAAAGATTTTGTTTTACGAGTAGTTGCTCTTGATCTTGGTGAGCGTGAAATTTGGAATTTTTATGAACATACTGTTCTGTGGTATTACTAATTTGCTCTTGTTGGATAATTCTACTATTTACCTCGACCTATAGTTTACCTTCATCTTCACATAATTTAGGCTCTTGTGAATTTTTAGTCTCATTTGCATTCATACCCCATCTTATATTTAAACTAGTACTACATGCATTTACATATATGCTAGAAATGCTTTAAACAGAGTTCACTGTGTGTATTAGGGATAAAGGAAAGGACATGGTTTTGCATATTTATACTCATAATAATGATGATTACACCAACTCTAATAAACTAAAAATATTTAAACAGCTAATTTAGATTTTGTTTCATTACATTTTCATGTAAAGGCTTTTGAACGTGAGTCACTATAAAGATAATATGTAGAATTGGGCTGTGTAAGTTTGGAACACATGTTTTTAAAGTTCTGTGATGTTTTTGTCCTGATCATGCTTGTTAGATAAACCTACTTGTTTTTTATTGCCAACAAACATATTATAAAATATAAACTTTCAAGTTTCAATAGACTATTTATTGACTTTATGGAGTAGTGATGAAGTAAAGGACATGGTTTCGCAAACTTATACTGATAATAATGATTACACCAACCTTGGCTGTCTGAACTGTTCAAATGAATTTTAAATATCAGTAAATAGAATATATGTTTTAATGACATTTCCATGAAAGGTCCTTCAGATGAGAGTCTAAATTGCTCCTTTATAAAAGTATCTGTCAGTTGGACTTCAATTAGCTGAGTCTTGGTCAGCTAGCTGTATAACAACTTTTTACTGAAACCAATGATATTACTGTGACATTTTATTTTTCTTCTTTGATTGTTGAAGAAACTTCGTATTAAACTTTTAAATAACCTATAGTTTGCTTAAATCCACATTATTTAGGCTCTGATGGTTGGTTGTCTCTTTGGCATTTATACCACATTGTACCACATCTAAATTGTATACTAGTAGCAATCTTTTTACTGTTGCAACATATATTTACATGCACTAGAAATGCTTTAATGGTGAATTGCCTTTATGCAGTAGTGATGAAGTAAAGGATATGGTTTCGCATATTGATACTGATAATTATGATTACACCAAGGCCACAATTAAAAGAATGTATGTTTCCCCAAACCCCTACCCACATTTTTGTAGGTGAGTAGGTAGGTAGGTTTTTTTTTTTTTTTTTTTTATCTTGATATTTTTTTTAATATCCAACAGAGCAAAACAAATCGATTATGTGTATGTCTGGCATATATAGCCATCTGTAGCAACTTAAATGTACGTGTTAAATTGTCTAAATGTTTGTAGCTCTCTGTGTCGGGTGTCAACTTGACATTAATTTTATTTGATTTTATTTGGATTTGTATTTTAGAATTGTTCATGACTGTGATTTTTTTCCCTCTTTGACAGTGAGTCTGACTACTAAGTAGCAAACTGTTTTAAATATATATATGCATGTACTGTAGTTGTTCAACCTGAAGAATGTTCCATCAAACAATTTACCCTCTGACAGCTCAGGACTCAAGATTTTGCTTCTGACATTGAGGAAATCACCAATATTAATAAAAATCAAATTTTCTTGCTTTCCTCTGAATTTCTTAATGTGACATCTAAAACAACGACAACCATGCCCAATGTCTTTACATAGAAAGAAAACATCTTTTTGGAGATCATTGGAAAAGATGCATATTGTCTACATTTGAGAAACAGATTCCAGTGTTCTCCCCAGGATTTTTGGATAGCGCTGTGGTAAGCGCGTGATTTTCCACAATTCTCAGTAACTTTGTCGCGTCGCGCAGTTGGTTTGTTATTGATTTTTAGAGGTTGTGTTTGATAATTCTATATTAAAACAATTGAATACGTGCCACCAGATAAGTTCTTCAATCTTCAATCTTTGTCGTGATGACAGAGTAATTTCTCTTGTAAATTATCCTCTCTTGTAAAATAATTATCACAAATGTAGTTTCTCCTTTGTACTTATATATTGTAGGTGACGCTTTAAAAATATTATAGAATAATTGTATGAAGTGAAATAAATTTAAAAAATGGTTTATTAGGTTATTGAAATGGCATGAAAAATTAAAAATATAAAAAATTTAAAGAAATTTGTATTAAATTATCCACTAAAACGGTTTGTTTCCTCTATGTACTCCGCTAATAGTTGATTGATATTTTCTGCATTTGGCAAATTGATTGTTAATAAATTATCTAGATCTGTTGGAATTTGTCCTGTTATGAAGTATATTTGATGAAATAATTTGTCTCTGGCATCTGAATACAGGTCACATTCAATAAGGTAGTGTTGTACATTTTCTTTTTGTTTTTTCAAGATTTGACAATACTTCTTTTAGGTCTTTCCCTCCCAAATTATCTCCCTTACTGGCTGACATAACTTCCTGTTTACATTTGTGGCCTTTTAAGCATTAAATACTATTCCTAATCCAAGCCATCCTCTGTTTACATTAAATTAAAAGCAATATTTAAACAATATATATTGATGATTGGTTGACAAATATCGATATTTCATATATATCTACACAAAATTTTCGTTTCGTCTTATTCCCTTATCCATTTGAAAAAGAGCCACGGATGGACAAGTAATTGTAATATACGGGCTTATAATGAATCCCTTGATAACAGGGTTGCCTCCTTCAAACAATGCAGGTTTGACAGTTCGGTAGTAAACGCGAAAAAGTAATGATATAGTCATAGATGGTTCAATCAATGGTCGAGACCCGGTGTCAGCTGGTCAGAGAAGGGGGTAACACTTCCCTTCTATTTTTTAGAAATGAACTTTTCAGCACCTGAGACATTCATTAAATGTCTCTGTCCATTCCTTTTTTAAGTTTCGGTATCTTTTAAAAGCGAAAAATTGGAGGAAGGAAATGTTAATTTGGCAGTAAAAGATTTGCAAGTGGCGCCATTTTGATCATTTATTGAACTGGTCCCTACGATATTTGACATCGTTGGGTGAATTAACGATCTCTCGGATAAATAAACCAGTCGATCACGTGATCGGAATGTGTACAAAATAATACAATACCGCTGATTTTTGGTCACCATAAAATGATCATCGGCACCGGAAACCCCGAAAAATTTCCGGAAATAAAAAAAAAATGTTGCAAAAAAACGGAATAAAAACTTTTGAGTCGGCGGGATTTCTCTGAGTCGGTCGGGCGAGGGGAAACAAACCATATTTTTATTTTGGCCCAACCTTGGCTGTCTGAACTTTTGAAATAAATGTAAGACATTTCAACAGCAACTTATTTTGTTCATGACTTTTCATGTAATGGCCTTTGAATGTGAATCACTACCTGGAACTCTGTTAGCTTGAATTCCACTGACTTTCTGGAATTGTGAATACTGTGATTGGTTCTTGTTTATTTGTGCCTGTTTGATAAACCTATTCATTAACACTCTGTTTCATATTATACAAGAAATACTTTCAATAGAGTATTGATTTGGTTCAGTAGTGATGAAGTAAAGGACATGGTTTCGCAAATTTATACTGATAATAATGATTACACCAACCTTGGCTGTCTGAACTGTTCAAATTGATTAAAAATCTAAATAGTAAGATATTTGGTTTCATTACTGCTTCATGTAAAGGCCTTTGAATGTGAGTCACTATTCAAAGATATTAGTAGAATTGAACTGTGTAAGCTTGAATACTACACATTTTCTTGAAATGTTATGAACGTTCTGTGATGTGTTTTTGTCTTGATAGTGCTTGATAGATAAACCTACTTTTTTTTCTATAACCAATACTCGGTTTCACATTATACATGAAATATTTCCAATAGAGTGTTGCCTTTATGCAGTAGTGATGAAGTAAAGGACATGGTTTCGCAAACTTATACTGATAATAATGATTACACCAACCTTGGCAGTCTGAACTGTTCAAATTGATTAAAAGATCTAAATAGTAATAGATTTTTTTGGGGAAGACGGCTTCAAGCCGTCAATCCCCAATGGGGTTGACCAGAGTGACATTTCCCTCACATCATTTTGTTTTTATAGTGTGGAAAACCCCCCAACAAATCTTACTGAGATTGATGAGAAGGGGAGACACAAATGAATAGATTGACTGTAAACACTTTTTATGCCCCGTCTACGATAGTAGTAGGGGCATTATGTTTTCTGGTCTGTGCGTCCGTTCGTCCGTCTGTTAGTTCGTCCGTTCGTCCGTCTGTCCCATGTCAGGTTAAAGTTTTTGGTCGAGGTAGTTTATGATGAAGTTGAAGTCCAATCAACTTGAAACTTAGTATACATGTGCCCTATGATATGATCTTTCTAATTTAAATGCCAAATTTAGAGTTTTGACCCCAATTTTACGGTTCACTGAACATAGAAAATGATAGTGCAAATTTCAGGTTAAAGTTTTTGGTCAAGGTAGTTTTTGATGAAGTTGAAGTCCAATCAACTTGAAACTTAGTATACATGTGCCCTATGATATGATCTTTCTAATTTAAATGCCAAATTAGAGTTTTGACCCCAATTTTACGGTTCACTGAACATAGAAAATGATAGTGCAAATTTCAGGTTAAAGTTTTTGGTCAAGGTAGTTTTTGATGAAGTTGAAGTCCAATCAACTTGAAACTTAGTATACATGTGCCCTATGATATGATCTTTCTAATTTAAATGCCAAATTAGAGTTTTGACCCCAATTTTACGGTTCACTGAACATAGAAAATGATAGTGCAAATTTCAGGTTAAAGTTTTTGGCTTCAGGTTAAAGTTTTTGGTCAAGGTAGTTTTTGATGAAGTTGAAGTCCAATCAACTTGAAACTTAGTATACATGTGCCCTATGATATGATCTTTCTAATTTAAATGCCAAATTAGAGTTTTGACCCCAATTTTACGGTTCACTGAACATAGAAAATGATAGTGCAAATTTCAGGTTAAAGTTTTTGGTCAAGGTAGTTTTTGATAAAGTAGAAGTCCAATCAACTTGAAACTTAGTATACATGTTCCCTTTGATAAGATCATTCTAATTTTAATGCCAAATTAGAGAATTTATTCCAATTTCACAGTCCTTTTAACATAGAAAATGATAGTGTGAGTGGGGCATCCGTGTACTGTGGACACATTCTTGTTTTACATATTTCCCTTCTGTTTCTCTTGAAATTATGGTATATTGAGCTCTCCTTTACACTATTTACTTTTCTTTAATAATCCGGAAAAATCAGTATGACGAGATATTCTAAATATATCCAACCTACATTATATTTTATAGTGACATCATTGTTGGAATGCCACACTGCGTTGAAGCAGGGATATCATTCACTGGTTATTTAAATCATTGAATGATTACAGGTGATTCTTCCGGTGGGAGTCAAAATCTCCCGCTTTTTAGACCCTCTTCCGTCCCTACCGTTAAAATTTGAAATCTTCCGCTTTTTGAGAATGTCAACCTCGAAAAAATCTTCAGTAGAAATTTTTGTTTACAAAATTGATACTGACAGGGAAGAAGTCCGAGAAACTCAAAATTCATATTGAAAAAGTCCGAGAAAAACGGAAGTTTCCTTTAACTGTTTTGATGTCAAAAGGTAAATAGCCTCGAGTTATCTATGAAGGTGTTAAGGATTAGACTGTATAAACAGCAATGAAAGAGTATTGGCAATGGGCGCACTACGTTTGCGCGCATTGGGGGATTAAAATATTTTACGTTTGCGCGCAGCTTTTGATTACATTTGCGCGCATTTATTTTACAGGTAATCTCAGGTAAAAATATAAATAAAAATTATATTAAGTTATAAATAACTATATTTTTTTTTGTATTTTCATTTTAATAAATTATTAATTTTAAAAATAGTTTGTTTATCAGTCAAATTATATACTGTTCATATTGAATTCTAAAAGCAAGTAAAAACTCCGTTATAGCTTAAGGTCAAGTTACAATATATGAATGGGCTATGTCACGGATTTTCTTAAAATTTTGCATACTCCTTTGACTTACTGAATTGTGTCTGAAAATCGAAAAAAATCTGCGGTTTTATCTCTTTTTTCCCTGCCTTATGAGACTTATACTAAAGGAAGGGGTACTGATACTTGTAAATAATTGAACAAATTAATAGATAAATAAGCATTATTACCTGTATTTTCCCTAAAGCATTACTGATTGAATACTTTCAAAATATGTGCCTTATGATAACATTAAGAATGGAAATGGGGAATGTGTCAAGGAGACAACATACTAAGACTAACGGAAGGGGTACTGATACTTATAAATAATTGAACAAATTAATAAATAAATAAGCATTATTACTTGTATTTTACCTGAGTTTACCTGAGTTTACCTGACAAAAAATTCGCGCAAATGTAATCGAAAGCTGCGCGCAAATGTAATGGTAATGCGCGCAAACGTAATGCACCGTTGGCAATTACCTGGTGATCAACTAGCAAATTTAGGACACCTGTCTGGATGATTAAAAGTGAAATCCTGACAATGGATTAATTAAAGTTGAATAACTACTTTTTTGTGTACTGTAAAAACATTGAACAGTTATATTACTTAACCTCAAGACAAATGTCTTAATGGTCTCAAATATGATATGTATGCCTACTACACTGGTTGCAAAGCTGACTATGGTGACCATAATGACTTGACCAAACATATGGATACAGCAAACCCACCAGAAAGCTCACAACTTTATCAAGTCAACACCACTGTTCAGTTAGTGGTACCAAAATTGACAATGTAGCTTAAGCAGAGATACTTTTTACCAACTATATATGATGGCTAATCACTCTATTACCAACTATATATGATGGCTAATCACTCTATCTTGAACTTTATATATAATAAATAAATATTTAAAAAACCCTTATCTTCTATTTCGATCAGGCCAAATAAAAATATATGTGTGGTACTTTTTTATTTGGCCTCAAGTAAAAATGGCTAAAGAGTTATAGAATCATTAACAAAAAAGGAAAATATGCAGTTTAAACACCAAAAAAACCATTGCGTACGTCGATAAAAATGTTGATAAAAAATCTCTAGTTATGAGGCACAAACTCCAGCTGAAAATTTCTAAATCTCCAGTTGTGACTTGACAACTCTGTCACATGTCTCAGACATGAGACATTCTCAAGATTGTGCACTAATTAAAAAATCGTATTTGTTTAATTTAAACATAATTATGTTTGCTGTAGATAATTCAAACATCAATATGCAATACTTTAATTTGTAGGTCATCAACTTTCAAAGTAAACAAAGTCCGAGGGCTACATGAGATTGGGGAGAGAAACGATTTTTTTCATTTTTTTCTGCAAAACTTTGTTTTAAGAATCTTCCTCCAAATCAGGAGCACCTCAATTTATAAGTAATTGTCCACTAAAATAAACACTTAAAATGTAACATTTAGTATATGATAAGTAGCTATATATAGTCTTCCATTAAAACTTAATTGTGTGTACCAACATAATCATTGTAATGGTAACAAGAAAAAATTAAATTTTGTTGTTTAAACCTATTCATTCATGAAATTTTACAAATATTTTAAAATGTAGTATTTGGAAACAAGCTTCACACAGTTTACATTAATCATATTGTTTTTTTTTTTATTAGTACCTGTTCCCGTGTGATGAGAGTTTCAACTGGGAACTTTATCACTGGAAATTTAAATCTGAATAGATTTTTCAGTCCTAACTTTCTTAAGAAATAAAATAAAAATCTCAAGAGTAGTCACAAAAAATGGAAAATGGCCCTAGCCTGCAGTTCAGTCGTACATTATTAAGATTTCAAAAAATATTGTAGTTGTTGTTAAATGACCAAATTCAACTAGTTGAATTTTAGATAATTAACTATCAACTTTAATTGAATGTTTAGATTTAGAAGATGCAGATCTAAATTGGTCTAAATTGAATCCTAAACTGAAGAAACGAAATTACATTAAACAACAATTGATTTCAATATTGTCAACCTTTCTACATGTTTCTAGCTGTTCTTTTTTTCATTCTTTATATGAAAACTATCAAACGATACCACACACCCCTCTCTCCAAAAAAAATGAAATAGAAACAAGGGGCGTCTTTCCCCTCAGAGCTATTCAGCTCTTTGATTTATTAATGTTTCATGTAAAGACCTTTAAATGTGAGGTACTATTCAAAGATACAAGTAGAATTGAACTGTGTAAGCTTGAATACTACACATTTTCTTGAAATGTTATGAACGTTCTGTGATGTGTTTTTGTCTTGATAGTGCTTGCTAGATAAACCTACTTTTTTTTCTATAACCAATACTCAGTTTCACATTATACATGAAATACTTTCAAAAGGGTTGCCTTTATGCAGTAGTGATGAAGTAAAGGACATGGTTTCGCAAACTTATACTGATAATAATGATTTCACCAACCTTGGCTGTCTGAACTGTTCAAATCAATTAAAAATCTAAATAGTAAGATATTACTGTTTCATGTAAAGGCCTTTGAATGTGAGTCACTATTCAAAGATATTAGTAGAATTTGACTGTGTAAGCTTGAATACCACACATTTTTAACTGGATTTTTGTGACAAAAATGTCTGTTATTGATTTGGGGATGTACTGCGGGCAGCATCAAATGTTGTCCGTGCATTAACTCATGAACTGTTCAACCAAAGCTTTTAAAATTTTAATATGTTGTTACTGACAACTAAATGAAGGTCAAGTTCAATAATGGCGATTTTGACTTTTACCGTTCAGGAGTTATGGTTCTTGTAAGATTGAAAAATGGAGTTTCCAGTCGTGTCCGTGCATTTACGCATGAACTGTTCTATCAAAGCTTTCCAAATTTTAATATGTTGTTACCGATGACAAAATGGAGGTCAAGTTCAATAATGACGATTTTGACTTTTACAGTTCAGGAATTATGGTTCTTGAAAGATTGAAAAATGGAGTTTTCAGTCGTGTCCGTGCATTTACGCATGAACTGTTCTACCAAAGCTTCCCAAATTTTAATATTTTGTTACTGATGACAAAATGGAGGTCAAGTTTAATAATTTTGACTTTTACCGTTCAGGAGTTATGGTTCTTGAAAGATTGAAAAATGGTGTTTCCAGTCGTGTCAGTGCATTTTCTCATAAACCATTCAACCAAAGCTTTTGAAATTTTTATATGTTGTTACTGATGACAAAATAGAGGTCAAGTTCAATAATGACAATTTTGACTTTTACCGTTCAGGAGTAATGGTTCTTGAAAGATCGTAAAATGGCGTTTCCATTCACGTTGTTGCATTTACTAATGAACCATTCAATCTAAGCTTTTCAAATTTTAATATGTTGATACTGACTACAAAATGGAGGTCAAATTTGATATTGACACATTTCACTTTCAGCATTCATCAGTTATGGTTCTTGTGATATTCCCAGGACACTAATAAATGTTAATAAATCCGGTTTGCTGTCGTTCTGACAGCCTCTTGTCTTGAAATGTTATGAAAGTTCTGTGATGTTTTTGTCTTGATAGTGCTTGTTTGATATAAAACCTACTTGTTTTTCCATTACCAATACTCAGTTTCATATTATACTAGAAATACTTTCAATAGAGTATTCACTTTCTGCAGTGGTGATGAAGTAAAGGACATGGTTTCGCATATTTATACTGATAATAATGATTTCACCAACCTTGGCTGTCTGAACTGTTTATAAGTTAACATCTAAAAAGTGATAGATTTTTTTTCATGACATTTCTGTTAAAAGTCCTATCAATTCCTGTCTTGAATGCTCCTCCATTTCCACATAATAGACACAGCCACACATTTGTTGAACAGAACACCAAATTCATGACAAATTGAACTGATGATATTCAGTCCCATGAATAGAGAAAACTTTACTTGCAGTAAAAGTTGTGGGTTGATTGTCCACAGAATCTGTGAATCTTGATATCTCGCTTGCAAACAAACTGATGTGTTTTAAAAAAAATTATTGTAATAATTTTAATTTTATATTGTAGGGAAATCTGAAGTTATACCTTCAAACACTGGACTTGGAATATCAATGTACTCCTGTCGATGAAGAAAAAGTGAACATACTGTTTGAAAGTTTATTGAACTGTGAAAACTTCTCATTAGAAACTAAGGCAAAAATGTCTCAAAGAAAATTGGAATTTTTAGAAGATTTTTGTACAGACATAAAAAAGTAAGTTACTAGGGCAATCCAGCAGAAAAAAATACCCTTTAATGTTATTGAAAAATTCTGAAGTGATCTAAATTATGTAAAACATCACCAAAAAATATAATTTAAAAAGGTTTTGTGCAGTATGACAGTTAAAGATTAGGAATTGATGAATTCAGCTACGTTGTTTTCTATTTGATCTAAATGTTCTAGTCTTTTTCAATCAGACACTCACTATCTTGAAAGAGGGCTTACATTTTTGCTGTTACAGTCTTCAAAGCCTGTCAAGTTGTATTAATTTTGTTTTATCAAGACAATAGCTGGCTACAACAACTTTTAAACAGCAATCATGGTGGCTATCTATATGGGTTTTTTTTTTCCATTTGACTGTATTCAGTACTTTTAATTTCTGAAGAAATTCTAAAAGTGGTTGGATGCCCTTGACAAATACGAAGAAAAAGCTTTATTTTTACAAGTGTAAGAACCTGACAGTAGTGATGAAGTAAAGGACATGGTTTTGCACATTTATACTGATAATAATGATTACACCAACCTTGGCTGTCTGAACTGTTCACCATTAGATAATAGTGTATATGTCTAAAAATGATTAATCAAAAATTAAAGATTGAATAATACGATGCGGGAATTTCTCGCTACATTGAAGACCTGTTGGTGACCTTCTGCTGTTGTTTTTTTCTATGGTCGGGTTGTTGTCTCTTTGGCACATTCCCCATTTCCATTCTCAGTTTTATACACACAAAACAAAAATACTTTTCATAAATTTCTACTATGAAGCATGATCTGATTGCCAAATATAGATTGTTTATATCCAAAGTAAAAGAAACTACTAATGACAGTTAAATGTACATGATGTATAGCATTGAATAGATTACTTAATTGTTGGTTGCTGTGTCATATTTCATGTATGTTCAAGATGTATCAGCATTGAAAGAGTAAGATTTTGTTTATTAATAGTTGGTTACTTGACCAACAGTTGAAAATATCTTCATCATATTTAATAGGACTTTCTATCTATTATGAATTTTTTGCTGACAGATTAAAAGATGCTTATGATGAACACCAGAAATTGATGAAAGATTTACACACAGAGAGAAAGAAAAGAAGTTATGATGCTGCTAATTATACACAGTTAGTATTGAATTACAAGTAGATTTTATTATTTTACAGTGTTCTGGGAGAAAAAACTCATCAATTCCTGTAAATATATATAGATTCCTACACTGCAACAAGTGTATTACGATATTTCTCCACTCGAGACAGTTAAATTTTATTATTTAAAGCGCGAGGCTTGTCGAGAGTGGAGAAATATCGTAATATACGAGTTATAGTGTCAGAATCTGTTTCTCTAATGATTTTTATCCTTCTTTTTCAAAGATTTTCAGAAACTTGTGTTTTTTATATATGCAACGGTATTGCCGCTTTTTTTCATGGCGTCACAATAGCAAAATTCAGAAGAAAACAAAACATTTAGACATCACAATCAAATTTTGACTAATCATTTGCCGAGAACAGATTTTTCACTAGTGAGGAGAAATATTTTTCTCACACCGGTCAGGAAATGTGAAAAAAGCACAAAAATTAGAGAAACAATTGCAACGCAACTACACTCTCATAACACTATTCTTTCAGAATCATTATACGACCGCAAAAATTGAAAATTTTTTGGTCGTATATTGGTATCGCGTCGTCGTCGTCCGAATACTTTTAGTTTTCACTCTCTAACTTTAGTTAAAGTGAATAGAAATCTATGAACTTTTAACACAAGGTTTATGACCACAAAAGGAAGAAGGTTGGGATTGATTTTGGGAGTTTAAGTTTCAAGAGGTAAGGAATAAGGGGCCCAAATAAGCATTAATCTTGCTTTTCGCACAATATCTTTAGTATAAGTAAATAGAAATCAATGAAATTTAAACACAAGGTTTATGACCATAAAAGGAAGGTTGGGATTGATTTTGGGAGTTGAGGTCCCAACAGTTTAGGAATTAGGGGCCAAAAAGGGGCCCAAATAAGCATTATTCTTGGTTTTCGCACCATAACTTTAGTATAAGCAAATAGAAATCTATAAAATTTAAACACGAGGTTTATGACCATAAATAGAAGGTTGGGTTTGATTTTGGGAGTTTTGGTCCCAACAGTTTAGGAATAAGGGGCCCAAAGGGTCCAAAATTGAACTTTGTTTGATTTCATGAAAAATGGAATAATTGGGGTACTTTGATATGCCGAATCTAAAAATGTACTTAGATTTTTTATTATTGGCCCAGTTTTCATGTTGGTCCAAATCGTGGTCCAAAATTAAACTTTTTGTTTTTGTTTGATTTCATCAAAAATTGAATAATTGGGGTTATTTGATATGTCAAATCTAACTGTGTATGTAGATTTTTAATTTTTGGTCCCGTTTTCAAATTGGTCTACATTAAAGTCCAAAGGGTCCAAAATTAAACTAAGTTTGATTTTAACAAAAATTGAATACTTGGGCTTTTTTGATATGCTGAATCTAAACATGTACTTAGATTTTTGATTATGGGCCCAGTTTTCATGTTGATTCAAATCAGGATCCAAAATTATTATATTAAGTATTGTGCAATAGCAAGAAATTTTCAATTGCACCTGATAAATTAAAACAATCTTTACCATTCAGTGATAACAAGCAATTTATTTTACATTTTTATATTTTATGATGTATTTAAATGAGTAGTTATTGTTGCAAACTCCATTAGAAATTTGAATTGAGATCAGTTTTGGAAAAAGGGAAAGGGGGATGTGAACAAAAAAATGGGGGGGGGATTTCTCTCATTTCAGATTTCATAAATAAAAAGAAATTTTCTTCAAACATTTTTTTGAGAGGATTAATATTCAACAGCATAGTGAATTGCTCAAAGGCAAAAAAAATATTTTAAGTTCATTAGATCACATTCATTCTGTGTCAGAAACCTATGCTGTGTCAACTATTTAATCACAATCCAAATTTAGAGCTGAATCCAGCTTGAATGTTGTGTCCATACTTGCCCCAACCGTTCAGGGTTCAACCTCTGTGGTCGTATAAAGCTGCGCCCTGCAGAGCATCTTGTTTTCTGTATGTGGTTTAGTTTCTCAATTTATACATTGATCTTTGAGAAGAAAAACAAAAATACAAGCGAGTTTTGTTTAAAAGTTATAAGTGGTGGGGTATTAAAAGATTTCTTCAACCCAACCATACACTCATTCCTGGAATGGCCAAAGTTGCAAAATATGTCACTCTTTTCATTGTTATGTTTAATATTTGAATAGGAGTATGAGTGAAGAGCCACCTGAGAAGAAACAGAAAAGTGAACCTCCAACCAATGGTGCTAGTGAGTCCATGTCACAATCTGCTGGTACAGAACATGGTAGTTACCCATACTGGGGATCATATAATGTAAGTTGTATTACTGAAACCACAAATGTGTAAATTGATTTTCTTGAACGTGGTCAATTTAAATTTTACTGAGAAGCTGTTGAAAACAAGGTGAATGTTGAAAGGCAGATGGAGGATTTTTAACTTCCCAAATGAATTTAACAGACAATAATTGTGTCTTTTGTTAAAGCAAGTATGTTGAACTAGATACATTTGGGGTATGCAAGTATGTTGACCTTGATATGTTTGGGGTATGTCAGTATGTTGACCTTGATATGTGTTTTGGGGTATGTCAGTATGTTGACCATGATATGTGTTTTGGGGTATGTCAGTATGTTGACCTTGATATGTGTTTTGGGGTATGTCAATATGTTGACCTTGATATGTGTTTTGGGGTATGTCAGTTTGTTGACCTTGATATGTGTTTTGGGGTACTATACTTGTACTTTTTTCGCGGGTACTTATTTTTGTGAATTGTGTATTTCAAACATATTCGCGGGTATTTATTTTTGCGATTTTACATTTATTGCCTTTCAGTTGAAAGGTTTGATTTGGATTAGCGGGTATTTATTTTCGCGATAATAAACCAATCGCTAAATTCGTGAAAATAAGTACAATAACAGTATTTTACATATATTTTTTTGTCCAGTAGATCAGGAGAATATGATACATAATTTACAAACCAGAAATCTTAATTTGACAATAGTTGTACTGTTCAGAGAGATATTGATGTATTATGACATTTGTGAAAGAATTGATAATAGAGCTGATGTTGAAAATTTGCTCAAAGTGTTTTACCTGACCAGTGCTATATTTCATTTGAATATCAGCTACAGTACTGACAAAACAATTGCATAGATAATTGATAGTTGAAGAAAACAGAATAATCTTGTACAATGGCCATTGAAAATAGTAGTGATGAAGTAAAGGATATGGTTTCGCAACTTAACCTGATTATTTATTGATGACACTATCCTTGGCTGTCTGAACTATTTTTAGAGATTTGATGTGTACCTAGTTTCAGTTAATGAAACTCTGAGTTGAATATAATAAAGATTGTATGTTTTCAATTAGGTAGTTGTAGTTTTACATGTAAGTTGAGGTTTAGTTTTGATGTGTGTTATTTTCACAACATAAGAATGAACAAAAAAAAGCTTCCTTTGTAATTTCAGAACTTTTACCATTAGTTATAATGCAAAATGCATTCTTATCCACCATGTCTTAACTGATTTCCCCCAAACTTTACCAGATTGTAAAAATTAATGATAGGACACGCGCTTGTGATTTTTTGAAATTTCCATTTGTTATTCTAGTTACAAAGCTTTTACATTGAACCTAATTTTTACAAGTCAAGCTGTTTTTCTGTATTGATTTCCTCCAAACTTCATTTTATTATGGGAATTGAAAAATGGAATTCTCGCCTGGTGTATTTGCATTTGAATATCAGCTACAGTACTGACAAAACAATTGATAGTTAAAGAAAACAGAATAATCTTGTACAATGGCCAATGAAAATAGTAGTGATGAAGTAAAGGATATGGTTTCGCAACTACAGCCTGATTATTTATTGATGACACTATCCTTGGCTGTCTGAACTATTTTTATACGACCGCAAAATTTGAAAATTTTTTCGTCGTATATTGCTATCACGTTGGCGTCGTCGTCGTCGTCCGAATACTTTTAGTTTTCGCACTCTAACTTTAGTAAAACTGAATAGAAATCTATGAAATTTTAACACAAGGTTTATGACCACAAAAGGAAGGTTGGGATTGATTTTGGGAGTTTTGGTCCCAACATTTTAGGAATTAGGGGCCAAAAAGGGCCCAAATAAGCATTTTCTTGGTTTTCGCACTATAACTTTAGTTTAAGTTAATAGAAATCTATGAAATTTTGACACAAAGTTTATGACCACAAAAGAAAGGTTGGGATTGCTTTTGGGAGTTTTGGTTCCAACAGTTTAGGTCCTAGGGGCCAAAAAAGGGCCCAAATAAGCATTATTCTTGGTTTTCGCACAATAACTTTAGTATAAGTAAATAGAAATCAATGAAATTTAAACACAATGTTTATGACCACAAAAGGAAGGTTGGTATTGATTTTGGGAGTTGAGGTCCCAACAGTTTAGGAATTAGGGGCCAAAAAGGGACCCAAATAAGCATTTTCTTGGTTTTCGCACCATAACTTTAGTATAAGTAAATAGAAATGTATGAAATTTAAACACAAGGTTTATGACCATAAAAGGAAGGTTGGTATTGATTTTGGGAGTTTTGGTCCCAACAGTTTAGAAATAAAGGGCCCAAAGGGTCCAAAATTAAACTTTGTTTGATTTCATCAAAAATTGAATAATTGGGGTTCTTTGATATGCTGAATCTAACTGTGTATGTAGATTCTTAATTTTTGGTCCTGTTTTCAAATTGGTCTACATTAAGGTCCAAAGGGTCCAAAATTAAACTTAGTTTGATTTTAACAAAAGTTGAATTCTCGGGGTTCTTTGATATGCTGAATCTAAAAATGTACTTAGATTTTTGATTATTGGCCCAGTTTTCAAGTTGGTCCAAATCGGGGTCCAAAATTAAACTTTGTTTGATTTCATCAAAAATTGAATAATTGGGGTTCTTTGATATGCCAAATCTAACTGTGTATGTAGATTCTTAATTGTTGGTCCCGTTTTAAAATTGGTCTACATTAAAGTCCAAAGGGTCCAAAATTAAACTAAGTTTGATTTTAACAAAAATTGAATTCTTGGGCCTCTTTGATATGCTGAATCTATACATGTACTTAGATTTTTGATTATGGGCCCAGTTTTCAAGTTGGTCCAAATCAGGATCCAAAATTATTATATTAAGTATTGTGCACTAGCAAGAAATTTTCAATTGCACAGTATTCAGCAATAGCAAGAAATCTTCAATTGCACAGTATTGTGCAATAGCAAGAAATCTTCAATTGCACAGTATTGTGCAATAGCAAATATTTTCAATTGCACAGTATTGCACAATAGCAAGAAATATCTTATTGCACAATATTGTGCAATAGCAAGAAATTCCAATTGGATTTCAATTGGAGTTATCTTTCTTTGTCCAGAATAGTAGTTGAATCAACTTAAATCATTGTTTTATACAATATACAATGTATATTCACTTTTACTACCAACTGATAGATTAAAACAATCTTTACCATTCAGTAATAAGGCCAACTAAAATTAATTAGTAGATTTTCATCCAAATTTTTGAAAAAAATGGGGCGGGTGGGAGGATTTTATTTTTTAAATTTTATTTCATATGAAACACTTGTCACAAGTTCTTCATACCGCGGGGTATATGCTAGTGGAAAACAAGCTTGTATAATGTATATACATGCTGTATAAGGAATCCGACACTATTTTTTAAACTCTTAAATAAAAATCCCTGATTAGCAACCACTTTTATACAGGTAATTGCCGCTTTAGAAACCTATTTATAGTATACATCAAAGAGAAGAGAAATGCTCTCTTCAGTTGGACTAGACCTACACCAAATTAATTTTGCTTTCTAAGCAATGGTTTGTAGTCCACATAAAATCAATAAAATGTATTGGTAAAATTGTATGCAACACAAGTATTATGAGTACAAAATAAAATGTAAACTCAGTGTGGAAAGTAATTATGATGTAAAACATGAACTTAAGGTTCATCATAAGGAATTGAAAAATATGGCCGTGTTTACCTCACAAATTTTTCTCTGAGTACAGACAAATCTATGCACTTGCAAAAGTTTTAAGGGATGGCAGGAACTAGATATATAAATTCTAAATGCATTTTATGTTTTAGCAAATTATAAACTTTACTAGATTTTGCTATCCAGTTGTTTCGTTCCTGCAGAAGGTGCTAAAATAAACTAAGTTGGGAAAGTGGTTTGAGAATCTCCCCTGGTATGATACATGTTGTGAGTAGTATTGATTTAAATGGACAATAGATGGACAATAGACATCTACAGAAAAAAGGTAATTTAAACTGTGTAACTGAGTGGACCGTATCACATGAAACTCGGGTGTTTGTTTATTTTGCTATCTTCGGCAGATTGGAAAAAACTGGACATCAAAATCACGGTAAGTTTTTAATTTTCTGAAACGTAGACTTCATATAACTTTTATATATCTAGTTCCTGCCATGCCTTAAAACTTTCCTAGATGTACCAGTTTGTCTGTACTCATAGTAAATTTTGAGGTGTAAACACGGCCATATTTTTCAATT
The DNA here is from genome assembly GCF_963676685.1 of Mytilus edulis. Lineage (NCBI taxonomy): Eukaryota > Metazoa > Mollusca > Bivalvia > Mytilida > Mytilidae > Mytilus > Mytilus edulis. The sequence goes on from NC_092346.1 coordinate 30,797,116, forward strand.
CCTTATGATGAACCTTAACCAAAAAGTAGTTTTTGTTTAATAACTAAATTGAGGGTATTGGGACAGTTACAGAGGGTGTTTGCTGTTTGTCAACAAAATAAGGGAATTAAAATGCATGTTTGTCGACTTTTTTTCTCAATATTCGGTCATAAATCAAACAAACTCGTGCTTGTGTCAATGTCTTTAATCCAGTCGTTTTTTGTACAAATTTGTTCTACGATTTTTTGCGCTTTGAATATCATTCACAGTTCAAATTTCCTGACAAAGTCATCGTATAATTAAAGAAAAAAACACGGTTTTCGATTCACTTGTGACTACCGCAATTTGCGTTAAATGACAAGACGTTTTACTCGTTACTCGAATATTTCATGCCCTTCTCGTTATCAATCTCTATTCACGGTAGATGATGTTGTCATCATAGAGCAGCAGAATATGTCGACTCAATCATTTCGTTAGATTACTCGAAGAAATACAATTTAAACGAAATTTGAAACAGGAAATGTTGAATGAAACGAAATTATCAATGGTTTCCGGTAACGGACATGAACAAAATCGTATTTTTGTTAAATAAAAAAAATCGGGGCGGGACGATTTCAGAGGGGCGGGCGGGGATGAAAATCTAGCAATTAATTTTAATTGGCCTAACGAGCACTTTTTTTACATTTTAATATTTTATGATGTATTTAAATAAGTAGTTATTGTTGCAAACTTCATTAGAAATTTGAATTGAGATCAGTTTTGAAATAAGGGAAAGGGGGATGTGAAAAAAAAATTGGGGGGTCAATTTTTTTCATTTCAGATTTCATAAATAAAAAGAAAATTTTTTCAAACATTTTTTGGAGAGGATTAATATTCAACAGCATAGTGAATTGCTCAAAGGCAAATTTTTTTGTTTAAGTTCATTAGACCACATTCATTCTGTGTCAGAAACCTATGCTGTGTCAACTATTTAATCACAATCCAAATTTAGAGCTGAATCCAGCTTGAATGTTGTGTCCATACTTGCCCCAACCGTTCAGGGTTCAACCTCTGCGGTCGTATAATGCTGCGCCCTGCGAAGCAACTGGTTAGAGATTTGATGTGTACCTAGAATAAATTATGAAAATTCTGAGTTGAATACACAAAAATTGTATGTTTTCAATATTATAAGGTCTGAGACCTATTTTAAGTTTTGTTTTTGTTTTGCTATGTGTTATTTTCACAACATAAGAATTGACAGAAGAAAGATCCCTTTTGATTTGATTTGATTTTTTACCATTTGATTTAAAGCAAATTTTCACAAAATGAGCACTTACTCCAATCTGCCTTAACTGATTTCTTCCAAACTTTACCAGATTCTGACAAATGATGATAAGATACTCCCTTGCTATTTTTTGAAATTTTCAATTGATTATTCCAGAATTGCAGAACTTTTTCATTGAAGGCAATTTTTCACAAATCTCGCTCTCGAGTATTTCTGTATTGATTTCCTCCAAACTTCATATTGTTATGGGAATTGAAAAAAGAAAGTCTTGCCTGGTTTATTTGCATTTGAATATCAGCTACAGTACTGACAAAACAGTTGCATAGATAATTGATAGTTCATGAAAATTGAAAATAGTAGTGATGAAGTAAAGGATATGGTTTCGCAACTAAACCTGATTATTTATTGATGACACTATCCTTGGCTGTCTGAACTATTTTTATAGATTCAATGTGTACCTAGTTTAAGTTGATGGAGACCTATTATAGTTTAACATGTAAGTTTAGGTCTTGTTTTGATATGTGTTATTTTTACAACATAAAAATTGACAGAAGAAAGCTCCCTATTTTTTTTATACGACCGCAAAATTTGGAGTTTTGGTCCCAACAGAATAAGGGGCCCAAAGGGTCCAAAATTAAACTTTGTTTGATGTCATCCAAATTGAATAATTGGGGTTCTTTGATATGCCGAATCTAACTGTCATGACTGTGTATGTAGATTCTTAACTTTTGGTCCCGTTTTCAAATTGGTCTACATTAAGGTCCAAAGGGTCCAAAATTAAACTTAGTTTGATTTTGACAAAAAATGAATCAGTTAGGTTCTTTGATATGCTGAATCTAAAAATGTACTTAGATTCTTGATTATTGGCCCAGTTTTCAAGTTGGTCCAAATCGGGGTCCAAAATTAAACTTTGTTTGATTTCATCAAAAATTGAATAAATGGGGTTCTTTGATATACCAAATCTAACTGTGTATGTAGATTCTTCATTTTTGGTCCTGTTTTCAAATTGGTCTACACTAAAGTCCAAAGGGTCCAAAATTAAAAAGTCTGATTTTAACAAAAATTGAAATCTTGGGGTTCTTTGATATGCTGAATCCAAAAATGTACTTAGATTTTTTATTATGGGCCCAGTTTTCAAGTTGGTCCAAATCAGGATCTAAAATATTATATTAAGTATTGTGCAATAGCAAGTCTTTTCAATTGCACAGTATTGCGCAATGGCAAGAAATATCTAATTGCACAATATTGTGAAATAGCAAATTTTTTTTTAATTAGAGTTATCTTTCTTTGTCCAGAATAGTAAGCAAGAAATATCTAATTGCAAAATATTGTGCAATAGCAAGATTTTTTTTTAATTGGAGTTATCTTTCTTTGTCCAGAATCAACTTAAATCTTTGTTATATACAATATACAATGTATATTCACTTTTTACTACCAACTGATAAATTAAAATAATCTTTACCATTCAGTGATAACAAGCAGTTTTTTTACATCTTAATATTTTATGATGTATTTAAATGAGTAGTTATTGTTGCAAACTCCATTAGAAATTTTAATTGAGATTAGTTTTGGAATAAGGGAAAGGGGGATGTGATTAAAAAAATTGGGTTCAATTTTTCTCATTTGAAATTTCATAAATAAAAAAGAAAATTTCTTCAAACATTTTTTTGAGAGGATTAATATTCAACAGCATAGTGAATTGCTCTAAGAGAAAACAAAAATTTTAAGTTCATTAGAACACATTCATTCTGTGTCAGAAACCTATGCTGTGTCAACTATTTAATCACAATCCAAATTTAGAGCTGAATCCAGCTTGAATGTTGTGTCCATACTTGCCCCAGCCGTTCAGGGTTCAACCTCTGCGGTCATATAAAGCTACGCCCTGTGGAGCATCTGGTTTTTTTTTTTACCTTGTTCAATATTTCAGAACTTTGTCCTTTAGATTTACGGCAATTTTTTTTTAAAAAAATGCTCACCAGTATGCCTTAACAGATTTCCTTCAAACTTTACCAGATTGTGACAAATAATGTTAGGATATTCCCTAGCAATTTTTAAAATTTTCCATTGGTCATTCCAGAGTTACAGAACTATTTCATTGAAATAAATTTTCACAAATCACGCTCTTACTTGAGTAAATCTGTATTGATTTCCTCTTAACTAATTATTATTGTGGGAATTGAAAAAAAGGAGTTTTATCCAGTGTATTTGTTTTCAGCTGCTGCTTTACTGAAAAACAAAAGCATACACAATTGATAGTTTTAATAAAAATGAATAATCTTTTACGATGGCCAATGAAAATAGTTGTGATGAAGTAAAGGATATGGTTTCGCAACTAAACCTGATTATTTATTGATGACACTATCCTTGGCTGTCTGAACTATTTTTTACATGTTTGATGTGTTCTTAGAATTTACATGTATTATTGAAATTCTGAGTTGAATACATGACGATTGTATGTTTTCAATTGGACCTCAGGCCTTTTATAGTTTTACACGTAAGTTTTGTTTTGGTTTTGATAAGTGTTATTTTCACATTATAAGACTTGACAGAAGAAAGTTCCCTTTTGATTTGATTTTTTTTACTCTGTTGTTATTTCAGAACTTTAACCATATAAAGGCATTTTGTGCACCAACTCCACTATACCTTAACTGATTTCTTCCAAACTTTACCAGATTGTGACAAATGATGATAGTAGGATACCCTATTGCGATTTATTGAAATTTTCTATTGATTATTCCAGAGTTACAGAACTTTACCATTGAAGGCAATTTTTCACAAATCACACTTACTTGAGTATTTCTGTTCTTATTTCCTCCAAACTATTTGTTATTGTGGAAATTGAAAAAGAAAGTTTTAGCTGGTATATTTGTGTTCAGTTTCAGTACCGACAAAACAGTTCCATGAATAATTGATAGTTGAAGAAAAAAGAATAATCTTGTGCAATGGCCAATAGAAATAGTAGTGATGAAGTAAAGGATATGGTTTCGCAACTTCAACCTGATTATTTATTGATGACACTATCCTTGGCTGTCTGAACTATTTTTATAGAATTTATGTGTACCTAAAATAAGTTATTAAAATTCTGAGTTGAATAAAAAAAGATTGTTTATTTTCAACTAGACTTCATGCCTTTTATAGTTTAAGGGGGTTCGCGGGTCTAAATCATTTATATAGGATTTCTCTATATTTTTCTATAAATGAACTTTATCTTATAGTTAATAGAAAAATAAAATAAAAAAGTGGGGTCACCGTTCATTTGCGCTCACAATCTGCCTTCGAAAGAAGCATATATTTTTGTAAAGGTGGTTTTTTTCTGTTGAAGTAATAGGAGAAATAAAGTTAATATCGAAATAAAAAAAAGAAATATATTACAGAAATCGCTAAAATTTTACAATAATTTAGTTTAAGTACAGCTTATATGGAAATAATATTAAAAAAGATAGGTCACCGATGAGTTGAAAAAGATATTTCAATTTTAGAGCCAAAAATGGCATTTTTCCACCAAAGGGAGATAATTTGGAACTTTTTCAATGATGTATACATTTTAAAAGTCATCTGGGGCCAACACGAATTGATTGTTTTGAATGAATTTTGTACCATAAGATAAAGTAACAACTACAAAAGGAAACAAATAAAATTTGTAATGAAAAACAAATGTTTGATTTTTTTCTGAAATTTTTATACCCTCGAGCCTCCTTAATAGGTTTAGTTTTGATATGTGTTATTTTCACAACATAAGAATTGACAAAAGAAAGCTCCATTTGAGTTGGGGTTTTTTAATTGTTTTACTCTTATTTCAGAATTTTAACCACTACATATAAGGCAATTTTTCACAAAATATGATAGAACTCCACTATGTCCTCCAAACTTCACCAGATTGTTGATATTGATGAAAAGAAACTCCTTTGATTTTTTTGAAATTTTCCATTGGTTAATCTAGTTAACAGAACTTTTACATCGAACCCAATTTTTAGCTCACCTGGCCCGAAGGGCCAAGTGAGCTTTTCTCATCACTTGGCGTCCGGCGTCCGTCGTCGTCCGTCGTCCGTCGTCCGTCGTCCGTCGTCGTCGTTAACTTTTACAAAAATCTTCTCCTCTGAAACTACTGGGCCAAATTTAACCAAACTTGGCCACAATCATCATTGGGGTATCTAGTTTAAAAAATGTGTTCGGTTACCCGGCCAACCAACCAAGATGGCCGCCATGGCTAAAAATAGAACATAGGGGTCAAATGCAGTTTTTGGCTTATAACTCTGAAACCGAAGCATTTAGAGCAAATCTGACATGGGGTTAAATTGTTTATTAAGTCAAGATCTATCTGCCCTAAAATTTTCAGACGAATCGGACAACCGGTTGTTGGGTTGCTGCCCCTGAATTGGCAATTTTAAGGAAATTTTGCCGTTATATGGTTATTATCTTGAATATTATTATAGATAGAGATAAACTGTAAACAGCAATAATGTTCAGCAAAGTAAGATCTACAAATAAGTCAACATGTCCGAAATGGTCAGTTGACCCATATAGGAGTTATTGCCCTTTATAGTCAATTTTTAACCATTTTTCGTAAATCTTAGTAATCTTTTACAAAAATTTTCTCCTCTGAAACCACTGGGCCAAATTTATCCAAACTTGGCCACAATTATCTTTTGGGTATCTAGTTTAAAAAATGTGTCCAGGGACCCGGCCAACCAACCAAGATGGCCGCCATGGCTAAAAATAGAAGATAGGGGTAAAATGCAGTTTTTGGCTTATAACTTAAAAACCAAAGCATTAAGAGCAAATCTGACTATTAGAAAATTGTTTATCAGGTCAAGATCTATCTACCCTGAAATTTTCAGATGAATCTGACAACCTGTTGTTGGGTTGCTGCCCCTGAATTGGTAATTTTAAGGAAATTTTACTGTTTTTGGTTATTATCTTGAAAATTATTAAAGATAGAAATAAACTGTAAACAGCAATAATGTTCAGCAAAGTAAGATTTACAAATAAGTCAACATGACCGAAATGGTCAGTTGACCCATATAGGAGTTATTGTCCTTTATAGTCAATTTTTAACCATTTTTCGTAAATCTTAGTAATCTTTTACAAAAATCTTCTCCTCTGAAACTACTGGGCCAAATTAATCCAAACTTATCCACAATCATCTTTTGGGTATCTAGTTTAAAAAATATGTCCGATGACCCGGCCATCCAACCAAGATGGCGGCCATGGCTAAAAATAGAAGATAGGGGTAAAATGCAGTTTTTGGCGTATAACTCAAAAACCAAAGCCTTTAGAGCAAATCTGACAGGGGGATAAATTGTTTATCAGGTCAAGATCTATCTGCCCTGAAATTTTCAGATAAATCGGACAACCCATTGTTGGGTTCCTGCCCCTGAATTGGTAATTTTAAGGAAATTTTACTGTTTTTGGTTATTATCTTGAAAATTATTATAGATAGAAATAAACTGTAAACAGCAATAATGTTCAGCAAAGTAAGATTTACAAATAAGTCAACATGACCGAAATGGTCAATTGACCCCCTAAGGAGTTATTGTCCTTTATAGTCAATTTTCAACAATTTTTATAAAATTTGTAAATTTTTACTAACATTTTCCACTGAAACTACTGGGCCAACTTCATTATAGATAGAGATAATTGTAAGCTGCAAGGATGTTCAGTAAAGTAAGATGTACAAACACATCACCATCACCAAAATACAATTTTGTCATGAATCCATCTGCTTCCTTTGTTTAATAGTCACATAGACCAAGGTGAGCGACACAGGCTCTTTAGAGCCTCTAGTTTTACAAATCAAGCTCTTGAGTATTTCTATATTGATTTCCTCCAAATTATTGTTGGAATTGAAAAAAGGAAGTCTTGCCTGGTGTATTTGCATTCGATATCAGCTACAGTACTGACAAAACAGTTAAAACAGGATTGATATTTGAAGAAAATTAATAATCTTGTACAATGGCCATTGAAAATAGTAGTGATGAAGTAAAGGATATGGTTTCGCAACTACAGCCTGATTATTTATTGATGACACTATCCTTGGCTGTCTGAACTTTTTTTAGAAATCTGCTCTGTACTTTGATTAAGTTTTGAGATGTGTTATTTTTAAAAACATAAGAATTGTGCAAGAAAGATTCCTTTTGATTTAATTCGATTTTTTACCTCATTATTTAAGAACTTTAACCATTAGATATAAAGCAATTTTTTTCACAAACTGTGCACCAACTCCAGTATGCCATAACTGATTTCCTCCAAACTTTACCAGATTGTATACAAGGATAGATGATAGGATACTCCCTTGGGATTTTTTCTAAATTTTCCTTTGGTTATTCCAGAGTTACAGAACTATTTCATTGAAGGCAGTTTTTTTATGAATCGCGCTCTTGAGTATTTCTGTATTAATCTCCACCAAACTATTTATTATTGTGGGAATTGAAAAAAGGAAGTTTTACTTGGTGTATTTGCATTAAGCTTCAGTACTGAAAAAAAATTACATAAATAATTGATAGTTGAAGACAACATAATGATGACCTTCTACAATGGCCATTGAAAATAGTAGTGATGAAGTAAAGGATATGGTTTCGCAACTACAGCCTGATTATTTATTGATGACACTATCCTTGGCTGTCTGAACTATTTTTAGAGATCTGCTGTGATCTTAGAATAAAATTTTTTAGTTGATTATATGAAGATTGTATGTTTTCAATTGGACCTCAGGCCTTTTATAGTTTTACATGTAAGTTGAGGTTTAGTTCGCAACATAGAATTGAAAGAAGGAAGCTCCCTTTTGAATTTGTTATAACAGGACTTTTACCATTAAATATAAGGCAATTGTTTTCACTTATGTGTACCAACTCCACTACGCCTAACTGATTTTCTCTAAAATTTGTGAGGATTGATGATAGAACAATCCCTTGTGATTTTTTGAAACTTTTCATATGTTTTATTTTCACTTGTGTTCACATATTAATTTTGAATTTGTTTTTCTTCTTCTTTTAGAATTCAAGCTATGCTGCTGGGTATGGACAACACTGGACAACATATGGTTCTCATTACTACCCATGAAGAGATTGACTTATGTTTATAAGAAACATTCATATGTTTAAAAACTTGAATGCCTATGCTGATGAAACACACAACCATTGTATGTTATGGCAACTTAAACAGTTCCATCTTCAAATCAGATCAGTTATGACACTCCTTGACTAGATTGCCTTTGAATTTGAAACGAAGATTTTCATCCAGTGTTCACAGAGCAACCAATGAACAATAATCTTTCAATGTGTAAGGGTTATGGAAGTATAAGAAAGTGTGTGTAAACAATTGTTTCCTTTAGATTGGAAATGTAAATTTTAGAATGAAATTGATCATGTTGATATCTGTTTTCTGAAATCAAATGTTCATTTTAGTTTGAATGATGAAGTATGTGAGAATGATGTTTAGATGTTGTGCAAGTAGTTGTAATTGTCTTTTTGTTATGATTTTGTATCATGTTACTAGTATATCAATTTGTTGATTAAAATGAATAAACACATGTCATTAAGAATCATTTAATGCAGAGATGATCCTTAAGAAGGAAGACATCATCAGACAGATTTTGTAGAAATGATAAATTAAAAGTGTAAAATTCTAGTTGGTAAAGCAATTTTCAGTGTGATGGTGTTTATATGAACACAGTTTTGCTTCTTTTGTTTTAAGTTATTATTTAAGGTGATGATATCTTTGTATCCAATTTTAAATTTTGGTGGTGTTGCTGTATCCATTTTTAACCGGATTTTTGTGACAAAAATGTCGGTTATTGATTTGGGGATGTACGGCGGGTGGGCGGGCGGCAATCAAATGTTGTCCGTGCATTAACTCATGAACCGTTCAACCAAAGCTTTTTAAATTTTAATATGTTATTACTGACAACTATACGAAGGTCAAGTTCAATAATGGCGATTTTGACTTTTACCGTTCAGGAGTTATGGTTCTTGCGGGCGGCAATCAAATGTTGTCCGTGCATTAACTCATGAACCGGTCAACCAAAGCTTTTAAAATTTTAATATGTTATTACTGACAACTATATGGAGGTCAAGTTAAATAATGGCGATTTTGACTTTTACCGTTCAGGAGTTATGGTTCTTGAAAGATTGAAAAATGGAGTTTCCAGTCGTGTCCGTGCATTTATGCATGAACTGTTCTACCAAAGCTTCCGAAATTTTAATATGCTGTTACTGATGACAAAATGGAGGTCAAGTTCAATAATGACGATTTTGACTTTTACCGTTCATGAGTTATGGTTCTTGAAAGATTGAAAAATGGTGTTTCCCGTCGTGTCCGTGCATTTTCTCATGAACCATTCCACCAAAGCTTTTGAAATTTTAAGGTAGATCATAAGTAAATATTTTTTGAGACAGAATTTTCCTATACTTGGCCAAAATGAAGATTTTACTATGCTCTTTTCAAAAATATAATAAAAAGTATGGGTCACTGTGCTATTTTTCAAGCTATGAGTCGTTGAAAATTGCCTAAATTTGGTTAGATTGTTCATGGTAAAACACATTTGTGTGCATAAAGAAAAATCTATGAGATAGAATTTTGAAATAAATTGTGAAAAGATAGTTTTTGTAATATATTTTAAGAAAATAAAAAGAAAAAATGGTGTCACCGAACTTGTTTTCTTGCTACAAGTAAAAAGAAAAAATTTCCCTATCAGTTCAGTATAATTTTTTTACTAAAAGAGTTATCTTCCCTAAAATGGCCCATTTGAAAATAATGATTCTAAAAGCAACAAAAAAAATGATATTTGTTTAAATATTTTGAATTATACAATAAATGACCAAGTTTTCTTTATATTATTAAACAGTCTAACCTTTAAATTGCAAAATCTGTTTCCAAATTTGCAGATTTAGGCAAATAACTAGACCGATTTTTTACTGTGATTGTACAATCCAAGATGGCGGTATACCATGTATCTACCTTAATATGTTGTTACTGATGACAAAATAGAGGTCAAGTTCCATAATGACGATTTTGACTTTTACTGTTCAGGAGTTATGGTTCTTGAAAGATTGTAAAATGGCGTTTCCATTCACGTTGTTGCATTTACTCATGAACCATTCAATCTAAGCTTTTCAAATATTATTATTTCAAAATGTTGATACTGATGACAAAATGGAGGTCAAATTTGATATTGATGATTTTCACTTTCACCATTCATCAGTAATGGTTCTTGTGATATTGCCAGGACACAAATAAATGTAAATAAATCCGGTTTGCTGTCGTTGTGACAGCCTCTTGTAATAGAGTTCACGGTGTATCATCGTACAGCGGATATAGGTACTAACCAAGCGGACGTGAGTGATTTTTTACCTTACACAGTAACGAAAGTCTTTGTATTACTTTATCAATAATAAATGGACATTTCTCAACATTTGAAATTCCTGCTCTCAAATAATTTTCGCATCGATTTTTTCCTATTTATAAAACAACTTTGATATTCTAATAAGAACAATTAACTTGTTCATGCACAAATAGTTGTGAATGTCAACACCAACTTTCAATTTCGATACAGTTGTTGAGACTTTTACATGTTTTATATGAAAGAAAGCTAATACAGGGCACAAGAAACAGTTATAAATCATAAATCTACCTGTTATAACTCATTCCTTAAAACCTTTTGGGTAATAAACGAGTATGATAATAAAGTTTTTGTGTACGGTGTACAGCAACTTAACTATACACCGTACGGAGGGATTTATGTGGTCAGCTAAACACTGTACACAACACTCTTTTTGGAATAAAATATCGAAAAATAACATGTCTGAAAAATTTCAAAGCCAATTATTGAAACAGCTATACTAATTACAAACACACCGTGGCCTTCTATCAAAAAAAAGAGTTGCAATGAATGTAGAATTATGACAGATGAAACAAGCACCAACTTCTTTGACAAGTATTTGCACATGTTACCAGTAATCGTTCTTGTTTTGGGAAAATAATGAGACATCTCTTATCATCAACCTACGACCAAATAATTTCTTAAAACAACAATTGTTTAGATTGAAGTACACATTAATATTTTGTGAACAAAACAAACATTTTCGTTACCGTGTAAGGTCAAAAATCGCTCATGCCCGCTTGGTTAATAACTATATCCGCTGTACCATGATACACGGTGGAGTTGTGCACCATTAAAATTGGAAAAAATTGCTGAAATTTTGGTTTCCATTCTTTTACTTCAGTTGACTTCAACCAAATGTAATCAAAACTATACACAATGCTTATTACCATAAGAATAGACCAAGTTTTGATTGTTGTGGAGTCACTTTTACTGTTCTAGAGTTATTATAAAAAAGAAGATGTGGTATTATTGCCAATGAGACAACTCTCCACAAGAGACAAAATGACACAGAAATTAACAACTATAGGTCATCCTACAGTTTTTAAGATTCACAAGTGTAGATTTACAAATAAGTCAATATCAGTTACAAGATAGCTAAATCTGTCTAACATGGAGCGCATGCTATAGATTATATGATCTTGAAAAAACAGATTCTGAACAAAGTAATTCCAAAATGAGAAAATCCATAAAAACTGACATTATCAACATTAGACTCATGAAATAATAGAAAGAATGAAAATGAACTCATAATCTTGACTCAATACATTCAATTTCCAAGAAAAATATGGTTAGCACCAGGCTTTATAGCTAACTTAACCTTAACCAGTAACCCAAACAGACACAATTATAGTTAAATGTGAAAACAATAGGGACATAGTAGCCAAACAATCATGTTTATTTTTGTTGCACTTCAGTAGTTCTTTTTTTTCCATTCCTCTTATAGTAGATGTTTCCCTTGATTTTAGTTTGTAACCTAGCTTTGTTTTTTTTCTCTATCCATTTATGACTTTTTAACATTGGTATACTACTGTTGACTTTGTTTATCATACATCACAACTGATTGTCAAACTTGAACAAACATGCAAATGAACCTTACAAAGACGCCAACAAAAAATGTTGTGGGTAGTAAAGAGATGACAATACACAATTTTGTGAAACTGTTAGTACACAAACTCATAGATACCAGGATTGAATTTTGTTTTTACTCCAGAAGTGGGTTTTGTCTACAAAAAGACTCATCAGTGAAGCTCGAATCCAAAAAAGTTTTTTTTTAGAAAGCCAAATAAAGTACGAAGTTGAGCATTGAGGACTAAAATTCCTAAACGGTTTGCCAAATACAGCTAAGGTAATCTATGCCTGAGGTAGAAAAGCCTCAGAATTTCAAAAATTCTAAGATTTGGTAAACAGTTTATAAATATGACCATTTCAAGGATAATTCATGTCCGCTCAGAAGAAGTGTTAACTACTGGGCTGGTGATACCCTCGGGAATTAAAACTCCACAGTGGCATCGACCCATAGGTTGTAAATAAACTCATCATAGATACCTCCTGCAGTATATAGTTAACACTTCCTAGATGAGGGATAAACCAATTCAGATATAAAGACGAGGTTAAAAATGATATAAACAAAATTGTAAAAACTTGTGGAACCATAAACCTGATAGCTGGATGTATAAATACCGTGTCACACCAGGAGTCATACTAGATCAAAGACAAAGGTACTTAATTCATCATGAAATATAGATACCACACAACTCTCCTTATGGTGGTGACTGAAGAAAAATAAAGCAGTAAACATATTGCGTTAACACAGACGAAAATACATGCAAAAATAAGTGACAAAATCGTTGCATTACTATTCTATTTTATATCAAAAAGAAGTTTTGAACATTTGAAGAAAGATGTTAAAGAATGTTAAAATTAAATATCAAATAATTTCTGCCAAATATGTGCGGCTTTTTTTTTTTCGAGGTCATTTCTTGGTCTGAAAAACAACCAAAAAAATTGTCAAAATATACATTGGATTTACTGTTCAACTTTCTGCTAAATATTCTTTACTGAATAACATTTCTTTCCAGTACATATTCGAACATTCTTCTATAAATTGTACATCTATTCGTGAATTTAACATAATTTGATCCTTTTAACATTTCCGTTTGATTAAAACAAAAATAATGAATACATATTTATGTTCAATTTTAAAACAAACGAACAAGTTTCTCTTGAAATCATAAACTGGAAAATGAAAAATAACATAGTTGTTGTTACCTTTCTTTTTTATAAACAGTTACGTCTAACTATTAAATGATACAGTTTGAACAGACAAACATGATTTTAACATACTAGTAGTAATGTTTCATTGTACGTTGTCAGATATGAAATGTACAAAAGATGTGTGTTTGTTATCTTCGTTTTCCTAGCTTGAATCAAAAACATGTATCGGAATCTGAACACATAAACGGCGATTTTGGACAAATAGTTACACTGATTATCATTATTTCAATCCTGTCCGTTTATCGCGAGTGTGAAATCATCAACTGAGACTTTTTACTGAATTTGTACTAACCATAAACAACATACTTGGTTTCATATGCAGAGCAAGAGTTACTATCACTACTATTTTCCACATTTGAAAACCCCTATACCAAGTCAGGAATATGACATGTGTTGTTCATTCGTTTAATGTGTTTTATCATTTGATAAGAGACTCCGTTTTGTATTTTCCTCGGAGTTCAGAATTTTTGTGATTTCACTTTTATCTTCAGATCAAGATAAATAGTTTTTAGTTTTTGTAAGCCTTTTTTGTAGACTATTGTTTGCCTATTCAATACAATTCGAATGTTTGTGTTTTACTGTCATTTAAAATTCCTCCAAACAGGTACATGTAGGATATATGAATAAGAGCATATTCCCAAGTCTTGCGCTTTTAGCTATTCTAATTCACCCCACACACTCCTTTCCCCTTTTCCACCTTTACCGCCAGAACATATATTTTCATCAACCAGACTGTTAGTAACTTGTAAAACAAATTAAAGAAATCACAACGTCCCTGAAATAGCTGTTCAGATATTTTTTTTTGAAAAAGAACAAATTCGTAGCACCTTGTATCTACCATTTCGAGTATCGCTCGGTAAACGCAACGTGTAATCGAGTATTAAATCTTTACCGAGGTGACATTCCTAAATTTCTTGAAAAATCTCAAAGGGGCACTAGCTACGAGATATATAAAAAATCTAATGTATCATTTTTGTTTTTGCTCAATGAAATGCAAATAGTGAAATAAAAATGTTAAATATTGACAAAATAAGCAGAATAATATTGATGTGAACTATTCACTTGAATCCGTATTCATGTTAACTTTATAATAATAACACGTGAATTAATTAAATGGAAAAGCATGTCAACATTGAACGTGAAACAAAGGTAAATCATTTGATTGCCTGATTCGATCCACAAAAAATCCTTCTTATTCAGGTAAAAACGATTATAAACACTTATTTGTCATCTATAATATGAAATTAAATAGACCTAGAATAATCCAACAGCACGAGTTTTCTTAATCTATTTATATCTATATTTATGTTAACATTGCTTATATGTTCATCAGATGACTTTAAAGGTCACCTCAATAATTAATTAGATGGCGTTTAGACTAAAATACACACGAAACTAAGCTACGTATTTTTATGCAAGTGCTCTGTTAATCCTTTTTAGCTCACCTGACCTGAAAGGTCAAGTGAGCTTTTCTCATCACTTGGTGTCCATCGTCTGTCGTCCGTTAACTTTTACAAAAATCTTCTCCTCTGAAACTACTTGGCCAAATTCAACCAAACTTGGCCATAATCATCCTTCGGGTATCTAATTGAAAAATGTGTCCGATGACCTGACATTCAAACCAAGATGGCCGATATTGCTAAAAATAGAACACAGGGGTAAAATGTATATTTTAACTTATATCTTAGAAACCAAAGCATTTAGAGCAAACCTTCCATGGGGTAACTTTGTTAATGAGGTCAAGATTTATCTGTCCTGATATTTTCAGACGAATCGGGCAACCTGTTGTCGGGTTGCTGCCCCTGAATTGGTTATTTTAAGGAATTTTTGCAGTTTTTGTTTATTATCTTGAATACTATTATAGATAGAGATAAACTGTACACAGCAATAATGTTCAGCAAAGTAAGACCTACGAATAAGTCAACATGACCAAAATTGTCAGTCAACACCTTAAGGAGTTATTGCCCTTTTAAATAGTCAATTTTTAACAACTTTTCGTCATTTTTGTAACTTGTACAAAAATCTTCTTTTCTAAAACTATGGCCCAAATTTAACCGAACTTGGTCACAATCATTACTAGGGTATCTATTTACAAATAGTGTCTAATGACCCCGCCTACCAATCAAGATGGCCGACATCAGTAAATACAGTAACAGGTGAGCGACAAAGGCTCTTGAGAGCCTCTAGTTTAGACCTCTGATGGTTTGGATAAATGTTTTACATTGTAATAAATCAAATATGAGAATTTGATTAAAATCGGTGAAGATTAAGTTGACAGTTAGTGCCCCTTTAAGATTTTTGCAAGCGCCGGGCTATACATATAAAGATTTAACTGTTTCGAGTGGAGTAATATTGTACCACGCTTGTGGAATCTATATATCTAAAATGAAACAGTTTTGTATTAGACATGTCCTGTTTTGAGTTTCTTTGAACTTCATGCAGTATGAACTAGTTAATTAATAGTAATCGTAGTAAATAAACTCATCATATATACCAGGATCAAAATTTTATATTTACGCAACACGTGCGTTTCATCTAATAAAGACTGAGGAAGAAAAACCTTAGTTTTTCAAAAAATTCAAAGTTTTGTAAACAGTTAATTTATAATTATGAACATATCAATGATAACTCAAGTCAACACAGAAGTGCTGACTACTGGGGTGGTAATACCCTCGGGGAAATAAATCTCCACCGGCAGTGGCATCGACCTAGTGGTTGTAAATAAAATCACCATTGATACCAGGATCAAAATTTGATATTTACGTCAGACACGCGTTTCATCTAATAAAGACTCATCAGTGACGCTCGAATCAAAAAATGTTTAAAAGGCCAAACAGAGTACAAAGTTGAAGAGCATTGAGGACCAAAAATCCCTAAAAGTTTGCCAAATACAGATTAGGTAATCTATTCCTGAGGTAGAAAAGCCTTAGTTTTTCAAAATAAATAAAATTTTGTTAACAGTTAAATCATGATTATGAAAATATCAATGATAGCTCAGGTCAACACTGAAGTGCTGACTACTGGGCTGGTGATACCCTCGGGGAAATAAATCTCCACCAGCAGTGGCATCAGTGGTTGCAAATAAACTCATCATAGATATACCAGGATACAAATTCTATATTTACGCCAGACGCGCGTTTCGTCTTAAAAAAGACTCATCAGTGACGCTCGAATAACAAAATGGTTAAAAGGCCAAATAGAGTACAAATACATGTCCATCTCGCAAAATTACATTATGATCTTTGCAACTGTTTTGATATATTTTTTCACTTATTTAACACATGCTTACCTTAGGAGGCGCCATAGCAAAAACATTAGTCACACCACAAGCTGCAATATTAATTTAAAAGATTTCAAATAAATTCTAAAGAATGTAACAGAGCAGGACATGTGGAGCAGTGTCTGCTTACATTTCATTGGTACCTGCGAATACCCAAAGTTTTGGTGGAGGACGTCTTCCGTAATCTTTATCATTCTATGTTGTGTTTTCTGTATAATTGTTTGTCTTTTGTTTTTTTTTTGTTTTTTTTTTTTTTTAACCATGGAGTTGTTAGTTTGTTTTCAATATATTAGTTTAAATGTATATCTGGTATTTTTCGCCGTTCTTTTATTTTTTTTTTTTATTCTTAACAAATTTAGATTTATTCACTTCAAATGATCTGTAAAAACAATCGTAATCTGGAATATGGATATGTGTTTTTGTGTGTTGTAAGCATTAAATCTAATATAACGCTTACTCTTAAAACTGTCTTCTCGTTCACCCGATTTTTCATCTGATACTGGTTTTCCAGACTTGTCCTTTTTGTCTGATGACGAACCACCTTCACCACGTCCAGACATATCTTATTGGTTTAAGAAGTGTTTTCAATCTGATATGAAAAAATAAATATTGAGCAAATAAAGTATACAGTTATCCTTTTTTAGGTATAGTCCAATTGAGTCTAAAATTATCAAAAATGTTCAACAAGACAAACAATAGCTAATGGAATGAATGAATTGACCGTGACAGCAACTAGTCCGTTGTTCTAAATATTAGTGTTTTCATTATAATTCTTTTATATAAAAAATGACTCTTAAAGTCTGCTTTTTTGGGTGTCAAATTTAAATAAGATAGTGCTGGTTTTTTGTGAGAACAAAATGTAGTCACCTCTGATCACAAGTTTGCGTTTGAAAAGCAAACACAATATCTAGACCGATCGTTGTGTTCATTTACCAAAAATGTTTTTGCAAAAATTATACAGTTCGTATTACAATAATTAAATTTTTAATTTGATGTAAAATCAGCTGAAATATATAAATTATAAATTATCGTCAAGTTTATTTATGAAGATTGATTTAAAAACTCTGTTTAAGGTAATAACATGATTACGGAATCAGTGGGGTGGAATTATTCACTTGTAAGTGAATAATCCATTAAAATTTTATATCATAGCTGAATTTGACAAAATTGAACCATACTGGCTGATAAAAGCGAATTTTCATTTTACTATTTCACTTGCATTAATGATTGGACAAAAACAATTAATACTTAATATTTTTTAATACATCTCTTAGCTAGTGCCCCTTTAAAAGTTTTAACTAAATCTAAACAAATCAAATATTAACAAAAAATGTGTTTCTTTCTTTGCAACATAATAATTACGCGTATAACAAGAAAAAGCAGTAAACAATTGTGTCCCCTTTAGCTTTATATATAGTGGACACAGACATGAGACACGCCCTACGTGGAAATTATTTCACTGACAACAGCAATTTTTTTAAATATCTTTACGGACTAATCGTGTCATTATTCACAAATCTTAGAAAATTTAAAAATGTCCTTGAAAAGGACATCAAATAACATGATTTATTTTATTTGTACTTTTTCTGGGAATTTCTGTCTAAAGGTATGAAAGATATCTCTAGTTGGGATTTCTTTTAACTCTTTGTATGGACATTATGTAATAAGTTATTTTGTATATCCCAAGTCATTTCTTTCATGCGATATTGTTTTTAGAATTAAGAAATAAATGTTTATCTGTTCTGAGAGCGAATAACATACATAACTTTCAAAAATTAAATCTAAAAAATGGAACTTAATTGACCTACCGTATCTTCCTTTATATTATCCTTCTTGATCTGTTATTGCAAATTCAAGTTCACTCCGAAACTAACCGCAAAAGTTTATAGGTATAGTTGGTAAACGTTATTTTATCTGATTTCCATCCCTAAATAGTATTATTGTTATTTTGAAACATATTTTTCATTCTAAATATCAGACGTATTAAAGACAAAATACAGATTTGTTTGACAGAAGAATAGAAAAAAATTAAAGGAAATCAAAAGGGGAAAAAACGAACTTAGGGAAGGTTCCCAAGCACGCGTTCCTGCATATTATGTAGGTAGTGAAAAATATCGTATGCTTAAAACATGACCTTTGACTAAGGGCCATGACCATGCATTGTTGAATACTCCAAGCGAATATGATCAACCTGAAAGCCTCGTTTACAATACCTATACAAGGAAACCGTTTTCATTCTGTCTGTCAGTCCGCTCGTATGTCCTCCCGTCCGTTTTGCCGTCATCAACATGTCAGACAAGAACTAAAAAAAACGTTTAACACATTTTAATAAAACTTTGGTGAATTGTTTATATTCCCTTCAACTTTTGTCAGTTTAAGATTTTTTGTTTCTCAATTATAGATATTTATTCATTGAAAAGAAGACGGGCGTATTATGCGCTTATAGCGAGCTCTTTACTGGTAGTGGTAAAGTCAAGGATTCAGTCAACAGTTGGATACAAATGATAAAAGCAACATTTCTGTTCTACAGAAGATATTCTTGTACGTTTTTTAAGTTTACTGAATAAGAAGTTAAACGCGTTTTAAGGGCATACGATACAGTTACAGGGGAGGTATTGACGTTGCTATCGTAAAATGTTATTTTCGCGACGTCAAACTATGACATATCGGGAACAGATGCATTTTTCGACTGATTTTTATCATTCAAACTGATTTAATTTGAAAACGAGTGCATGGACTCCTATTTTTCAAAACGGCAATTTGTTTCATTTTGCAAGGAGATTATGTTATTCAAATTTTATAAAGCTGTAAATAGCGCATTTTTTTTTTAAATTTTGATGCATGCAGCAAAATATGACGTTTTTTCCTCTATTCATGAACATTTGATAAATATATGTTATTTCTGAATAAAAATTGCATAATTTTTGATGATACTTATAAAATACAGAAATTACCGATTATTTAACAAAAAACAATTTGTGTTTATCTTTTAAAATAAAAAAGTTATGTCTTTTTTTCGAAAAAGAAAATAGGACACAAACCTGAATTTTTAGCAAATATACAAAATTTCGACATCATTTTACTCAAAAAGTAGCACATGAAGGTAGATTTTTTATTACATATTTGATTTAATCAGGTAAAAAGTAGCCTATATGCAAATTTTAATCAACTTGTAAATACAGGTTCAAAACTGTATCGTATGCCCTTAAAGACTTAAAATTACTGATCCTTAAGTTAAAAGTTGAAAAGAAATACATCATAGAATCAGTTATTTGAAGACAACGCTTTTTATCATTCTTATGGTTGCCTTTGTGCCAATCTACATGTGAAACATACCGTAAACGTTTGATTTAGTTTGTATACTGAAAACTATAGGCTCGTATAGAAATGCTATAAAGTGTCCCCCTTGGGTAAGTAAGTTAGTTTAATTTATTGTCATTTTTCATACAAAAACCCAGAAGTACTGAAAAGTTTACAATTGTACAGTAACGTGTTGGCTTGTTTGAGATGATAAGGACACAATTTATTCGACGACAAATAGAGGATGATGTGCGTCTGTGATAAATAAAGGCCTCACGATACAAACATGTTTCAAAGCCAGAAACACAACCCGTAAGGAAAACAAACATTGAAATTGATTTATTACACCATGGTTCAGACCAGAAAAGTACAAATTTAGCATTAAAAAAAACCCACCTAACAATGTTTTCAATTTGGTTTATAATTTTATGAAAATATTTTGTATTTTTGTCTTTATAAATAATAAACCTTTATTGATTATTCCCATGTTTGGAAATATCTTTTTGGTAATGGTTGTTAAGATTGTTACACAGTGTTGACTGCTGTACCCCTTTTTTGACATTTTACCCTATTATGTTTTTTGTTTTTTTTTGTTCACCAATTGTTGACAATATAATATTAATCAAGGCGACTATTATAAAAGTGAGAGGAACTGAATGAATCCACCCATTCTCATTTATAATTCTCAAAACATATTTCATTTTTTGGCTAATTAATTTGGATGTTCCAAATATTTTCATATGAAATTATGAAAGAAAAAAATAATGCGCAACTGATGAAATTATGATTTATGCCCTTATTTCAGCCAAACAAATAGTTTCAGTCAGTGACGGGCTTTCTAAAATATTATAAATAATGGATTCTAAAATAATCTGTAGTCCTTTGAACATTTTTAAAGTACTCCTGTCCATATACAGTCAGTAATTTGTTCTGTTTTATGTTAAAACCCTCATGCGTTCACTATAGAATTCTGTTTGTTTTACTGGAATTCCAAGATCAAAGATTAAATTCAACACTTCCTTATAAGCATTACTACATAGTTAAGCCTTTTTTTTAGAAATGTTAAACAAATTGGCACAAGGATTATATTACGCCTGTCCTTAATCTGCTGTTATTTTGTGTCTGTATCTTTGTCCACTTTTCTATTTAAGGATTTTGTCCTTGAAACGCACCACAATGCAGCAATTATTTTGTTTGTTACTCTCTTTGAAAAAGCAAACTTTTCGGGAAATCCATGTTTTTGATTGGAAAAGGTATACTGTTCTATAATTATTCCGCAATGCACTGGCTGCACGTTATAGTAAAATAACAACAACTAAAACGAACTTCGAGTCAAATTCTAAACGGAAAGTCCATAATCAAATGGCAAAATCGAAGCTCAAATACATTAAACGAATGGATAACAAATGTCCTATTCCTGACAAGCATTTTTTTAAACAGATTTCAACGGACATCTTTAAAAAGCCCTACTCTTAATTATTCCTTTATCAGCATCATGAATTTTCGAAACGATCTAACCGAAATAATGTAATGATATTGGTATACGTTAGAAAATGGACCCCTTGTAGGTACGATACTCTATTTCTGATATGCATTGAAATGTTTTCCCGCTCATATCTTCAAGTCAGTAAGAAATACAATAATAATTATTTGCTAATAAATATTATAATGTTCAAAAAGAGGGACGAAAGATACCAGAGGGATAGTCAAACTCATAGATTGAAAATAAACTGACAATGCCATGGCTAAAAATTAAAAAAAGACAAAGTTAAAAGACAAATAATAGTACAGAAGACACAACATAGAATACTATACTGAAGACTAAGCAACACGAACCCCACCAAAAACTGCTGGGGTTCAATAGTTGAAAGTAAATAGTAAAGTATTTTTATTATAGATACTATTGTTTAACATGTGATTCGATCTAAATTTTCGTGAAGGAATACCCGTTAAATCTTTTTCCTGCAAAAATAAAATTGTTGTCTCTACATACTATATCCTCCACATGGTTTGGTTACAAACGCTTCTTATTATGAAGAATTATGGCGATGGGTATTTTTTTCAGTATGGTAAATGTTTCATATTTCTTACATACGTTAGAGCTATATTAATCATCAACTTTGCTACCTGAAATTAAAGTATAACTGATACTGTTGTATGATTGATAGTCAAAGTATCAGGGTTATAATTTGATACCCCAGACGTCTACATAAGACTCTTCAGTGACGCTCAGATTAAAATAGTTAGAAAGCCAAACAAGTATTTCTTATTATTTTGATCTGAGCGTCACTTACGAGTCTTACGTAGACGAAACGCGCGTCTGCCGAATCAAGTTATAAGCCTGGTACCTTTGATAAAAATCTATGTCATTCTTTCAACACGATTATATCCGTTCAAAATGCACATTTTAATGAGAAATCAAATAAATTCGAAATAAGGTTCACTTCACTCCATTCTTTATTTTTGCCCTGTATTTTCACTTTTTCACCATTATCCTAGAATAATAATGGATGATTATGTAATCTAAGAATCGAAAATAGATGTGTGTGTGTATTATTTTTTACAATTTAATAACTAAATCACTAATGAGAAATCCCATATTTGCTCTGGATTAAGATGGCTCGTTATTAGATACGTTGTCAGGCAATAGTAGTTACTTTATCATATTACTTCCAAATGAAAGATTTATTTTGGAATATATTTTCCACTGGAAGATGATATAATTGTTTTTTGCTTTACAATATGAAAAATATAAAACTGATATATTTGAAATTGATCGATCGAGTTAAGTTTTCTGATTATCTACGCATTTTCTAAGGATTGCTCATTTTCGAACGATTGTCGCTGTTGGCCTTATACATGATTACTGGAAGAAATATATAACAGTTATTGTTAAGAACAGAATATAGAGTATACTGTGAGTTTCAATAGCAACAAATGATCAGTCTTTAGAATACTTCGGAAAAGAAATATATGAGCCAAAACAGGTCCTTTTCGGGACGTAGTTCAATTACCATGGTTTCAATTATCGTTCTTCTATTTTGTGTCAACATCTGTTTCATAACCTGAGTCGCCTTCTTATCTTTACTTTTGGATTTTAGATGGAATGGCTACTCCATTCATCTAACATGACGGACTTGGTATGTATTACCCGATGTTCAAGAAAGGATAGATCTAGAGAATGCGTATATTTAGAATCAATTAAATAAAAATCTGAATAGTATATTATTAACGACCAAGAACTAAAACAGGAATGTGTCCCCACTCGCACTATAATTTTCCATGTTCAGTGGACCGTGAAATTGGGATCAAAATTTTAATTTGGAATTTTAATTGGAAAGATCTTATCATAGGGAACATGTGTACTAAGTTACAAGTTGATGTGACTTCAACTTCATCAAAAAATACCTTGACCAAAAACTTTAACATGAAGCAGGACGGACGGACGAACGATCGAACGGACAAACGGACCCACAGACCAGAAAACATAATGCCCCTTTACTATCGTAGGTGGGGCATAAAAAGTGATAGTGTGGTAAGTTATCATGAACCCCTTTCATCTTTTTTATATTAAGACAGAGTCCCAAAAAAGATTTGTCATGGTGTCTTATATTACAAAGTTAGTTAACCAAATGAAAACAATAAGCTAAAAATCCTTCATTACGCAGTTTGTGTCAACAAAGTGTAATCGGATTTTCAAATAAAAGTTGACAATAGAAAATTCGCGGAATTAGTTAAAACAAATATGTTTCGTCATATGAATGAATTTTTTGTAATATAATTAAATGTAAAATTACCATGATGGGCGTGTCCCGTGATGATTTACTATATATAAAGGTAGCAGGCACTTTTGATACTGCGGTTTCCTGTTGTTTGTGATTTGCATGTGAGTATCAAGTTGCACAGATTTTTTTTTATTTGGTTTGTTAACTTATGAGATGTTTACATGTTTAAATATTGTTTAGTCAAATTCGATTAACAGCAATTTTAGAACTACATATATAATATTAATAAGATATGATTTATTGAGGCAAAACATTACGATACATTAAATTTGAATAGCTATTTACCTAAGGAGAGCAGGCGAGGCTTCCTTCTTCAGTATACTATTTGTCTTATTTAACATGTATTTTCTTCTTCAAAATTAGATCATTATTATTTTGCAAGAGACCTATCAGATATGTCTGGACGTGGAAAAGGAGATTCGTCATCAGACAAAGGGGGGAAATCTGGAAAATCAGACAAAGATGGCGAAGCTTGCAATGGTAAGTTATATAAGATTTTACCAAATTTAACTCACCACCCATATTCCTATGCTATTTAACGATGTTTCTACAGATTGTCTAACAAAAATGAATAAATCTGAATTTGTTACGAATTCAATATTTTAATGTGTTGAAATATTTTAATTTATCGCATTGCAGGGAGTACAGTGTATACTGGCTATAATATTATCGAGGATGCAGTATGTTCTGATGTTCAAAAGAAGGTAAGCATTTCTCGAACATACGTTCAAAATCATGCAACTATACAAACAGTATTTTTATTCCAAAAAATTTACAATGATGGTATTATGTTTATTTCGACTTTAAATGCATATGCAAAGAAATATGATCTTCTTTTTTTTTGCTAAACAGTAAGAGAAAAGTAAAAAAAATAAATTTAAAAATGATCGATCGAGCCTAGTTTTGTCATCATTTACGCGTTTTCTGAGTATTGCTCACTTTCGTACGATTTTTTTCTGTTGGGTTTATACATGATTACTGTATTTGTAAAACTACATCTTATAAAAATTATAAATATCAAAATAAGTCGAGAAATTTTGTAGGACATTAGCTAGCCTCAAATTAGGAAAAAAAAACACCTGTAGAAGTCTTACAGATAAAAAGCTGCTTTAATATCGTTCGTATTTATGTTGTAAGAGTCCAAAATTGAAATGTAAGTATCCCATTATTAAATGATATTAAAATCCTCTGATCTAAAAAAAAAAAAACCAATCAGTGCTCCTTTTTGCTATTGTTTCATCATGTATTATCAAACCTTGAACTCGACATAAAACCGATGGATATAAAAAAAAAAAAAAGCATATGTTAGAATCCCCCAGAAGAAAATTTGAAAAATATATCGATAATTTTCAGATTAACTTCATTGCGCTAATGGTCGTATAATTAAGAACTAAACCTATATAAATTTCGTGCGTCCGACGTATTTTTTTTATCCATCAAGGATGCATGAAAATAATTGAATCTAAGGATGTTTAACTAAATTGAATAATTAAAACAGACATAATAATGCCAACTTTATCAAGGGTTAACTTTGCATTAAGGAGCGCTAACCTTACTGTCATAATTAATTCTTCATAGATCAGATTTGAAAAAAATAAAGATTGATACTTTAATAAAAGTTTCGAAATAAAACAAATTCTGAAATAGATTCATATAAAATCTTTAAGAAAATGTGTCATGACTATGTTCTCGGTGATCATCCAATTTTGAACAAAGCAAAAGACCTTGATATTTAAAAAAAAGGAATATTATTTTGTAAGTGACCTTGTTTGTGTAGAGACAGTTATGTCAGGAATGTTGAAAAAAGTGCATATGAAATTATGTTTTGAAAAAAAAAAAAATCAGTAAATATATTGGTTGCATTGTAATTTAATAAGCTATAAGTTGCACATCACTAAACGTTTCAGCTAAATAAAATCATCATAGATACAAGGATTAACATTTTTATTTACGCTAGACGCGCGTTTCGTCTATAATCATATTATTATGTGATCTTGAAGAGTACGATGGCCTACAGTTGTTAATTTCTGTGACATTAAGTCTCAATTGAAGAGTTGCCTCATTGGCAATCTTACCACATCTTCTCTTTTATATTTTCTGTTTGATTCTAAATGAAACGCTAACCCAATTTAGAAATATACAACGAATACGTTTTTTTTTTAAATATACAGATGAATTATGGAAGATGTGTTTAGAAAAAAAAGATGTTAAGTAAGCTAACTGGAATTAGAACTTTTAACTTAAATTTCAACTTTAATCAAAGTGTAATAAAAGGGAGTCAAAGATATCAAAGGAATATTTAAACTCATAAATCTAACAACGAAATGACAATACCATTGAACAAAATCAAAACAAATCGGAGAGAGCACAAACAACAGTACACAAAACCAAACAAAGAACTAAAGACAAAGCAACGAGGTAATAGTCTATATTTGGTAGGTCACATTTGTGAAAAAGACAATTGGACAATGGTTAAGACAATTGAAAAATATCCGTCGTTGTCTTTGAAGTAGAATTTGTAATTTTTTTCAGCTATATGAAATACAATTTGAGAAAATACATTTTGACACAATTTTGTTTTCTATTTACAGGGAAAGAAGTGACTTTTTAAAAAGATGGACACAGATTTGGCAGATTTTTTTCGATATTAAACAGTGACATTTCTGTCCCTTTGTTAACATGTTCTAACGTTCTAACTCATATTAAAATACAACTAAACGATTTTCTGTCTCCTTTCTTCGTGACGTTTCGGCTACGATAACTCAGTTAATTAAGTGTTAAATGGTTGATAAATTCTGCTAATAGAGTTGTGAGTAAGCTGTGTAAATAAATTGATCGTTAATGATGTAAAAATGGCCATGAAAAAAGTAAAATCATACAAATACCGAATTCTGAGGAAAATTCAACACGGAGAGTCTTTTAACAAATGGCAAAATCAAATGCTCCAATACATCAAACATGTCATAATCCTGACTTAGTACAGTTATTGTAGAAAATGGTGGATAATACCGGTTTGATAGCTAGCTTTACCTCTCACTTGTATGACAGTCGCATGAAATATCATTTTATTGACAACGATGTGTGAACAAAACAAACAGACAAACAGACATAATAGTTAAAAATGTCTAAAGAGGGGTACAACAGTCAACATTGTGTTATAATCATAATCGCTATAAAAACACAAATACAAAATATAGACATAGCACATAAGCAAAAATGAAAGACACAAATACAAAAAATTACCATAACACAATAACACAATGATGGGATGTGCAAGTACCGATCAATGTCAAATCGATATCACAAAAAAACCCACTAAAACAGTAAAAGTAATATTCAAAAAGACAAATAGAACAATACATTAGAAAGATGATAATCAATTTCAGTAACTAGAATATAAATTATCAAGACCATCGGGTATTATTTGTAAAGTTGATACGGAATATCTATCAGCAAGGGTTTGTTATCCTCAGATGAACCTTCTTTTTTAAAAAGAGACGTTCTATGAAATACCCATGGTTATATATAAGTGGTCTCATTGGGGGGGGGGGGGGGGGGGGGGGGGCTTATGAGCCGAGATCACGCTTCACGCTTACTGTTTTGTCAGATTCCCGTATCTCGCTTACGCTATGTAAGTAAGCAATTCTCATTTTTTTTGTAATTTCCCGTGTCCCACTAGACTTCATTTCCCGTTTTCACGGCACAATGATTTGACTTTCACTTGTCACGCTTACAAAAAATCGGCAACCTCGCGTCACGCTTAGATCACAGAGACCCACTATATATATAGTCAATCCTAAAAATTCTTAATAGAGTATAGACATGCTGAGAAGACAAAATAAATGCATACTCAAACTGAATTTCATAAATGGACACACACCTACAATGTTATCTACCAGTGAAAGAATCTGTACCTGGGACTGTTACACGAACCAAATTATTTCTGTGTGAATTTATCTAACGTTCTATATCACTAAAATAGTTTGACAGTCAGCAATAGGGTCTTGATCAATATTTGCAACCTTACAGTTACACGTTATGTGTTTGGGACGATGCTCGTTGTTTAATAAAGAATCATTAATCAATGAAAACAAATGTCAATACAAAGTGCACACAAAAAGACATATGTTTACTTTAATATAGAAGCCATGGTCTCGGCCTAATAAAATCAACAGTTGCAAGGACACCATCCTAACATATGAAATGAAATAATAGCTGCTATATATAGATGTCGATTACTAATGTTTCAGGTCACAAGAAGCATCGCTTTAACATATTAAGAAATAAATGTTTATACAAAATATCGTCAACATGGTGGTTGCGATAACTAAGCCCAAAGAGGAGAAAAGAAAAAAAAAAAGACCAAACTAGATATAAAAATAAGGAATTGTCGCATGATTTTCAATGAGACAACTATCCACCAAAGTTCAAATGAAGTGAATGTAAGCAATTCGGGCAACAGCCTTCAACAATTAAAAAAATCATACCGTATAGTCGGCTATAAAAGTCCCCGATATAGAAAATATGTGAAAATAAACGGCCTTATTAATTAAAAAAACAATTTATGAAAATCAAAGATGACAGATACCAAACAACGACAACCACTCAACTACAGGCTCATGACTTGAAGCAGGTACACACCGAAAGTGGCGAGGCTAGACATTTTTCAGGCAAAAAGCCCTGCCCTAACCTAAGACATTGATTTTTCCATAACAACTTAAGAACAAACTATAAAAAAAGAGTTGAAAAGGCATTTACTGATCAGATCAATACAAAGGAGAAAAACTTCTAATAAAAACATGGACCAGAAGTGGCAGGGTACTTAAACATAAAAAAAAAAGACACAACGTGCAGGTCTGAGAGTAATTGCATTTACTGATAGCTAGTTCAAGGCCAATAACAACTATATAAGACTTAACTATCAATCAGCACCCATTCAGCATCCAATGGATTTAGAGTAAAGAAGTGATTATCAGTCAGAGAAAAATTTGACCTTGTGCAATATTAAAATATAGGTATCGACAGATTATTGTACCGTGAAAGTGCATATCTGTATGACAATATGTAGCATGGTTTTAATTTACTGATAACAAAATCAATATTCATGTTCATAAAAAAAACCAATTACAGTGGTGAATTGGTAAAGTTTTATAATGAGTTGATTTAAGGGGGCACTAGCTACGAGATATATAAAAAATCTGAAATTTATTATTATTATAAATAATTATTAATGAAAGTGAAATAATAATTCGCTTTCAGCAGGGAGTATGGTTCAATTTTGTGAAAATAAGCGAAGAAACATTGATAATGTATTATTCACTTGCAAGTTAATAATTCGACCTCATTAAACCCGTATTCATGTGAACTTCAATTTAACCCCTAAGCTTGAGATTGATAAAACATGAATTGTGTGAGTATGTTTATTCAAAGGAAGAAAATATCAACATTGAAAGTGAAACAAAGGTAAATCATTTAATTGACTAATTCGATCTACAAAAAACATTCATTCACAGGTTAAAACATGATTAAGATATATTTTTAATCTATATTATAAAATTAAACAGACCTAGAAAAATCCAATACACGAGTTCGCTTTATCTATTTATATCGTTATTTATGTTTATATCACTTATATAGTCATCGAAAGTATTAGGAGGCCAACTCGACAGTTAATTAGATGGTGTCTACTAATTTACACACCAAATGAAGCTACATTTTCACGACTACATGCCCTGTCAATTGCTTATTTTAGATCTTTTTAATTTTAATAACTGTTTTTACATTGTTATAAATCAAATATTAGAATTTGAGTCAAATCGGTGAACATGAATTGGACAGCTAGTGCCCCTTTGATGGATTGATAATTTTACCTGGATAGTCGCTAATAAAAGGCTTCGATATGAAAAATATTAAAACATTTACATTGAGAAACTAATGGTCTAATATCATCAGCTCAGTAGTCAGTGCTTCGGTACTGACATGATTTAACAAACTTTACTAAAATTGTCCGTTAATAAATTTTGAAATTATTATGAAACTAAGGTTTCAACTCCCTCAGGCAAAGTTGTCTTTAGATAAATTTGGCTATTCAGTTTAGGTATTTTAGACATAATGCTCTTCAACGATTTTCGGAACTTATTTATCTTCGGATTTCAAATGTTTGGCTTTGAGCGATCCGGTTGAAGGTAAATCCAGAAAAGCGCTTCGGACGCACCAAATTATTAAACGTGTTGTTTTCAAATTTTTATATAAAAACTATTTACGAAAAACAAATGTGACAGGCATGAACCAACAACTACACATTAACCCTTTTTTTCAGAGGCAGTCCTGGACGTATTTGAAATATGCGTCACTTGACGTTAAGCAACCATCAATCAAATAATTGCTATATGTCTTGACTTGCATGTAAAAATTGAAAGTCATCGTCGTATGACAAGTAAACTTTACGAATTGTAGATTCTTAAGATAATTCATTCTGTTAATCTGAAATTTTGATTTTCAATCAGCAAGGTACAACTAAACCCAGATAAGAAGTAAATAATACCAAACCGAAGGAGTTATAGACCCTATAAAAAAGAAGATGTGGTATGATTGCCAATGCACAACTATCCACAAAAGACCAAAATGACACACTATAGGTCACCGTACGGCCTTCAACAATGAGCAAAGCCATATGTTTCTATTTTATAAAAGCTATGAGTGTCGTTAGGTCTTTTTTTTTTTTTTTTTTTATAGTAAAATGGTTAATTTCAACATATTAACCAATATATATAAAACTAAAACCTTTCAATAACTTTGTTCGATGACATTTGTTATTTTGAAATTTCAAACATCATTTATAAGGTTAATAGTGGTTTACCACTGTTCAATAGTCATAAATCGATTAAGCGAAAACAAATCCGGATCAAAACCAAAACCGACGGAAACACAACTATAAAAGGAAAACAACGGAACAACAAAACACTGAACAGCTTTAAAAAGAAACGCCAGCACACAAACAGACTATTTGAAAACAATTGTCATATTCCTGACTTAATAAAGGACATTTTAAGTAATGATTGGTGGTTTGAACTAATGTTAAGGGTAGCAAAACCTACCACTTATACAGAATAAAATTATTGTAAAAATTGACAACATTATGTGACAAGACATTACTATCTATCAAATAGATAATAAGTTTACTTAATGGTTTGTGATAAGGGCACCAGTTTGGCTTTGCGATGAATAACATGAATGCAAGTGCTGTTCCTTTGCTTTTTGTGTTGTTTTTTTTTTTTGCAGTGCATGTACTGATTTTGTGTTATGGATGGATACCTCATACCCTTTCTTTTCTATTCTTCTATAGAGATCATGCATATCTTAAGAACTTTCTTGTCGTATAAGAGGGAGGGTAGGAGGGGTCCTGATCCCGAAATCCCGGGCTTAAAAACACGCAATCCCGAGGTCCCGAATTTAAATAAATTGAAATCCCGACATCCCGAAAGTCGAAAAAAGAATTCCCGGATCCCAAAAGCAAGAGTCAATCCCGAAATCCCGTGCTTAAAAACACCCGATCCCGGAGTCCCGATAAAGGTCCTACCCCCCCCCCCCCGTATAACATACCAACGGGTGTAATGATTGTTCAAATGAAAGTACCACCGTACGAATGTCTTTCTTTGGACAAGACTGACACCCTAAGGTATGTTATTAAATAAAAAAACAAAACCAACTAAAAATATGCATTATCTGACTTATTTACAGTAAACAATTATTATTTTCTTGAAAGATATGAGAGAAATTGCATCCTATTTTATCGATTAAAGTTGGATATTCTTTTAGGTATGTCAACGCCCCACGGCTAAATGAAATCGAGATAGAAACGTTAGTTTTTACCGTCCAGTCAAATCACAATTGTACTGTAATTACACGAATCAAGACAAAAAATCAATTGTTTCGGTATGTGAAAATAGAAGTCATTCACTTTGTAAGTAATTTACTATATTAACTTTATAAAAGGGGGTGTCATGTTTCTCTTCTCTCAGGTTTCACGAATTCATACCATGAAAAACAAATTACGTTTTCAATAATATAAACGTATATCCTTTTTGTCTTAAAACATTAAGAAGCAGAATAGAATATTATAATATTTTATCTCACATAATTGTGTGTACAATCCGTCTGGTACTATTATCTTAAATGTAATAAATGGAGTAACAGATTGTTCCTGCATTAAACCTTAAAGGAATATTTAAGATACAGTTGTATAGAAAACCCGGATTGACAACAACACACAACTAATTTCAAATGATGTTTAAAATACAGTAATTTGCATCATAATCGGGGGTAAATAATGACCTGGCAGAGGTCATGATATTTTTACTTGAATCACTTTTCATGGAATCTAGGTATCGTCCTGGTTGATGCGTCAAAACAATGGCATATTGTCCTGAAAGAAAATAAAACCATACAGGTATACAACACAAAATAATGCATTTACTTGCTAAGTAATTTGGAATGTTCTCCCGAGTATTCTTATATAATTATTTTTTTTTAATTGCATAAGGATCTAAATGATGGGTTTTCAGCAATTCACATACATGTTGCAGTTTCTTAAATTGAAGATTTTTTTGTAAACCCAATCTTTTCTTAAATTTTTTCATTGAGAAGTGTAACGAAGATCACTGGTCCATACATTCACACACTAAGAAACATACGAAATTAAACACAGATAAATGCGTCTGAAGATTTGATTAACGATATTGATATAAGATGAATACGAAAAAGATGAAATTACAATGTATTCTCTTGTTTAGGCCAAACAATTATTGTCCGTCAGTGTCGGTCTTTCTAAAATAATATAAATAACGCGTTCAAAAAAATTCTTGGACAATTTGAAATACTCATGTCCATATACAGTCAGTGTTTATGTGTAATGATAAAACCCTCATAAGTTAAACAGAGAATTCTGTTTGTTCTATGAAGTCCAAGATCAAAGATTAAATTCAACACTACATTATATGAATATGATCATTACATCATGATACAGTCTTTGTCAATGATTGAAACGAAATCACACAAGGATGAAAAAAGTCATTCTTTTATCTTTTGTTATTTGTTTTTCTTCCAAATATGATAAATTATTTTCATATTTAGATTATACCATTGACCATTTCTCTGTTTTTAGTATTGTGTCCTTGACACTACTATATAACATTTATTTTGTTTGATCTCTTCTATGAAAAAGCAGAATATTCGGGATTTCCATATTTTTACAGGGTATAATGTCGGTAACAATCAACTGATACTGATAGCTTCATTCGATAGTGCACTGTCTGCACTTAAAACGATTTCATCTGACATCAGGAAAATAAAATATATAGTATAAATTTCAATAGTTGATAGTTAGTAGTAGAGTATTTCGATTATAGATACTTTTATTTATTAGTGATTTTGAGTATTAATTTAAACATATTTATTTATAGTGGATTGGGAAATAAGTTACTGCAACTTATATTAAACCCTTTTCACTTTGCGTGTGCGAGAGCTGCCTTAAAGCCATTTATCGTCCCCTTTCGACGGACTATTATCGTTTCCTCAAGACCATACTCGCAAATAGTGTCAATGGAGAGCCGAAAATCAGTCACTGAAATTTTCTCACCGGAGCGAGGATCGACCATGGAACCTCTGTGTTAGTAGTCCGGTGCACTTACCAATACACCACATATTGAAGTAATAGTTATACACCGAGAGATAGAAACCCCGTTAGCCGGAGGCTAGAGGGCTTTCTTATCAAGACACGCCGTAACCCAACTATCTTACTTACACCCGATTTTAGACCATATATTTGTTAACATTGATCATTAAATTGAGAGAAAAAAAATATAGCATATTTACTGACTATATCTAACCATGATTTATAAGATTTTCTTTAATTACACGAAACCCCACTAGTAACTTTTTGGTGGCTATATTCGTTCAAACTTGACAGGTGAGCATATATTACAAATGTCAAAGTTGCTGTTTTGTATATTCCCGTTAAATTCACGTGCTAATATGGATTAGCAGGCCAAGGTTGACCGTTTCGTGTATTCTTTACAAATGAAAAATGCGTTATGCTCATTGTATGCAGTTGTCAATTTGGACGTGTATAAGACGGACGACAGTTTTTGACAAGCGTTGGATTTGGTAGAAGATAAAGGCAATAGTATAACACAAAGTACTTACCTGTATCAGTTTAATAAAGGTAATTATAACTGTATTTCATTTCTTAAAAAAAAAAAAAGCCGGACCCACTTCTCGAGAATAAACAAACCTTCAAATTCTGAAATACTAAAGAAAAGTTGTGTCTGAATTACAAACCCGACTACTATACACGATCAACATTAAAAGATACTGACTTCATACTTTTAAGAACTACTTTTAAGGGGGCCAGTAATGGGCTGATCCAACCGGGGGTTCCTAACTCAACAGAAAAAAGGGGACCAACATTTAAATACATTGATCGTTAATATAAAAGTCGGGTCCAACTCGCGGAAACCCCAACCCGGATCAGCCGTTGGGGGCGGGGGGATTGAGGGAGTTAGGAGGGAGTTAGAGTCCTCTTTTCTTTTTTTTCTTTTTTTTTTTAAAGATAAATGCTTTAGAGTAGAAACATATGACTGGGATAAACAAAAATACCTTCAAGCAAATGAGTATTTGAAGGATCTTTTTTAATTCAAAATTAATGCTGAATATTTTTTGGGCTATTGGAATTTCCTAAAATGTGGTTTTTTTTAAATGTCTGATATCGGATATGTTCCTTACGACGTAACTACAACCCCCTTCCCTTTCATGTATGTGACCTACCGAATTACACTACTTAACGGATTTGTTATCACATAAGCAACACGACGGGTGTCACATGTGGAGCAGGATCTGCTTACCCTTTAAGAGTACCTGCGATCACCCTTAGTTTTCGGTTGGATACATGTGTTTTTAAATCTTTAGTTTTCTATGTTGTGTCATGTGTACTATTGTTTTTCTGTTTGTCTTTTTTATTTTTAGCCATGGCGTTGTCAGTTTGTTTTAGATTTATGAGTTTGACTACCCCTTTGGTATCTTTCGTCCCTCTTTTCTTAGCTAGTGCCCCTTTAAAAGTTTTAGCTAAATCTAAACAAATCAAATATTAACAAAAAATGTTTTTCTTTCTTTGCAACATAATACTTACGCGTATAACAAGAAAAAGCAGTAAACAATTGTGTCCCCTTTAGCTTTATATATAGTGGACACAGACATGAGACACGCCCTACGTGGAAATTATTTCACTGACAACAGCAATTTTTTTAAATATCTTTACGGACTAATCGTGTCATTATTCACAAATCTTAGAAAATTTAAAAGTTTTCTATGCTGTGTCATGTGTACTATTGTTTGTCTGCTTGTCTTTTTTTAATTTTTAGCCATGGCGTTGTCAGTTTGTTTTAGATTTATGAGTTTGACTGTCCCTTTGATTCTTTCGTCCCTCTTTTAATATCTTGGAACAATTTGTAGTGAACACTATTAGCATTTTGTTTTATGTTCATGCTATTTTAGTAATAATAAATTTCTATTGTTATGAATAACAATGGAAATTATTTACGGGATGTAAAAGGAGGGGTTTCCAAAAACCTCGCACGTCACCCTATGGTCAAAATACATTGTTACTCGTAACACTAGATCTATTTAGTTAACACCTGCTTCAGAAATAGAAACAACGAAGTATAATAATAGAACTGGATATAATGTGTAATCGACCTTAATTTTCGTGGCGGAATATAATTTAAATCTTTTCCTGGAAAGAATGCTGTCTCTATACGACCAACTGTTGTTGTAAGAAAGGCGTTATATTGTTAAAAATTATGGTGATGGGTAATTTTTCTGCATGATAAATCTTTATCAATTGAAGCATTAATTGTGACGTGTAGGCATGATAAGGCTCATAGTTATGTTAACGCTAAAGGAATATCAAATATCACATAAAAAAGACGCGGAAGATACCAAAAGGAAAATCAGAAAATAGGTGGAAATTTGAAGAAAAATTTACAATTCAAAAGGTATACGACGACAGTACAAACATCATTCGACACAATATGGAGAATTAACGACTGAGCTCCAGGAATATTTTTTAAACAGATAACAGTGAAGAGTTGTATGCTAAATTTCTTACATTCGTTAGCGTTATAATTGTCATCAACTGTGCTACCTGAGATAAAAGTGTAACAGGAACTGCTGCAACTTTCCAAATATATAAGCTCAACCCTGGTGTTTTGAAAGAATGCAATCTTTATCCTTTCAGAGCACCTGCGATCATCCCAGTTTTGATGTATTTCGTGATGCTCAGTCTTTAGTTTTGTATTGTATGGTGCTTGATTTTTCTTTCCTTTTCTTTCCTTGGTTCGAGCATTGTGTTGTCGGTCATTGTTTTGACATACCCCAATCATTTCGTTCCAAGCATAGAAATACAAATATTTAGGTGCAACAGTTACCAATTTGTTAATCTCAATGTCTATGTCATTCTTTCAGAACGATTATTCCTATTCAATGTGCATATTTTTATGAGAAATTAAACAAATTAGAGGTAATTTCACTTCATTTCATTCTTCGTTTTTGTCATGCCATTTTACTTGTTTCTCTCTTACTCTAAAACATTTATAGATAATTATAACATCTAAGGATCGCAAATATTACTGTGTGTATTTATTATAACTATTTCATACAACAACGAAATAAATAAAGACAAATCCCATATCTGCTATATAGTAAGGTGGCTCGTATTAGCTATATAGATACTATCCCAGGCAATAAAGGTTCATTTATGAAAAATTCAAAATGATAGAAAATATTTTGGAATTGTTCTGAACTGAACAAAGAGTATATAAAACAAGTTCCAATAGGAACAAATAATACAGCATTGTAGAAAACAGATTGGAAAAACGTCAGAAAAATGATACAAGTAATGCCTTGCACTCCACTCTGAAGTAATTGTATAATGACAAATGACGGATTAAAGAACAATGAATGCATTTTAATGAGGCCATATGATTGGAACCCCCTCTATTTATCCTTGGTACTTTCTCTGAGATATCATTGTGTCTGGAAGACACCAGTTATGTCCCCCCAGATTCAAAGTGGTATTTTAGAATAACTATACAATTGAACCGCTTATACCCTTAACAATAACAATGTTCAAATATCTCCAAAAAGAGCAAATATAAATAAAAACCCTGAATAAAGTGAACGTCCTAGTATTCAGACAGTAGGAGGTGTTATCTGAAAAGTCTCCTCTTATGCAAATAAATACTCCAGAAATTACCACGTTTGACTATCTCCGTAAAAGAGCACATATTAATTAAATCATAACTCTGACCACATGCACACCTTTACGTTATTAACAAACAGAAAAGTGAAAATTGCCTAGGATTCAAAATGCCAATAGATAATTCGTGGAATAAGTTAAAACAAAAATGTTAAGTCATGTATTTAATCCATACAGAATAGACTTTTTGTAGTATTCAATGCATCAATTTCCTTGATGGGCGTGTCCTGGGTTGTTTTTGTTTTTTTTATATATAAAGCTAACAAATACTTTAGATACTGCAGTTTGATTCTCTTTGTGATTATGTGAGTATTTAGTTGCACAGAAAAACAAAATTTGATTTGTTAATTCATGAAATGTTTACATGCTAAAATGTTGTTTAGTTGAATTCCTATTAGAGCAATTTAGTTATGACATATAAAACATTAAGAAAATAAGATAAGACCTTACGATGCATTAAACTTGAATGGCTCTTTATTTAGGGAAAGCATGCAAAACTTCTAGCTTGATTATTCCTTTGACATTTTACACGCTATTTCAGATGATCATAACCTTTTTTGCAAGAGACTAATCAGATATGTCAGGACGTGGAAAAGGTGATTCGTCATCAGACAAAGGGGGCAAATCTGGTAAATCAGCCAAAGATGGCGAAGATAAGGTAAGTGCTATATGATTTTAAAGAATTTAACTCACCACACATATACTTATGTTATTTAACTATGTGTCGTCAGATGATTTAAAAAGTTGATCAATCTGAATTTGTTATGAATTCAATGCTGAAAAGTTCAGAAATTAGTGCATGCATTTATTGTTGCGATTTCGTCATTTAAGAATATAATGCATTTTCACTATTTGCGATATTGAGAAACATCCTGTCTAATTTATACAAATAATTCAAAATGTGAGTTTAAACTATTGCGATTATGACTCTGTCGCATTTTTCTGAATTTATTTACAAGTATCTAAATGTGTTTAAATGTTTTAATGTATCGCATTGCAGGGTTATCGAGTAATGTACAGTGTGTAAGCGATAATCTTTTCTCTCCAACGAGACCCAATGAGGTAAGCCTTTATAAAAAATACGTTAAAATCATGCAACAATACAAGAAGTATTCTTATTAAAAAATATTGCCATATACATGTGATATGAACTACATAAAACTTATTTATCAGAAATTGATCGAGCTTAGTTTTGTAATTATTTACGCAATTTTTTCTAAGGATTGCTCACTTTCGTACGTAATTTTTCTGTTGGGTTTATACATGGTTACTACATGTATTTATAAAACTACATCTCTGTAAATATCAAAATAAATCAAGAAATTTTGTAAGGACACTAGCTATCTCTAATTGGTAAAACATGAGTAAATGTCTAAGAGATAAAAATTGCTTTAACATCGTTCGTAATGTTGTAGAGCTAAAAATTGAAATGAATGTATACCTTGATTAAATGAAATTTAAATCCTCTGATGCAAAAACAAATTAGTGCTAATTTCGGACACTTTTTTTTATAGTTTATTATTGAACCTTGCACTAATGAAATTCGTTCAATAATTTGCAGATTAATTCTATTGGGTTGACGTTCATATAAATAAAATTACACTTTATAAATTTCGTGCGTCTGCACTATTTTTGTTTTGATTTATATACTTTCATCAAGAATGCACAAACCTTTAACCATGGAAAAACAGGGAGGTATAAATACGCAGCAACTATAGGAGTTACATGATAAAAAAGATAAAATAAGAAAAGTTAACTTCATCTAGGGTAAACTTTGTCTGAAGGAGCTGTAAATTTAATTGTCACTAATTTCTTAATATATCAACTGCTTATATCCGATTTTTTAAAGATAAAGTTTAATACGTTTGATATAAAACTGACCATTTAAAAAAGATTCTGCGATAGATTCAAATAAAATATTTTTATGGAATGTGTCATTACTACGTTCTTGATGCTAATCAAAACTTTGAACAAAGACAAATATGAAACCTTGAAATTAAAAACAAAAAATTATTTTGAAAGTGACTTTGTTAGTGTATATACAGTAATATCAGGAAAAGTGACAGTTGTGCATATACATAGGGTTAAAAATAACTTTTCTGTCTTCCAGTAAATTCATTGGTTTAATTGTAAAAAATGAAGCTTGAAGTTGTACATAACTCTATCTTTAATTTTCGATATCAGCTTTGATTATTCAAACAGGGGGGTAGGTGGAGGTTGAACACACTAGTCTTCCATATAACTTATTTCTACCGTAAACTGTAATCAGATATTGACAATTTCGCTCCAAATGAACCTGTTCTACTAGAACGAATCTCTAAAATTAAGTTCATCAATCAATCGTTTCAGCGAAATGATTCTTATTATATTTTGTGATAATTATGAGTGACTTGCCTGTTTTATTCTAAAAGAAAATGATATATAAACAATGTAGAAATATTTAATGAATTGGAATTTCATTTAGACATAAATATGCTATTGAAAACAGATGTTAAGTGAGCTAAAGGAAATAATAACTTTTATAATAAATCAAATTTGAACTATTAACCAAAGTGAAGTAAAAGAGAGGCATAAGAAACCAATGGGATGTCAAACTCATAAATCTAAAAAAAAAATAACAATTACCTGGAAAAAACAAAATCGAAGAGAAGACCAACAACAGTATATAAAATCCAACAAAGAAAAACTAAAGACTGACCAACACGGTTAAAATTCTTATTCAGTAAATCGCATTTGAGGAAAAGAGGATTGGACAGTGTTTAAAACAATTGAAAAATATCCGTCTTCTTATGTGAAATAGAAATTCCATAACGGTCAACCAACTTGTATTTGTTTTCAGCTGTTAGAAATACAATTTCAGAAATACATTTTGACCAACTTTTTTTTTATATTTACAGGGCAAAAAATGACCTTTTATGAAGATGGACACAGATTTGGCATGTCTTTTTCGATATATAATCGTGACATTTCTGTACCTTCTATACAAGTTTAAACGTTCTTACTAATAAAAAAAATACATTTAACGATTTTCTCTCGTTTTTATTCGTGAATTTTCGGCTATGATCACTCAGTTGATTAAGTGTGCATTGAAAATATAACAGAATTTGATAAGACTGTCATTAAAGTGAGAGGATTAGCGCTATAGAACCAGATTTAATCCAACATTTTCTACATTTGAAAATGCCTGTACCAAGTCAGGAATATGACAGTTCTTGTCCATTCGTTTTTGATGTGTTTTGTTTTTTGATTTTGCCATGAGACTATGGACTTTCCGAATAGATTTTCCTCTAAGTTCAGTATTTTTGTGATTTTACTTTTTGGATACATTCCCCACTTAGGGTTGTGAGTAAGTAATGTAGATAAATTGATCGTTAGTTATACTAAAATATTCATGACTTAGATTTTAGATTCTTAAATTGTTTTTTTTTTCATTCAGACTATATTTATGAACGTTTTTGTCGTACAAGCCTATGATTTGTTTACACCAGTATAGAAGTATAAGGCGCTGTGGTCTCCCTGTCATTAAACAAATATTTATCAGAGCCAAAATTATTATTAAAACACACAATAGGTAACCGTTCGGACTCGAACATTGATCTAATCCGATACTGTAGATCATAAGTTTTAAAACATTGACTCTCTTATAAAAAAATAAGAATGTTAAATGAATTGACACCAGAACAAATCAAGATAGTGCCAAATCTTGCATAGATAATCTGAACATAAGTTTTTTTTAAATCCAAGTATTTTGAATGATTTTAATGTCTTCTTTACAGTTCATTTACATAAAGTGGCTTATATTATTTAATAATAGCACAGAAGTAGTGACTGTTCGGATAATGATACAGTAGTGGAAAAATGTCATAGATGTCCGATAGTTTTTTACCTGTGATTCAGCAATATTAAATTCTTCCTCTAATATTTATATACTCTCTCAACATTTGCTACTTGAACATCTTAGACGGAAAATAAATTGCTGTTTCACTATTTATCTATGTCGATCATTATGCAAAAAAATAAATGTGGTATGATTGTCTCTTCAAGAGACCAAATGACACAGAAAGTAAAAACTATAGGTCACCGTACGTCCTTCAACGATGAGCAACGCCTATACCGTATAGTCAGCTGTAAAAGGCCCCGAAATGGCAAATGTTAAACAATTGACAACTTTCGAGTTCGATGGATTTTCGTCAAAAACTCTCGTTTTAGTGAACATCATTCGTGCGTTTAGGAGCATCGTCACTTCCTTTCCAATGTTGACCAAGTGGTTTGGAAAACTATAATGCTATATTGCGCGAATTATTCAGCAAATTAAATTCTCATATATTGTTGAGAATCAGCACTGCTGTCATTCTGGAATTGTAATTAAGTACACAAGGACGATCACTAAGACGCTCGATAAACGTTCATAGTGCAGGGATACAGGCGACCCCCTCTACCTGGTTAATGACGTCATAAAGACGAGCATAATTGATTATTTTTTTCCGGTGATGTAGTCGAAAGTGATCTAATCAAACAAGGAAACTAACGGCCTAGTTTATGAACATAAAATGAATCAAACATATATAATTTATGAAACTAATTAACAAACGACAACCACTGATACACAGGCGTCTGCTGACTTGGGGCAGACACAAACAAACTGAATGTGGCGGGGTGAATGAGCGGGAATCCCCCCTCCACCAACCCCCAACCCCAACCCCCTTACCTGGGACAGTGGTGTAACAGTACAACATAAGAACTAACTATAAAAATAAGTTGAAAAAGGCTGAACTCATCAGATGGATAAAATAACAAATACTACAAATACTGGTGGACAAGGCCGTGAACTTGTACATCCCAATACCTAAAAACCCTAAGTACAGATCTGAGAGTTCTCGCAGCTAAATTTGGTCCTGGTATCTATGACGAGTTTATTTACAACCACTGGGTCGATGCCACTGCTGGTGGATATTTATTTCCCCGAGGGTATCACAAGCCCAGTAGTAAGCACTTTTTGTGCTGACATGAATTGTCATTGATATGGGTATACTTATAAATTTAATGTTACAAATTTTTGAATTTTTTGAAATACTAAGGCATTCTACCTCAGGCATAGATTACCTTAGCTGTATTTGGCAACACTTTTGGGAATTTTGGTCCTCAATGCTCTTCAAATTCGTACTTTATTTGGCCTTTTAAACTTTTTTGGATTCGAGCGTCACTGATGAGTCTTTTGTAGACGAAACGCGCGTCTGGCGTATACTAAATTTGGTCCTGGTATCTATGACGAGTTTATTTACTGACAGCTAATTCAAAGCCACTTACAAATAATAACATATATAATGAATATAAAACTAAATTATCAATCAGTACATGAAAAATCAAATGGATTTAATGTACAGACGTCATAAACAGTCAGAAAAATTACCTTGTGCAATTCCAAGATCCATGAATGTGTATACGTATATAACAATAATATTTAGTTTGCTTTTAATTTACTGATAACAAAATCAATATTAGTACCAATAAAACAATAGCCAATGATATAATTACTGTGTTGAATTGGTAGATATGTATCAAAGGTACCAGAATTATAATTTAATACGCCAGACGCGCCTTTCGTCTACATATAAGACTTATCAGTGACGCTCAGTTAGCTTTTAGATTAAGTTTATTTAAAGTATCGATAAGTTTACCGGGATCATTTCTAAATAACCGAGCACGCTAAAGAACATTTCCGTATTTGTGTGCTTGTATTAAATAAATTAGTTTATACGATCCTTCTGTCAAATTACACCAGTATTTCTAGAATTATCTTTATCTTATCATTCTTTATTAAACAATGATCATCGTCCATAACACATAAGGTATAACTGTTTTAGGGGTCAAATATGCATCCGGAACCTACTTCTCTAACCATAACTATGGAAACCGGGTTTTTATTTCGTTTAGTTGATGGTTCATTTTCGTACACTGCACATCCTCTTTGATTTATCGTTATGGTCAATCAGGGAAAACTTTAATCAAATCCAGACATGTGATGTATTAAAACTGAGAAGACCATATAACTGCAATCTCAAATTGATTTCAATAAATGGACGAAAACCTACAATGTTATCTACCAGAACGAGATTCTCTACATGGGACACTTACAAGAACAAACGATATATGTATTTATCTAACATTCTTTATCACTGAAAAAGTTTAGTCAGGTATAGGGCCCCGATTCATATTTGGCACATTACAGTTCAACGCTATATGTTTGGGACAATGTTTATTGTTTTACAAATAATTATAAACCAATAAGAAGAAAAATCGGTACAAAGCGCACACAAAAAAAACCCATTTATACTTTAATGAAAAAAATAGTTATAATTTATTTTATTAAAGTGTCACATACTTATCTTCAGATTTTTATACAGATTATATAATATATATTGCACAATAAAAAAATAGGACAAATACCCAGCCTAGATACACTATATACAAATATATAACTATTAAACAAGTACAAATTGTAAAACATGGTAAAATGAAATGTTAAAAATGTCAGTAGTAGTAGACTTAAGTACTTAGACTTCAATAAATTCTTGACAATGCCAGTGGCGCAGGGGTACGCTGAGCTCTCCCAAGGCGCTAAGATTGAGTGTTCGAATCTCACTGCCGGGGTTGGAAAAAATAAATTCCTAAATGTAACTTAACTTAACTTAACTTAAGTTAAGTTTACTTTCAATTTCAAAAAGAAAAACTACAAAATGTATTTAAAAGAATGTGTGTGCCAAATTGCCCCCCCCCCCCACCCCTTTACCCCTTTTGATCCTTCGGGCTCTGTCCAGGGTGTACCTAATCAAACTAGCATTGGAAATTCAATGAGTTTTCCCTTGTAAAAACAAAATTTAGGTTGCTGATTGATTAAAAACGATTAGACAAATAACTAGGGTCCAGGTTTGAAATTGGACAAAAAAAACCGTTTAAAATCAGTTATTTTGAATGTAACGGACATCTATATTTCAAGGCCTATAGCACGTTATGCGTCTTTTCATACCAATATGATAACTTATCTGTCTTTAACAGTCTCGAGGCATTGTGTTTCCATCAAAACCTGACCCTATTAGCGCAACAATATGTCTCTGCACGACTTTTTGCCCAAGGATTTCGTATTTTTTCACTTTTTCTCAAACAGTCACGTGACTTTTGGAAATATTCCACGTGACTAACTATGCTGAATTATTTTTAAACTTATATTTTACCAATTATCTGTCATTTGAGCCCAACGTGGCAT
The DNA here is from genome assembly GCF_963676685.1 of Mytilus edulis. NCBI lineage: Eukaryota > Metazoa > Mollusca > Bivalvia > Mytilida > Mytilidae > Mytilus > Mytilus edulis. The sequence goes on from NC_092346.1 coordinate 30,841,454, forward strand.
GTGTATGACCATTGATGCGAATGCAGTATTCATTTAAACTTTGATAATTTATTTTCGATAAGGAAAGGTCTAAAATGCCTGAAAGGGAAAGGGTTTTAAATGCATTATCTGACGTATTTGCCATTAACAGTTATTATTTTTTGAAAATATTTGAAAGAAATTGCATCTTATTTTATCGATTAAAGTGGGATATTTTTTCTCATGTGTTTAGGAATGTTAACGACCCATGGCTCAATAAAATCGAGATAGAAACGTTAGTTATAACTGTCTCACGAAGCAAGAATTAAAATTGATTGTATTATACTTGAAAGGGGGGGAGGGGGGGGGGGGGGTAAATATCACTTTTTCATTGAATCTTGGTGTCGTCCGGGTTGATTCTTCAAAATAAGGACCTATCGTCCTGGAAGAAATAAATAAAACAATATAGATATACAACAAAAAAATAATGCATTTACTGGCTTATTAATTTGGAATGTTCTTCCGAGTATTCTTTTTTTTTCTATATGTTTTTTTTAATGAAAATCTAACTGATGGTTTTCAGCAATTTACATTTTACATTTCCTTAAATTATGAATTTTTGTAACCAATCTTTTGTGATTTCATAAAGTTTTCATTGTGAAGTGTAACGAAAGTCAAGTTCATTCAATTCATTCACACGCTAGGACGCATACGAAAATAATCACAGATAAATGTGTCTGAAGATTTTATTAACGATATCGATAAAAATAATTTCAATAACGCATTCAAAAAATTCCTTGTACAATTTTAAAATACTCATGTCCATATACATAGTTATCAAAGGTACCAGGATTATAAAGTCAGTTTTTTTATGTTTAATGATGAGACCCTCATGAGTTCAATACAACATTTTGTTTATTCTATGAAGTAAAAGATCAAAGATTATTTTCAACACTACCTGATATGAATATGAGCATAACATCATGATATAGTCTTTGTCAAGGATTGAAATGAAATCACAGAAGGGTGAAAAAACGTCCGTCTTTAATCTTTTGTTATTTAGTATTTTTTAAATTTGGTAAATTATTTTCATATTAGGCGATTGTATAATTGACCATTTCTCTGTTTTAGTATTGTGTCCTTGAAACCACTATGCAACATTTATTTTGTTTGGTCTCTTCTATGAAAAAGCAGAATATTCGGGATTTCCATATTTTTGATTGAACAGGGTATAATGTTAATAACATTGAACTGATACTGATAGTTTAATTTGATAGTGCACTGTCTTCAGTTAAAGGGGCACTAGCTATCAAATTCATGTTCACCGATTTTAATCAAATTTTCATATTTGATTTAAAACAAAGTCAAACATTTATCCAAACTATAAAAAGTCTAAAATAAAGAATTAACAGGTCACGGGGATGAAAATATTTAGCTTCGTTTCGTGTGTATTTTATTCTAGACGCCATCTTTTTCACTATCGAGTTGACATCTAAAGTAATCCGATGACCATATAACGATCGAAACATAAATATAGATATAAACAAATTAAGCAAACTTGTGCTGTTGGATTTTTCTAGGTCTATCTAATTTCATATTATAGACGAAAAACAAATGTTATCATCGTTTTCACCTGACCATACTCACAAATGGTGTTAAGGGAGGGCCGAAAATCAGTCCCTGAAATTTTCTCCCCGGAGAGGGGATCGAACCTGGAACTTTTGAATTAGTAGTCCGATACACTAACAACTACACCACGGCTCTCATGTTTAAGTAATAGTTATTCACCGAGGGATATGTGTGTCTAGATAAGTAAGCACGTAGGCCGGAGACTGGAGGGCTTTGTTTTCCTTATTGACAGTACCAAGCTATGATTTATCAGAATTTTTTAAATTACATTAATCCCCACTAGTAACCTTTCGTTTGCTATCTTCGTTCAAACTATGACAAGTGAGCAGATATGACAAATGTCAAAGTTGCTGTTTTGTATATTCCCGTGAAATTCATGCGCTTATATGGATTACAAGTTCAAGGTTGACCGTTTTTTGTATTTTTATTACAAATGAAAAATAAATTATGCTTATTGTATGCAGTTGTCAATATGGACGGGTATAAGACGGACGACACTTTTTGGCAAGCGTTAGATTTGATATAAGAGACCAAAAAAAAAAAGGCAATAGTATAACACAAAGTACTTGCATGTATCAGTTTAATAAAGGTAATTATAACTGTATTTTATATCTTACAGTTTTTATAAGAAAAAAAAAATTCCCAACCCTCTACTCTAGAATAAACAAACATTCATATTCTGACATAATAAAGAATACATGTAGGTGTTTCTGAATTACAAACCCGACTACCAGACACACTCAGCATAAAAATGAACTGATTTCATACTTTTAAGAGGCCGTGACAATAAGCATAGAGCTTCATACTGTATGGAAAACATGGAATAAAATTAACGGTATCAATTTTCTTGCACCAGATGCGCATTTCGACAATACATGTCTCTTTAGTGATGCTCGTGGCCAAAATATTTGAAATCCAAAGCTTATATAAAAGATGAAGAGCTATAATCCAAAAGGTCCAAAAAGTATAGCCAAATCCGTTAAAGGAATCAGAGCTTTGCATGAGGGAGATACATTCCTTAATTAATAATAATTTCTAATATTGTGTAACAGCAAATTTTAATAACTCAAAAAAACCGTATTTTCATGCCAGTACCGAATGTGCACGAATCTGGATTTAGTTTAAGTGCTCTTAATTGATTTGTTATACCACAAAAAACATGTAAGAGAAAACATTTTTTTTCGATCACATCATTACATCTCGTGTCTAAGGAAAATGTTTTCTTAGTTTCGAGTCAAAAGAGCGTACCAAAATTAGACAACAATCAACACATTTGCAGTGTGACTAGGAATGTGTTTGTTGTTAAAAGTACAAAGTAAGGTTACCACTGCAAATCATATAAAACATTTTTATCAGTGATGATGTTTCTGTAACACGTTGCTATGGCAACAGGAAAATGCAAAGGAATTTAAATTGGAATTATTAAGGAAAACGACCCGATTTGTATCATATAAATACAAAATTCAGGATTATAAGTGATATGATGTATTATGTTATCCTAATCAAACAAATTTAAATTGGGTAGACTCTTCAGAGATTGTTTTTTTGCTGACGGTTTCAAATGCCTTTTTCCCAAGTTTTTCTGAAGTGTGCCAGATATGGGGTGAAGACTGAGATGACATGGTGTCACCCTACTGCTTATCTACTAACATTATTACACTGTTTTGTTTCATGATATAATTGTTTATAGATGGAATATGCCAATTATCAAGTACTGGGGACTAATAAAAGTAGATTTAGGGATTGAAAAAAAGGGGAGGCCTAATTTTTTTTTTGATGTTGGTTAAAAATGTCGAAAACTTTTACCATATTAATCGGCACATTTAAAATACAATTGTACACCTCTTATATATTTCACCAACCCTGGCTATGCTCATCTAATCTAATACTAAGTCTTGAATTTCATTCCAACCTTTCCAATTACACAAAGGAGATTTTTTATATGTTCAACAGTTGATAACTTTACAGAAACAGTCTGATTAGAATTCACTATAATTATTGATCTAATTTCTTCTTCTAATCAAAGCACCCACAACATCCTATTAAAATAACCTAAATGTTAAATATTTTCTTTATTTCAACTATGGTCAAGTATCTTTAATTCAAAACCTGTTGATTTTTAAAATCAGTCAATTTACATGGTATCCCAACGTTAGATAAATTAAAATCCCGACATCAGGAAATAAGAAAGATTCCCTGATCCCGAAAGGGTCCATTCAGGCATTCTGCAACCCCGAGCTTAATCACACCCGAACCCAAACTAGACCCAAAGTCCCGTTGAAGGTCCTATCTCCTCGGTTTTTCCCCCATCAAGTACGGTTTTGAATACAAGTATTGTGAGGTCAATTTCCAATATTATACATTCTTTTCTCTACATGTGATGTCCCTAATTTCTGATGAAATAGCTCTTAAAAAACTCTGATTAAAACAACTAAAAAACTCCCTTTTAGGAGACAGCAAGGGGTTGATTCAGCCGCGGATTTTAAACTCAAAAGAAAAAAGGGGGCCAACCATTCAAATGCATTAATCGTTTAAATAAAAGTCGGGTCCAACCCGAGGAACCTCCAACCCGGATCGGCCTCGGATAACCGGGCGAGGGAGGGGTCCCGGGAGTTAGAATCCTCTTTTTAAAAAAAGACCAATGCTTTAGAATAGAGACATGTGACTGGGATAAGAAAATATTACCTTCCAGCAAATGAGTATTTCAAGGATTTTTTTTAATTCAAAATTAATGCTGAATATGTTTTGGGCTATTGGAATTTCCTAAAATATGTTTTTTTTTAATATCTTGTTACAATTTGTAGTGAACACTATAAGCAAATCTTAATGTTCATGCTATTTAAAAAATAATCAATTTCTATTCATATGAATAACAATTGAAATTGTTTACGGGATGTAAAAGCAGGGGTTTCCAGAAACCCCACTCGTCACGCTGTGGTCAAAATCCATTGTTATTCGTAACAATAGATCTATTCAGTTAACACTTGTTTCAGAAATAGAAACAACGAAATATAACAATAGAACTCGGTGTAACGTGTGATTTGACCTTAATTTTCGTGGCGGAATACCATTTAAATGTTATTCCTGGAAAGGTAAAAATGCTGTCTCTATACGACCAAATGTTATTGTAAGAAACGCTTAATATTGTTAGAAATTATGGTGATGGGTAATTTTTCTGCATGATAAATATTTATCAATTGATGCATTTATTGTGACGTGTCGGCATGATAAGACTCACAGTCATGTTTACGCTAAAGGAATGATAAAAATAGCATAACAAAAGAGGCGGAAGATACCAAAAAGAGAATAATAAAATAGGAGGAAAATTTGAAGAAAAACCTACAATCCAAAAGTTATACGATCACAATACAAACATCATTCCACAAAATATGGAAAACTAAAGACTGAGCTTCAGGAATGTTTTTCAAACAGAAAACAGCGAAGAGTTGTACGCTTTGCATACCTAGAGATATAAAAATGAGTCGGAAACGTCGCAATTCTTTAAAAAAACAAATCAAACAAGATTAGTAAAATGATGGATGCTCTAATTGATAGCGTATTGTACGTCAAATTTCTGACATTCTTTAGCGTTATAAGTGTCATCAACTGTGCTACCTGAGATAAAAGTGTAACAGGAACTGCTGCAACTTTCCAAATATATAAGCTCAACCCTGGTATTTTGGAAAAATGCAATATTATCTTTTCAGAGCATCTGGGATCATCCCAGTTTTGATGTATTTCGTGATGCTCAGTCTTTAGTTTTGTATTGTCTGGTGCTTGTTTTTTCTTTCCATTTCTTTCCTTGGTTCGAGCATTGTGTTGTCGGTCATTGTTTTGACATACCCCATTTCGTTCCAAGCATAGAAATACAAATATTTAGGTGCAACAGTTACCAATTGGTTAATCTAAATGTCTATGTCATTCCTTCAGAACGATTATTCATATTCAATGTGCATATTTTTATGAGAAATTAAACAAACTAGATGTTATTTCACTTCACTTCATTCTTCGTTTTTGTCATGCCATTTTACTTGTTTCTCTCTTACGCTAAAACATTTATAGATAAATATAACATCTAAGGATCGAAAATATTACCGTGTGTATTTATTATAACTATTTCATACAACAGCCAAATAGATAAAGAGAAATCACATATTTGCTAAAGATTAAGGTGTCTCGAATTAGATACTATGCCAGGCAATAGTGGTTCCTTTATGACAGATTTCCAAATGAAAGAAACTTTTTTGGAACTGTTCTGAATAGAATAAAGAGTAAAGAAAATGAGTTTCAATAGGAACAAATAATACAGCATTTTCTAAAACAATTTTAAGAGAAACTTCAGAAAAATAGACAAATTAATGCCCTGCACTCCACTCTGAAGTAATTGTATAATGACAGTCAGTGTAAGATTTTCTCTGAGATATTATTGACATCGATGCCCCCGCAGATGCAAAGTGTTATTTTAGAAAAAAAAACTATACCATTTTACTCACAATATATCCCAGCAATAACAAAGCTCAACTATCTCCAAAAAGAGCAAATATCAATAAAAATCCAAACCCTAAACACATGCACACCTTCAATATAATGTACAAACAGCCAGCAAAGTCAAAACGTCCTATCATTCAAACCGTAGGAGGCGTTATCTGGAAACGCTCCTCTTCTGCCATAAATACTCCAAAAAAAAGTCCCATATTAATTAAAATCAAAACACTAACCACATGCTCACGTTCACTATATGTACAAACAGAATAGTGAAAACTTCCTAGGATTCAAACTGTAGGAGGAGTTAAGCAATATATCCATTATGGGACGGAAGAACGGACGGACAGACGCTTAGGCGGACGGACAGATGGAATGACGGACGGACAGGGGTAAAACAGTATGCCCCCTTTCAGTTATGGGGCATAAACATATGTTGACACATATTGAGCCAAAAGCTAATCCTTGTCGGGATACTTCATACACCGTGGTTTCAATATTTCTTCTATTTTGTGTCAACCTCTGTCTCATAACCTTACTCTCCTTTGTATATTTATTATAGGATTTTGGAGATAAAGTTTACTCCATTCAATTAATATGACTGGTTTGGTATGTTTTACCTGACGTTCTAGAAAACAAAGCACGGCAATCTTCATAATGCGTTTTAGATAACGTCTTAAATAAAGGTGCTATGGTGGTATGTTGTGATCCCCTTTTTCCTTTTCAGTTTTAGCCAGAGTTATCGGTCTAAAAACAGATTTACCATATTATTTTATATTACAAAACTAAGCAGCATGTGAAAACAATTAGCTGAGAATCCTTCATTACACTTTTAATTCAAACATTGGAATTCCAAATTAAGGTTGTCAATAGATATTTCGCGGAATAAGTTAAAACAAAAATGTTGAGGCATGTATTTAATCCTTACTGAATGAACTTTTTGTAGTATTCAATGTATCAATTTCCATAATGGGCGTGTCCTGGGTTGTTTTATTATATATAAAGGTAACAGGCACTTTTGATACTGCAGTTTGCTTTTCTTTGTGATTTGCATGTGAGTATTTAGTTGCACAGAAAAAAAAGCGTTCATTATTTGTTTAATTAATGAATGTTTTCATGTTTCATGTGGTTTAATTGAATTCACATTAGAGCAATTTAGATATGATAAATTAAACATTAAGAAAATAAAATTTATTGCACCAAAACATTACGATGCATAAAACATAAATAGATGTTTATTTAAGGAAAGGCATGCAAAGCTTCTAGCTAGATCATTTCTCTGACAATTTACATGTTATTTTTTTTCTTTCTTTTTTTTAAATTAGATCATAACTTTTTGCAAGAGACTAATTAGTTATGTCAGGACGTGGAAAAGGTGATCCGTCGTCAGACAAAGGGGGGAAATCTGAGAAATCAGACAAAGATGGCAAAGATAAAGGTAAGTGATATATGATTTATTATAATCCTGGTACCTTTGATAACGATTTACACCACTGGGTCGATGCCACTGCTGGTGGACGTTTCGTCCCCGAGGGTATCACCAGCCCAGTAGTCAGCACTTCGGTGTTGACATGAATATCAATTATATGGTCATTTTTATAAATTTTCTGTTTACAAAACTTTGAATTTTTCGAAAAACTACGGATTTTCTTACGCCCAGGAGTAGATTACCTTAGCCGTATTTGGCACAACTTTTTGGAATTTTTGGGTCCTCAATGCTCTTCAACTTTGTATTTGTTTGGCTTTTTAACTGTTTTGATCTGAGCGTCACTGATGAGTCTTATGTAGACGAAACGCGCGTCTGGCGTATTAAATTATAATCCTGGTACCTTTGATAACGATTTACACCACTGGGTCGATGCCACTGTTGGTGGACGTTTCGTCCCCGAGGGTATCACCAGCCCAGTAGTCAGCACTTCGGTGTTGACATGAATATCAATTATATGGTCATTTTTATAAATTTTCTGTTTACAAAACTTTGAATTTTTCGAAAATCTACGGATTTTCTTACGCCATGAGAAGATTACCTTAGCCGCATTTGGCACAACTTTTTGGAATTTTTGGGTCCTCAATGCTCTTCAACTTTGTATTTGTTTGGCTTTTTAACTGTTTTGATCTGAGCGTCACTGATGAGTCTTATGTAGACGAAACGCGCGTCTGGCGTATTAAATTATAATCCTGGTACCTTTGATAACGATTAATAAATTCAAATCACCACACATATACTTATGTTATTGAACGATTTGTCTACAGATGATTTAAACGTGACTCTTCAACTTTGTTCCTGTTAGGCTTTATAAATATTTTGATATGAGCGTCACTGTTGAGTCTTATGTAGACGGAATGCGCGTCTGGCGTACCGAATTATATTCCTGGTACCTTTAATAACTATTATCTGAATATTAATGTGTTGTTTTGAAATTCTACTTTCATTGAAATTTTTTAATTCATTGCATTGCAGGGTCTGGTGTTGCAGCTAGCAGCTCTAGTCTTATAACAAGAACTTTCATGAATTCGCTGAAAGATAATGAGGTAAGTATTTATCAACTCTCCATAAAAAATCATGCAAAATACAAAAAAAACCAATCTATGCAACGATTATCATATGATAATTCCGGATAAAAAGCATATGCAAATTAATATGATCGAATTATTATTTCTAAACAATATGATGCATGGTTCCCTAAAATTAAAAGAGCTTGGAACATAACTTAGATTATACACAACTGCTTTATCTCAGGAACTTATCTCTCTCTGTCATTATTCGAAATTTATTTATGTTGTAGGAGTTCTTCGTTGATTTAAATAACCCAATGTTTTAACAAAATATAAATCATCTGATGCAAATAAATAACCGTTTCCCGTAATGACGAGTTTGTTATAATTTAATATTAACTTTTAACCCGACATAAAGCCTACGAAGTTGCCGACTGAAAAGAGGCATTAATTTGGTTAAAATCCAGGAAGTATAAATGCTATCGATAATATGCAGATTTTCTCCATTGGGCTTAAATACAGATAAATGAAAATAAAACTTTATAAACGTGCGTCTGCATATTTTCCATTATTTACTTCCATCAGGAATGCACAAACCTAAATCAATTGAAAACCAGGGACGTGTAAATACGCATACACTTTATGAGTTATATGATTAAAAGAGTCATAATAAGAACAGAAATTTTATCTTATGTTAACTTTGTCTGAGGAAGCTGTAAAGTGTTATAAGTATTTCTTAATTCACCAACAAGAAATATCAGATTTACAAAAACAAACAATTTTTATTATGTGATAGAATCTTATAAAATCTTTTGAAACAAATGTTCATTACTGCGATATTAATTATAATGATAAAAACAAAAGAACAATAAAAAATATGAAACTTTGATATTTCAAAAAAAATACATAATTTTGAAACTGACTTTTTTGTGCATGGACAGTAATAGTTACAACTATGAATATGATATATGTTTTGGAAACAACTGTTTCAAGTACAAATATTGGTCTTAATGCAAACAAAGAGGTTATAATTCATAGATAATTTTATCTCGATTGGCGATATCATTTTGTGGTTACATAAACAGAGGGGGAAGGCTGAACAATAACACTTGTTTTCCTATGTAATCTTTTTCTATGTTTTAAAATTCAACATTGAATTAAACTTTGCTCGTAATGAACCTGTTCTTGTTAAATGAACCTGTTCTTGTTAAATGAACCTCTAAAACTAAGTTTATCAATCAATCGTTTCAGCTGAATGATCCTTATTATGATGTGCTGTTTAAGAGTCATTTCTCTAATGAAACAAATATCTTATTAATATCATCCCCCGTCCAAAATAGAAATATAAAACAAACGGGAATTTTCAATTACACATACAGATGCAAACATGTATTGAAAAATGATAAACCGTGAGCTTAAGGGAAATATAACTTTTAATTTTAACTATAATCATATGATAGTGATGTGAAAGAGAGACGAAAGATAGCGAAGGGATATTCAAACTAAAAAATGTTAAAAAAAAACCTGACAATTGGTGGAAAGACCAACAATAGTACAAAAAAACAAAGAAAACTGAAGACTAAGCATAACAACCTTCCCCTTATTTAAAAAAAAACAATATTGATGATTTCGGGTGCTTCAGAAAGGTAAACCGATCATCGGCGACTGAACATCAACCCCTCGCCCCACAACAAAACGGGAGTGATATTATGTGCTTTAAAGGTTAGCCCATCCTGTTCCATATGCACCAATCATCGTGTGTCTCATGTTAGTTTAAATTCTAATTCGGTAGGTCACATTTGAAAAAAAGAGGATGGTATTTTGGTTACTACTAGGAATACAGGTGATAGATAGATACCAAAGGGACATTAAAACTCATTAGACGAAAATAAACTGACAACGCCAATGCTGAAAAAAGACCAACAAACAAACAATATTACACAAAACACACCAATAATTGAATACTTATTCGGAAGTATCCGTTGTCACACGTGAAAGAGATATTCGATGACGGTTAATCAACCCTTAATTGTTTTCAGCTAAACCAAATACAGTATTAGAAATATGTTTGACAATAGCTTTTTTCTATTGACAGGGAAAATAATGATCTTTTGAAAAGATGGACACAGATTTTGCTGATTTTTATTTCGATATATGATTGCAACATTTCTGTATATTTCTTCAAATGTTCAAACGTTCTGATAAACAAATAAAAAATTTGCTCTGCTTTTATTTTCGTGGCTAATCGGGATACAAACATTCAAGTCATTAAGTTTTGAATGGTTAATACATTCTTCCATAAGTAGTATTGCTGGTGTGAATATTTTTGTATATCACTTAAGTTTTTACCTGATTTTCAAGTTGTTGTTTTTTATCAGATTTTTTTTTATCTCATTGGTTGTTGTCTGTCATATTTATGTTTCGTTTATTGTTTTTAACTTAAATTGACAATCGTAACCCACATTTGTATGTCTTATATTTGTTAAATATACATTAAAGATTTCTTTATTCGTTTATATAGACATTCAACTTTCAAAAGTATTAAATAGTGGAAAAGAAAAGTTTAAAATACATACAGTGAATATCATGGAAAGAAACATTCAAGGTACTAGTATACAAAATATACCTTACATGGTACCCAAGCAATTTCAGATAACATTGGCGAGAAATTTCCCAAGCTTGAAATTTCAAACAATGTTTAACAGTGAACTGAATATTTCAATTGTCTGTGTGCCTTAAGAGCTTGGTGATCCATACCGCGAATATCAATGTAAGTAGCCGCCTTAACTTGCAGTAGAATCTCAATGAAAATGGTTGGGGACAAACATAAGACTAAGGTGAAGAATCCCTAAAAATACTTATTTCGTGAATACACAAAACAAAATTGAAATATTTTTGTGAGTTGTCTGTGGTGCTGGCCCCTAAACGTTTGGAAGTCTAGAGCAGGATTAAGATGAAGAACAATATGTCAAGTGAGCTTCTCTCATCCATCGTCCGTTTTCTGTCGATGTTAGTTGACTTTGACACAAAACTTATCTGAAACTACTGAACCGAATTCAACCAAACTTGGCCACAATCATTATTTGAGTACCTAGTTTAAAAGAAGTGTCCTCCTGCCTAACAATATGGCCATGGTTAAAATGTAACATTTGGGTAAATGCAAGTTTTGTCTATTATTTTAAAAACCGTTTGATAGAATGAAGACATTTTGAGAACTACTAATTGTCCATATCCGTCAAAATTGTCGGACGAGTTATTATAGTAGTTAATGCTCTTAAAAGACAAGTTTTACATTTTTTTTTCTCATTTTTGTCGAGCCAGCGAAAGAAAGGTTGACATAGGGATCGAGATCCGACGGCAGTAGCGGCGGCGTTAGCATACTACATAAAATCTATATATTTTAGAAGGTGAAAGACCAAGATGGTTCATACTTTATGTATAGAGCCCTTATGTTTGTCACATGTCAAATTTCCTTGACCTTAAGTTATTTCCATGGTTCAGTGACTACTTGAAAAAACGTTTTTGTAATGTTGATTTCTCTCTTATCATGGGTAATAGGATAACTATATTTTGTATTTGCGTTCTTTGCAAGGTCATCATGCCCGTCAGAATTTTTTTACTTCACCTCGATCTCATTTCATGGATCAGTAAACACAGTTAAGTTTTGGTGATCAAGTCAATAGTACAGATACCATAATCAATAGGTCTAGTATATTTAGTTATGGAAAGATTTTAATGTGTACATGTCAAACTGGCAGGTGTCATCTGACCCCTTGAACTCCTTTTCATGGTTTATCGGTTATAGTTATGTGTTGGTCTTTTGTTCTGTTTTTCTTATACTGCATGCAATAGGTCTACTATATTTAGTGTATGGTACGATTTTAAGGTGTATTGTCATATCTAACTGACATGTGTATGACTTGACCTCATTTTAATGGTTCAGTGGTCAAAGTTAAGTTTTTGAGTTTTGACGCGAAATAGGATAGAAAAGGTTGAACGCGAAAAAAAGAAGTCAAGAAATAATTGTTTTTCTCAGTTTAAAAAAAAAATAGTTGTACATGTATACTATATTTTTACTTTTTATATTGTTACTTTCCCCACATAACAATAAGAATCATCACTGAACCATGTCGATCATGAACCAAACCATGACACTTGCTAACAAAACCAACAAAACCATGACCCTGAATTGTCAGTAATCTGTTATTATGTGCATTATATTTCTCTCCAATGCCATTGTCATGAAACACTACGATTCACTGTAATAAAAAAAGATAATTTATATCTTGTTATGGTATCAAATGCATGATATAAAAGAGGATAAATAAAAACAACAGTCCTGTAAATCTCATATCTTGTACACAAAAGCTTCATCGGTACAGTAATTGGTTTGGCTCGAGACGATCATCAAACCTGCTTTTCTGTTAATATCAAACGACTTAGGATATATGATTCCATCATCTTCATTTAAAATTGACTTTTGACTTTTACCATCTGGTGATAACTGCACAATACTGTTATTGCCTACAGAAGCGATATAAACCATGCCATGCTTATCTACTGAAATTCCTTCTGGTATATTGATATCAGATTTTTTAACTGTCCAAACACGTACGTGTTCTCCTGTGACAATGTAGCAAAATACTTCATGAGTACTTCAAGCTGTACAATAAATGTTTTGTCTTCGGACAGGACTAATTTTGTAAGCTGAACTGCATCTATAATCTTGCGTGATTTATCCTTTAAATCTAATACAATGTATAATGATTTTTTTTGCATCATTAGATAGGCTGATGGCTAGAATTTGATCATAACACGAAATATCACAACAGGCACAAGAAATGTCAATAGTTTCTATAGTTTTATTCTTTTCAACATCAACTAAGTGCACTTGATGTTTGTAATAGAGACTGACGGCTACTTTATTATTGCTGACGTCGTCTTCGGTGAATTTTACCACGTTTATATATTATACGTTTTAATATATTTGTCCTTCTGGAACTTTCAGTTTGTTTAAGAACTAGGCCTTCTTTGTTCTATACAAGGAATTTTTGGTACTGAATGCTGGACTTCATCCCCTATAATGACCTTGACATTTGAACTATATGGTTGTTTTTTAATACAAATATCTCCAAACGATTTTACATCTTTTAGAACTGATTGCAAGGGAAAAAAATGTTAATATGAAAGTTATTCTAATTCATGTTTCCTTTACTCTCTATAAAATCTTCTATCTATTTTATTTCTTGTGATGAAGCTTTCTCAATCTCCCACAGACCTATATATGTTTGCCATTCAGATGCATATTGTCTCATTTTGGAGAAATCTTCTTGTACATGACGAATTTGTGTTGCATGTTGCTCTACTTGTTGAACGAGATCATTAATTTTTGAATGTATCATAGAATGTTTTGATTCTAGTTCATCAAGAACTTTACTTTCTTATTTGTCCAGGTAATCATCTACAGATTTTCTTACTGATTTCTTTTCCTTAAGAATTTGTGTTTTCTGATTTTTATTTGTGGTGATACTATTGTGCAAGTATTCAACTTTTTGTTGAAATTTTTCTCCTACATCCTTCAAATCTTTATCCAGGAGTTGAAATGAGTCCGATTATTGTATGTTTCCTGATATCACTGATAACAGTTTGAAATCTGGACATTTATTATGTTTGTCTTGTGCATTTCGAACAACAGGCAGATTCATGGACAGAACAGTAACGTTCATTTTTTCTATCATAGTCTTTGCATAGGCTACTAGTTTCTTTCATGAAAGATGGTAACTTGTGGTATACTTCGATAGTTATAGTCTTGTGGTCTTTAGATGCCACAGACTTATTGTGTTGTTTTCACAATCCATACAAAGAAACACCTCACACTTTATACACCATATGACTGCGCTACTTGGTTCTTTTTTGTCCTAGCAGAGAACGGTCAGTTCCTGATAAGGACATTGTACCTTTTTAGACCTGAAAATATACAGTATTTATGTTGTAAACACATGTCGTTTACACTTTTTATTTATTAAATGCTCAGATTTCACAAAGTGCTGGATCTAAACAACATACACACACACATAAAAAAATCTACAAATTATGGACCATGCATGAAATGTTAAATTATTATAGGTCTTAAAAAATGTTTGCATATATTTCAAAATCTATCACCCTAGAATGGTAGACTGGTCTATAATATCTTTGTAAGACAGGCTGCTTCAACTCTAAATATATGACAAGAGAATTAACCAGGACAATTTTATATAAAATGTTTAAATTGGAATCTTAGCTTAGAGTATGTCTTAGTATCTTGGTAACACATACTGCTTGAATTCTGTATTATCAGAGAAGGGTAATAATGGGGAAGTTATCAGAAAACTACAGAAGCATCATAGGTACATATACATTATCCAATTTGCAATCTTTCGTATTGTTTATGGATTTGTAACAGATTAAACACATGTTTGTGTCAGCACAATGAAGACTAAATATTGCTAAAAAATGATGCCAAACGGCAAGATATGAATGAGTTTACTAAAATTTCGCAAATTAATTTACTTCTGAATTCTTGACTTCTGATCTTGAAATTAAAAAACGTGGTTTTTTTTCTCACTTCAAATTGCTTTATCCAGGAAAATGAAAGGGAGATAAATAATTTCTGACTTAAATTTCGCTGTGTTCAAAGCCCCCTCTTTAAATATGTATAGTACGCATTTTACCTTTAAAAAAATGTAGTTAATAAAGAGAGTGTGTATTATTCACAACAATAGACGGTTTTTAGTTTTCTTGGGTTTTTTTTGTTGTTTTTATTATTATTAAAAACTTCTTTATTCGTTTTTTTTTTTATTATTAAAAACTTTTTTTCATTTTTATTTTTAATTTAGTCTTTTATTTTTACTTTTATAATATTATCTTTTTATTGCTTTCATATTTTCTATATTAAGGAGGAAAGAAAAGATATGCGTATTATACATATCTGCATACTATACACGGTTAAATACGGTACTGTGACTTTCACATAAGACTTACTGACCAAAAAGCAATAGTCTTTTTTTATTACAAAGTGGCATTCTCTAATTGGTGAACGTTACACATATTAATAAAGACCATATCCAACTAACATATAACAAAATATCTAACCGATTTTAACCAATCAGTTAATGATGTAATTTGCACTTTTGATATTATCAACTTAAAATCAAAAGGTGTATTTGTCACATGGGCCAGTCCTAAATCAAATGGTGTATCAACCGTTCAAATTCAATATGCGGTGACGATTTTTTTTCATCAAAACTTTATTCCATCCACAGTGACCTTGGTCCCATCTTCGCTAGCCAAGGGTTACGATCCACTCTCGCTCTCTTCACCCTTGGCGGATTGAGCCAACATTTGTGAAAACAATGTTGCGCCATCTGTCGGAATATTAAAGTCACGCCCATTCCGAATACATTATTCTTGACCAATGGTAGCACTTGAACTCTTCAATTTTGAGGTAAAAACACGGTAGTGTCTAGATTCTACACACTTGGTAAAGCCGGAAACGAAAATTTACGTCAACATTCATGCATTTGTGCATGAAACATACACAGGAACTTCTATTAGTTGATTAAAAACATTCAAGTTGTCACTAAATATAGTCGTATGTATAGGGGTGTAAAGACTTGTTGCACAATAAACACGTGGCAATTGTTTACAAACACTTTCTAAATTTTCACGTGATCATATTAAAGGCGCTTTTTGATTGGATGCAGCGAGTTTCGACTGCAACCAATAAAAACCCTTACCCTGTGTCTCCGAAATTTTATCTCAATCCGCCAAGGGTGAAGAGAGCGAGAGTGGATCGTAACCCTTGGCTAGCGAAGATGCCTTGGTCCATTACCTTGACAAAAAACTAAAAATGAGATAATCGCTAGAAATAGTTGAATAAAAAATCAGAACTTTGTCTAAATGTCAATCTGTTAGTATCTGCTGTGACTTTGACCTTAGACATATAGACCACAGAATCAAATATAATATTTCTTGCACCATGTAACATTATGGGACAAAGTTTGATAATAGTAATATTAAGACATGCAGTCCGAAAGACAACATTTTAATTGTTTTTCTCTCATATAGATTTGATAGGCAAATATGATCAGTAAATGTCAAAATTGTCAAGCAGCATGAGACCTATAAAATATAAGTCAATAAGACCAAAATCGTGAACTGATCACTTAGAAGAGTTATTGTCCTTGAAAGATAGTTGTTACAATTTGTTTGTTTTGTTTTTTTTTTTATTTTTATAAAACTGTTTAGCAAAGTTTATAGACCTACAAATAATTCAACTTGATCGAAATCAACAATTGATCCCTTATAGTAGTTGTTGCCATTGAAAGATGATTTTTTTTTTATCAATAATCAATTATTTTAGAAACTTATTTTTTTTTTTAGAAAAATAGAAATACGAAGATCAACAGCGGATCCTACCATGGATAGAAACAAATGCAGCCGAAATCCAGTACACTTTAAAGGCTATTGGTACTTTACGGAACGGAACGGAACGGAACAGAACGGAATTTCATTTAAGGTATCCAAGGGGGCATTTATCAAAATTTCGAAAAATCTTTAAAACAAAACAAACTTTAAAATTTCTGTGTTTTACGGTTTTCCATATACAAATAACACAAATGTATACTTAATCTCATCTTCACAGGTGAAATGTGTAATAATGTATAACATCGGGAAATATTCTGTAGATGAATATGTCGGATTGTCCTGATAAATTATCATAAAATTAACGCATTTGCAAGTCATGCATTATGATATCTAGACTGACCTCACGTCGTCCTTGATTAGAGACAGTGATCAAGTTGAATCTGATTTAAACTTTTTAATTTATTTTTCCGTTCCGTTCCGTTCCGTTCCATTCCGCAAAGTACCAATTGCTCTGAGGAATTGGTATTTAACGGAAAAAAACGGAAACAGACATCTTTAATGTAATTAAAGCAGTATGATAAAAAAAATTGTCTGACACCTCTTTTTGCATGAGTGGTATGTGTTTTAGATAGCATTTTCGACTTGATCAATAATAAAAAATTTAACACAAAGGCAGGTTACACAAAAAGTCTTTCTCCTTCCATCGGTAATTATATTTTAAAAAAGAGGCCTTCAACAGCCCGTTCCGACGATGATTAGAGACAGTGATCAAGTTGAATCTGATTTAAACTTTTTAATTTGTTTTTCCGTTCCGTTCTGTTCCGCAAAGTACCAATTGCTCTGAGGAATTGGTATTTAACGGAAAAAACGGAAACAGACATCTTTAATGTAATTAAAGCAGTATGATAAAAAAATTGTCTGACACCTCTTTTTGCATGAGTGGTATGTGTTTTAGATAGCATTTTCGACTTGATCACTAATAAAAAATTTAACACAAAGGCAGGTTACACAAAAAGTCTTTCTCCTTCCATCGGTAATTATATTTTAAAAAAGAGGCCTTCAACAGCCCGTTCCGACGATGAATAGAGACAGTGATCAAGTTGAATCTGATTTAAACTTTTTAATTTATTTTTCCGTTCCGTTCCGTTCCGTTCCGCAAAGTACCAACTGCTCTGAGGAATTGGTATTTAACGGAAAAAACGGAAACAGACATCTTTAATGTAATTAAAGCAGTATGATAAAAAAAATTGTCTGACACCTCTTTTTGCATGAGTGGTATGTGTTTTAGATAGCATTTTCGACTTGATCAATAATAAAAAATTTAACACAAAGGCAGGTTACACAAAAAGTCTTTCTCCTTCCATCGGTAATTATATTTTAAAAAAGAGGCCTTCAACAGCCCGTTCCGACGATGATTAGAGACAGTGATCAAGTTGAATCTGATTTAAACTTTTTAATTTGTTTTTCCGTTCCGTTCTGTTCCGCAAAGTACCAATTGCTCTGAGGAATTGGTATTTAACGGAAAAAACGGAAACAGACATCTTTAATGTAATTAAAGCAGTATGATAAAAAAAATTGTCTGACACCTCTTTTTGCATGAGTGGTATGTGTTTTAGATAGCATTTTCGACTTGATCACTAATAAAAAATTTAACACAAAGGCAGGTTACACAAAAAGTCTTTCTCCTTCCATCGGTAATTATATTTTAAAAAAGAGGCCTTCAACAGCCCGTTCCGACGATGAATAGAGACAGTGATCAAGTTGAATCTGATTTAAACTTTTAAATTTATTTTTCCGTTCCGTTCCGTTCCGCAAAGTACCAACTGCTCTGAGGAATTGGTATTTAACGGAAAAAACGGAAACAGACATCTTTAATGTAATTAAAGCAGTATGATAAAAAAAATTGTCTGACACCTCTTTTTGCATGAGTGGTATGTGTTTTAGATAGCATTTTCGACTTGATCAATAATAAAAAATTTAACACAAAGGCAGGTTACACAAAAAGTCTTTCTCCTTCCATCGGTAATTATATTTTAAAAAAGAGGCCTTCAACAGCCCGTTCCGACGATGATTAGAGACAGTGATCAAGTTGAATCTGATTTAAACTTTTTAATTTGTTTTTCCGTTCCGTTCTGTTCCGCAAAGTACCAATTGCTCTGAGGAATTGGTATTTAACGGAAAAAACGGAAACAGACATCTTTAATGTAATTAAAGCAGTATGATAAAAAAAATTGTCTGACACCTCTTTTTGCATGAGTGGTATGTGTTTTAGATAGCATTTTCGACTTGATCAATAATAAAAAATTTAACACAAAGGCAGGTTACACAAAAAGTCTTTCTCCTTCCATCGGTAATTATATTTTAAAAAAGAGGCCTTCAACAGCCCGTTCCGACGATGATTAGAGACAGTGATCAAGTTGAATCTGATTTAAACTTTTTAATTTGTTTTTCCGTTCCGTTCTGTTCCGCAAAGTACCAATTGCTCTGAGGAATTGGTATTTAACGGAAAAAACGGAAACAGACATCTTTAATGTAATTAAAGCAGTATGATAAAAAAAATTGTCTGACACCTCTTTTTGCATGAGTGGTATGTGTTTTAGATAGCATTTTCGACTTGATCACTAATAAAAAATTTAACACAAAGGCAGGTTACACAAAAAGTCTTTCTCCTTCCATCGGTAATTATATTTTAAAAAAGAGGCCTTCAACAGCCCGTTCCGACGATGAATAGAGACAGTGATCAAGTTGAATCTGATTTAAACTTTTTAATTTATTTTTCCGTTCCGTTCCGTTCCGTTCCGCAAAGTACCAACTGCTCTGAGGAATTGGTATTTAACGGAAAAAACGGAAACAGACATCTTTAATGTAATTAAAGCAGTATGATAAAAAAAATTGTCTGACACCTCTTTTTGCATGAGTGGTATGTGTTTTAGATAGCATTTTCGACTTGATCAATAATAAAAAATTTAACACAAAGGCAGGTTACACAAAAAGTCTTTCTCCTTCCATCGGTAATTATATTTTAAAAAAGAGGCCTTCAACAGCCCGTTCCGACGATGATTAGAGACAGTGATCAAGTTGAATCTGATTTAAACTTTTTAATTTGTTTTTCCGTTCCGTTCTGTTCCGCAAAGTACCAATTGCTCTGAGGAATTGGTATTTAACGGAAAAAACGGAAACAGACATCTTTAATGTAATTAAAGCAGTATGATAAAAAAAATTGTCTGACACCTCTTTTTGCATGAGTGGTATGTGTTTTAGATAGCATTTTCGACTTGATCACTAATAAAAAATTTAACACAAAGGCAGGTTACACAAAAAGTCTTTCTCCTTCCATCGGTAATTATATTTTAAAAAAGAGGCCTTCAACAGCCCGTTCCGACGATGAATAGAGACAGTGATCAAGTTGAATCTGATTTAAACTTTTAAATTTATTTTTCCGTTCCGTTCCGTTCCGCAAAGTACCAACTGCTCTGAGGAATTGGTATTTAACGGAAAAAACGGAAACAGACATCTTTAATGTAATTAAAGCAGTATGATAAAAAAAATTGTCTGACACCTCTTTTTGCATGAGTGGTATGTGTTTTAGATAGCATTTTCGACTTGATCAATAATAAAAAATTTAACACAAAGGCAGGTTACACAAAAAGTCTTTCTCCTTCCATCGGTAATTATATTTTAAAAAAGAGGCCTTCAACAGCCCGTTCCGACGATGATTAGAGACAGTGATCAAGTTGAATCTGATTTAAACTTTTTAATTTGTTTTTCCGTTCCGTTCTGTTCCGCAAAGTACCAATTGCTCTGAGGAATTGGTATTTAACGGAAAAAACGGAAACAGACATCTTTAATGTAATTAAAGCAGTATGATAAAAAAAATTGTCTGACACCTCTTTTTGCATGAGTGGTATGTGTTTTAGATAGCATTTTCGACTTGATCAATAATAAAAAATTTAACACAAAGGCAGGTTACACAAAAAGTCTTTCTCCTTCCATCGGTAATTATATTTTAAAAAAGAGGCCTTCAATAGCCCGTTCCGATGATGATTAGAGACAGTGATCAAGTTGAATCTGATTTAAACTTTTTAATTTATTTTTCCGTTCCGTTCCGTTCCGCAAAGTACCAATTGCTCTGAGGAATTGGTATTTAACGGAATCAACGGAAACAGACATCTATAATGTAATAAAAGCAGTATGATAAAAACAAGTCAGACCCTTCTTTTTTGAATGAGTGGTAAGTGTTTTAGATAGCATTTCGACTTGATCAATATTTAAATAAACAGCTGCGCCATGAGCGCATGATACGCCCGTCGTCTTGTGAAAAAACATAAATCTTTTTTGAATAACACAGGGTTGTACAGGATGTCATGCTTAGTATATCCTGACTCATTCCTTATTCCCGCTCAATAGGAAGATTGTACAAGATGTATTTGGAAACCCGACGCAACATTAGCCTGTTAAGTTTTAAGCAATAGAGATACAGCGCAACATGTGAAAAAAAAACTCTTTTTTTTACAAAAAACTCAATAACTCGAAAATATAAAAATGAATCATCACCAAAAAGTATTCAGATCTTTAGATTAATATAACAAAGAAGTGTGTAAAGTTTTAAGCAATAATCATAAATCGTTTTTGAGATATGGTGCGACATGTAAACCCCCCCCCCCTTTTTTTTTTACAAAATACTCAATAACTCAAAAATGAAATTTTGAATCATCACCAAAAAGTATACAGATATTAAGATTAATATAACTAAGAAGTATTTAAAGTTTTAAGCCATAATCAAGAATCGTTTTTGAGATACGGTGCGACATGTGAAAAAAAAACACCCCCCTGTTTTAGTTATAAAGTGCCGTAACTCAAAAAGTTGTGATCTTATTTTCACAAAAAAGTATTCAGATCATTTGACCATCATAAGAAACAACTATGTTAAGTTTCATGAAATTTGGATAAGTCGTTCTCAAGTTACGGTGCGACATGTTTACACCGGACAGACGGACAGACGGACGGACGGACGGACACTGGACATTTGTATACCATAATACGTCCCGTCAAAATTGACGGACGTATAAAAAATAACACAAAGACAGGTTAGACAAAAGGTCTTTCTACTTCCATTGGTAATTATAAATTAAAAAAGGGGCCTTCCGAAGATGATTAGAAACAGTGATCCCCATTTCCATTCTCAATTTTATATTAGAAACAAGGTCTCATAAATATTAAAACATATGTTTAAAATATATCTTCATAAAAATATGAGCACTAAACACTGGTTTACACTATAATAAAAAAATGTTTGCAAATTGTTAAAACATTTTCGGATTTATCAAAGCACTATAAAAAATGGTAACTCCTTAAAAGTCATAAAACCACAATAATAACTGCTGTTAATCAAAGTATTTATAAAAACTAAAAGTCTGTTCTGTTACAAAACCTATAGGCAAAGGTCTTACTATAATATCAGCGGGAAATTTCGGTTCTAGAGGTGCATTCCGTATTTAATCTGTTTTTAGCTCACCTGGCCCGAAGGGCCAAGTGAGCTTTTCTCATCACTTGGCGTCCTTCGTCCGTCGTCCGTCGTCGTTAACTTTTACAAAAATCTTCTCCTCTGAAACTACTGGGCCAAATTAAACCAAACTTGGCCACAATCATCATTGGGGTATCTAGTTTAAAAAATGTGTGGCGTGACCCGGCCAACCAACCAAGATGGCCGCCATGGCTAAAAATAGAACATAGGTGTAAAATGCAGTTTTCGGTTTATAACTCAAAAACCAAAGCATTTAGAGTAAATCTGACATTGAGTAAAATTGTTTATCAGGTCAAGATCTATCTGCCCGGAAATTTTCAGATGAATCCGACAACCCGTTGTTGGGTTGCTGCCCCTGAATTGGTAATTTTAGGGAATTTTTGCTGTTTTTGGTTATTATCTTGAATATTATTATAGATAGAAATAAACTGTAAGATAGAAATAAACTGTAAACAGCAATAATGTTTAGCAAAGTAAGATTTACAAATAAGTCAACATGACCAAAATGGTCAGTTGACCCCTTTAGGAGTTATTGCCCTTTATAGTCAATTTTTAACCATTTTTCGTAAATCTTAGTAATCTTTTACAAAAATCTTCTCCTCTGAAACTACTGGGCCAAATGAAACCAAACTTGGCCACAATCATCATTGGGGTATCTAGTTTAAAAAATGTGTGGCGTGACCCGGCCAACCAACCAAGATGGCCGCCATGGCTAAAAATAGAACATAGGGGTAAAATTCAGTTTTTGGCTTATAACTCAAAAACCAAAGCATTTTAAGTAAATCTGACAAGTAGTAAATTTGTTTATCAGGTCAAGAACTATCTGCCCTGAAATTTTCAGATGAATCGGACAACCCATTTTTGGGTTGCTGCCCCTGAATTGGTAATTTTAAGGAATTTTTTGCTGTTTTTGGTTATTATCTTGAATATTATTATAGATAGAGATAAACTGTAAACAGCAATAAATGTCAGCAAAGTAAGATCTACAAATAAGTCAATATGACTGAAATGGTCAGTTGACCCCTTTAGGAGTTATTGCCCTTTATAGTCAATTTTTAACCATTTTTCGTAAATCTTAGTAATCTTTTACAAAAATCTTCTCCTCTGAAACTACTGGGCCAAATGAAACCAAACTTAGCCACAATCATCATTGGGTATCTAGTTTAAAAAATGTGTGGCGTGACCCGGCCAACCAACCAAGATGGCCGCCATGGCTAAAAATAGAACATAGGGGTAAAATTCAGTTTTTGGCTTATAACTCAAAAACCAAAGCATTTAAAGTAAATCTGACAAAGTAGTAAAATTGTTTATCAGGTCAAGAACTATCTGCCCTGAAATTTTCAGATGAATCGGACAACCCATTGTTGGGTTGCTGCCCCTGAATTGGTAATTTTAAGGAAATTTTGCTGTTTTTGGTTATTATCTTGAATATTATTATAGATAGAGATAAACTGTAAAAAGCAATAAATGTCAGCAAAGTAAGATCTACAAATAAGTCAACATGACTGAAATGGTCAGTTGACCCCTTTAGGAGTTATTGCCCTTTATAGTCAATTTTTAACCATTTTTCGTAAATCTTAGTAATCTTTTACAAAAATCTTCTCCTCTGAAACTACAGGGCCAAGTTCATTATGGATAGAGATAATTGTAAGCAGCAAGAATGTTCAGTAAAGTAAGATGTACATACACATCACCATCACCAAAACAAAATTTTGTCATGAATCCATCTGCGTCCTTTGTTTAATATTCACATAGACCAAGGTGAGCGACACAGGCTCTTTAGAGCCTCTAGTTTTTCTCCTATCTCCTGACGACAGCTGGTGTGTCCGTAGATATTGTTTAAATTTTCTATATTTTCACTTTTTAATTAGTTTACCTGCACAATGGCGCAGAAGCAATATTTATTTTTTGGCGCAAATGAAAAACTACAACTTTTAAGAATTGGCGCAAAAGCAATGCGTACTTAAATATCGATCAAATTTGACCGTGCCCACAAAACGATTGTTCAAATTACGAATAGTTTCAGCTTAAAATCCATGCCACTCTAAAATGCAGATTTTTTAAATCATATAAATTCCATATCGATATACGTATATTTGGATCTATGCAATATGTTTATCTGGACATTAGCATGCTAGCTTAGTTCCATCATTTCAATAACATGGATGGCAATATGTTTCATTGATCTAACCATACGTTAACCAGTGTCCTTTGAATACAGTGATCATGCATGATGTGAACATTTTTTTCTATAGACATAGGTAGATTTGATTAATCCAAATAATATAGGTATACAGCATACCGGTGTCCATGCAATTCATAATGCAAAACAACAATATATAGACATAAATTCTGGTTTTTTTTATCAAATGTATGTGCTTATGCAACATTATCAAACTGATGTAATGCATTAGTTATAAACTTTGAAAGAACCGATGACTTTTCATTCGTTTTTAAATTCAAATGTACTTAAATAGCACATTTTAAACCGTAAGAAATTGGTTGATCTCTCGAAAAAACCTGAACTGTTCTCGAAAAAACCCGAACTGCTCTCGAAAAAAACTTGGACAGATGGAAATGAATATACCCTTAAAATTGCCTTTTAATTACAATAACTAAAACTTTTGTTATAGCATATGTAAATGTAAGGATATAAAGACATCATGTGTGCATGCTCTTTGAAATTTGCATTGGTATGTGTATAGAAATTGCTTTTTTCTATATTTTGGCATAAAAGCATTATTAGGCCAAATCAAACTTTTTTAACTGCAAAGTATGTATGGTTGGCAACATCCTTTCATCACAAATACTTATTTAACTTGTTTGATCTTGTAAATTTAGTTTAAGCATTTATTTTACGTGTTAAAGGAAAACATGTCTGTTTGTTTACATTTTTAGTCATAATCTCTCGAAAAAACCCGATCAAATCACTCGAAAAAACACGATCTCAACCGGACACTATACCTACGGTGGTAATACTGATACGTATTATTACATATCAGTAAAAAAAATCTACAAACAGTATGTTAATAAAGAGTTATGAAGTAAAATGTACATGGGACAAAATCGATGTAGAGTTTGCAACAAAAAACGAATCATAGTATATTTTTAGCATTCTTTTAAACACATACAGTAGACGACTTTAGTTTTAATACCGATTTTGCCGCAAATACTAATATTCTCTTAGAAATCAAAGACGGTTACTTCGAAGTCGATAATAGGGCTATCTTAACTAGTTATCGTAAGTGTATACTAAGATAGCCGTTAAATTGTTAAGATAACCCACGAGGGGATTGCAGATACTCTCTTATCACCATCGTAATCTTCTTGTAAAGCGTTTTCTCTTAAATGAAACTTAAGATAGGTTTTCATGATACAGGGGCCCGCGGTAACAAGAAACTTCTCTTAAAGTCTTCGTAAGTCATAGTTTACGATTACACAAAGAATGCATTAAGGGTCCTTTTAAGAGTGTATCAATAGAGTGTGCTCTTAAACGCTTCTGTAAATGCTAAGAGTTCTTACTAAAGGACATAACAAATAAGATGTGTTTGAGTTACCCGAATGAGTAAGTTTATGATAAGAGGGTGCACAAAATTGCCTTAAATCATTAAGAACTTTGAATGTGTTAGGGACTGTCAATCATTCTAAAATTGATATAAGATTGCTTCTTGTTACACTCTTAGTCATAAGTATCAGTTCAAAAGGCATGTTAAGTGCTAAGAGAGCGTATTGTTACCGGCCCCTGGAGTCAGGTTCACAAAAAAACTTCTTTTTTTCTTTTTTTAAAGTTGGTCGTAAGTCATGAACAATTCAGTATACTGGCGTATAAAATTATAATCCTGGTACTTTTGATAACTAATTACGATCAATCTTAGTCGTAATTTTTTTGGTGAAACCGACTTCTGGCCTCTAGCTGGACGCAAATCTATCAAAAGTCAGTAGAATACTTGTACATGTAAAATGCTATCAGATTTATACGATCGTGTACTTTTTCGGACGTATAATGTTATGGCGTTATTTTCATCGACGTCGGGGTCGGCGTCCGTTTACAGAATGGTTTCTGGACTGTTAAGATTTGTTTAAGTTGTTAGATCTTTTTTAAACATCCTTGCTGAACAAAAGGAGGACTGGGCCTCAAAATGGGGATTTTGCACCAAATCGTTTTTAAAACAAGCGACCCAAAGGGAAAACAAAAATTGTGTTTTTTGCTTATATTCACATGGAAAATTGATCTTTCAGCTGAATTTAACCTTGTTTTAATATGTATTCCTTATATAACAATAGTCTAAGCCCGTTCTTACCGTCTCCGAGATAAAAGGAGAACAAAATAGGGGCAACACCAACGCACTTAAATGTTGATGTTGTTTTGCATAAGAGTGTTTGTAAAATACCCTGCCTGCGCTTCCAGTCAGATTTGACTTAGCTCTTGCGGTTCCAAACTAAAATGGGTTAAATGGCCCACGCCCATATTGGAAACTTTTTAAATTTTTAGTCCAATTCAGATGGGGTTTCTGTATTCCTCAGAAATAAACATGTCTTGTAGTTTCAACAGTTCTAATGTTTCCAAGATAAAAGGGGGCGAAAAAGGACCAAAAAAAATCCGATTTTGATGGGTTTTTTTCGTCACATTCCTTGTAAAAATGCTGTCTACCATTTCAATTCGAATTGGCCTAGCTCTTATAGTTTTCGGCAGACAAGGAGTTAAAGGCGACAGAAAAGAGCACCTGTCATGTGTCCAAAAAAATACTTTGTCAAGAACTTTATTGTGCCAACTGAAATACTGTATCCAAACTTAATTTAAAGTTCACTGGTTCAGAAAAGATGAAATGGAAACAATATATACAGAATATGTAGACTCTGATCCTTTATCAAGTTAGGAACATGACAAACAATGATAAATGTGTTCATTAAATATACTTAATTATACATGGCAACCACGGTAGCATTTTTTCAAGTCTCTATTTTGGATTGGCATATCATGCACTATTGGCACATTTGTATATTTACCGCTCTATAACGAAAATCTTTACACGCGCCAATTTAGAGGGAAACCTTGTTTTTATTTAACATGTACGGTCAGACATTGGAATCCCTAGAACTCTAAAAACATCAATTGATATATTGTATTTATTTTTTTTTATGTTATTTGCAGATAGCAATTCATTATGGCTTTCAAATTACCCAAGCTGATTCCCCCTCGAAAAAGGACTGCTGTAATTTTTGATAAAAATTTGACAGATGGTTTGCCTCTCTGTAAGCCAAGTGATGTAAAAAGGCTAAAGACAATTGGACGTGGAAGTTACGGGCACATTTCTTTGTGCCAAATGCAAGGCAAAGATTATGTACTAAAAGAGCTCATTGTGGATGATGCCGACAGTAAAAAATTGTTCTTGAGAGAGGCAAGAGTCATGAACAATTTAAACCATCAAAACATTGTCAAATTTAATTCTATATATAAAGAAACCGAAATTGGAAATCATGGCATCATTATGGAATATTTGGCCTTTAATTTTGAACCATTTGGTCAAGAATTTGTGGCCCATTCCCTTAGAGACCTCTTAAAATGTATTGATAACTATGACTGTGAAGGATTTGAACATCTCCACCAATTTGTTGCAACAGATGTTTGTAGTGGTCTCTCCTACCTTCACGATAACAATATAGTACACAGAGATCTTAAGCCAGAAAATATACTGGTTTCCAATCAGCACTATTGCAAGGATAACAAAGATATAAGTACCTTATGGTTGAATAAACCGGTTGTTGCAAAGCTGACAGACTTCGGGGAAAGTCGAGCAAAGCTAATTCAGACAGCAACTTTGGTACACACAAGAACGAACAACGTATTTAGAGGTACACCTGTGTTCATGGCACCAGAAATATTTTTTCATGACGGGACCAAACTTCGAGATTTACAGGACCTAAAGCAAATGGATATATGGTCATATTCCATGATATTGTTTACTCTTCTCAATCCTGATCTCAAGTATCCATATCACTTTGAATATTGTAAGGAGATCGAAAGTGGCAACGATAGACCAGCGACAGAAGTGTTGAAAGTGCTATTTTGGTGATGATTCATTTTTATATTTTCGAGTTATTGAGTTTTTTGTAAAAAAAAGAGTTTTTTTCCCACATGTTGCGCTGTATCTCTATTGCTTAAAACTTAACAGGCTAATGTTGCGTCGGGTTTCCAAATACATCTTGTACAATCTTCCTATTGAGCGGGAATAAGGAATGAGTCAGGATATACTAAGCATGACATCCTGTACAACCCTGTGTTATTCAAAAAAGATTTATGTTTTTTTCACAAGACGACGGGCGTATCATGCGCTCATGGCGCAGCTGTTTATTTTAATATTGATCAAGTCGAAATGCTATCTAAAACACTTACCACTCATTCAAAAAAGAAGGGTCTGACTTGTTTTTATCATACTGCTTTTATTACATTATAGATGTCTGTTTCCGTTGATTCCGTTAAATACCAATTCCTCAGAGCAATTGGTACTTTGCGGAACGGAACGGAACGGAAAAATAAATTAAAAAGTTTAAATCAGATTCAACTTGATCACTGTCTCTACTCATCATCGGAACGGGCTGTTGAAGGCCTCTTTTTTAAAATATAATTACCGATGGAAGGAGAAAGACTTTTTGTGTAACCTGCCTTTGTGTTAAATTTTTTATTATTGATAAAGTCGAAAATGCTATCTAAAACACATACCACTCATGCAAAAAGAGGTGTCAGACAATTTTTTTTTATCATACTGCTTTATTTACATTAAAGATGTCTGTTTCCGTTTTTTCCGTTAAATACCAATTCCTCAGAGCAATTGGTACTTTGCGGAACGGAACGGAAAAATAAATTAAAAAGTTTAAATCAGATTCAACTTGATCACTGTCTCTAATCATCGTCGAAACGGGCTGTTGCAGGCCTCTTTTTTAAAATATAATTACCGATGGAAGGAGAAAGACTTTTTGTGTAACCTGCCTTTGTGTTAAATTTTTTATTATTGATCAAGTCGAAAATGCTATCTAAAACACATACCACTTATGCAAAAAGAGGTGTCAGACAATTTTTTTTTTATCATACTGCTTTAATTACATTAAAGATGTCTGTTTCCGTTTTTTCTGTTAAATACCAATTCCTCAGAGCAATTGGTACTTTGCGGAACGGAACGGAACGGAAAAATAAATTAAAAAGTTTAAATCAGATTCAACTTGATCACTGTCTCTATTCATCGTCGGAACGGGCTGTTGAAGGCCTCTTTTTTAAAATATGATTACCGATGGAAGGAGAAAGACTTTTTTTGTAACCTGCCTTTGTGTTAAATTTTTTATTATTGATCAAGTCGAAAATGCTATCTAAAACACATACCACTCATGCAAAAAGAGATGTCAGACAATTTTTTTATCATACTGCTTTAATTACATTAAAGATGTCTGTTTCCGTTTTTTCTGTTAAATACCAATTCCTCAGAGCAATTGGTACTTTGCGGAACGGAACGGAACGGAAAAATAAATTAAAAAGTTTAAATCAGATTCAACTTGATCACTGTCTCTATTCATCGTCGGAACGGGCTGTTGAAGGCCTCTTTTTTAAAATATAATTACCGATGGAAGGAGAAAGACTTTTTGTGTAACCTGCCTTTGTGTTAAATTTTTTATTATTGATCAAGTCGAAAATGCTATCTAAAACACATACCACTCATGCAAAAAGAGGTGTCAGACATGACAATTTATTTCAGTGTCAACATCTACACAGTCAAATGCCACAGTCCATTCTGTATAAACTACGGTTGTCCAATTTTTGAATGAAGTCCTGACATGATGAAAGTAATCACTGAGTATGCGCTTTATTCAAATAGGCGAACTAGGGGATATTTAAGAATGTATATATATAGGCTTCTTTTTGTAAATTTATTTGGGTGTTATTAAAACCGTTGAACAATTACATTTTATTTATGAAGCGAATGGATACACGTTTCCTTTTTGAAATTTGTTTACCTTCTCGTAATTTTGTGTATCTTAATTACCCCAGAGCAAAAAAGATTGGCATTATCATGGAACATGTCACAGTTTAAAAATATGGCAGTAGATATATTTTACCGGCTATGGCGAAATAGAAAATATGCTGTTTTGCCGGCTATGATTAAAAATATTTTGCAATATCTTGATTATAGCCGGCAAGATATCACATTTTCTTTAAAGCAAAGACCAATCGAAACAACATCTGATACAAAAATTCAATAAATACAGGTAAATAAAAAACCTAGAAATAGAAATCGTGTTGACATGATCCTAACAAAACAATGTAATTATAAGTATTGCATGCTTCTTTTAGTAATTTTTATAGGGTTTGACCATGCACAAAATTTCTAAAAACGAATAAGACACTAATAAATTTACAAAAAGAAGTAGTCTATTCTTAGATATCCTCTTATTGACCTCCTTAAGTAAGCGCATACTCAGTGATTACTTTCATTATGTTAATGAAGTTTAGGAAAGTGACAGGATTTCATTTACAAATTGGACAACCGGTCCGTACGTATACAGTTTATACAGATTGGAATGTGTAATTTGATTGTGTAAGTGTTGAGACTGAAATATATTGTCATGTTTTATTATTATTTAATCCGATAAATGTCAGATAGTCTGATGTGGTTTCGAATCCCGGCGAGGGAAGAACAAAAAAATTTGCGAAAGCAAATTTGTAGATCTAACATTGTTGGGTTGATGTTTAGACGAGTTGTATATTATATACATACAAGATGTTAAGACGAGTTGTATATTATATACATACAACTCGTCTAAACATCAACCCAACAATGTTGATCAATGTTAGATCTGTAAATTTGCTTTCGCAAATTTTGTGTTCTTCTCGCCGGGATTCGAACCCATGCTACTGAGATATCGTGACATACAAAAACAATTCTGTCCTATAAGAATGATCAAGAATAAGACATTTCATGCATAGCCCTTATTTTGTAAAAAATATGTTTATGTATATGTTGCTTTTAAATCAATCAATTTGTGAAATCTGAGCATTTAATGAAGAAAAATTGTAACTTACATATATATATTTGATATGAATACTTTATATTTTCAGGTCTAAGAAAGAACAATGTCTTTATCAGATAGATACATTTGTATACTCTGCAAGCAAGAAAATGAAGCAACATGGTGTATGGAATGTGACCATATAACTATAGTTAGTGAAGAATACCACAAGTTGCCATCTTTCATGAAAGAAACAAGTAACCTATGCAAAGACCATGACAGAAAGTATGAACTTTACTGTTCTGACCATGAATGTGCCTGTTGTTCAGAATGCACTTTAGACACACATGATAAATGCCAAGATATAAAACTGCTGTCAGAGATTAACAGAAACATTAATTCATCCGACTCAATCCCATTCCTGGATGAAGATTTAAAGAATCTAGGAGAAAAGTTTGAACAAATAATTGAATACTTGCACAACAGAATCAGAACGAATAAAAATCAGAAAACACAAATTCTTAAGGAAATCAAATCAGTGAGAAAATCTATAGATGATTATTTGGTTAAAATTGAAGGTAAAATTCTTGCCGAGTTACAATCAAAACATTCAAAGATACAGTCAAAAATGGAGGATCTTGTCAAACAAGTTGAACAACATTCAAAACAAATTGTTCATTTACAAGAAGATTTTTTGAAAATGAGTATTTATGCAACTAGTTGGCAAACATATATAGGACTAAAGGAGATTAAAAAAGCTTCATCACAAGAATCAAAATACATAGAAGATTTAGAGAGTAAAGGAAACTTCGATAAACATAACTTGCATGTTAACATTTCATCTGCTTTGCAATCAGTTCTAACAGATGTAAAATCTTTTGGAGATATTTCTATTACAAATCAACCATATAGTTCAAATGTCAAGGTCATTATAGGGGATGAAGTCCAGCATTCAGTACCAAAGATTCCTTGTATGGAACAAATAAAGCCAACTTTCTTAAACACTCTGAAATTTCCAGGAAGACAAAAATATTTAATGATGAAATTACTTGTTCTTGATGATGGCAAGTTTCTGGCACTAGAAAATCACCAGAAAAGTTTGATGCTTTTCGGTACTGATGGTTACTTTTGGAGAAACGTGGTAAAATTCTCAAAAGATGACTTCCCGTTTAATTTTTGCAACATCAGCAATAATATAGTGGCAGTCAGTCTCTATTACAAACATCAAGTGATATTAGTGGATATAGAAAAGAATAAAACTATAGAAACTATTGACATGCCTGGTGCCTGTTGTGACATTTCGTGTAATGGTCAAACTCTGGCCATCAGCTGCCTATCCGATGATGCAAAAATCATTCTACTTAACCTGCAGGATAAATCAAGCAAGATTATAGAAGCAGTTCAGCTCACACATTTAGTCTTGTTTAAAGAAAACATTTATTGTACAGCTTGTGCTACGCATGAGGTGTTTTGCTACAAAGACACAGGAGAACACGTTTGGACAGTCAAAAATTCCGATATAGATATACCAGTAGGAATTGCAGTAGATATGAATGGCTTTGTTTATATCGCTTCTGTAGGCAATAACAGTATTGTGCAATTATCACCAGATGGTAAAAGTCAAAAAACAATTTTAAATGAAAAAGATGGAATCAAAAATCCTAATGCTTTTGATATTAACAGAAAAGCAGGGTTGATGATAGTCTCCAGCCAAACTAGTTACTGTACCGATGAAGCTTTTGTGTATAAGATATGAGATTTACATGATTGAATTAATTTTTCTTTCTTTATATCATGCATTTAAAATAAAACTTCTTCTCCAAAATAAAATATAAATTTTCTTTTACAGTGATTTGTAGTGTTTCATGACAATGGCATTTGGAATGAAAAATGATCGAATTCATTATTAAAGGCCAGACAAAAATACGCAAGACTGACCTTATAATCACGCCATATACTAAACAAAAAAGTCGACCTATTATAGTATCTAAAAAATAACTTAACAATTGTTACTTACACCAAATATTGTTGACCTATTGCTTATGGCATCTTAGGAGAGTACCTTACTACTAAAACTTATCATTGACCAATGAACTATGAATATGAGGTCAAGGACAGATATGAACCCCTGACAATTATTTCAAACAAAAGTAGTCTACCACTCTTCGGAATATCAAGCTTTATATAAATAGTTTGCGCAGTAGCGACCACTGACTAAAAACCCTTAATTCAAAAATTTTGTATCTTTCCTCCAACATGACAAAAATATGAACACTTGTATGAGTTTTACATACATGTAGTAGTTTCAAATATTCACACTATACAGCTAAAGTGTCATTCAAAAAGTGTTACCTATTCTGCATGAGAAAATCAGGTTTTAAAAGATTTCTCAAATGAAGCCCTGCCTCATTCCGTGATATAGATACTATGGATATGCGTTGATTCTTGAAAAAGAAACCAAGAGCCCGCAAGATACTTTGTATCTATAACTTAAACTACTGTGTTAATGTCTTTTTTTAAATTAGAGCCTATTCATTATTAGAAGGTATTGTGAGTGGGTTTAAATAACCATTTTATCGTGTAACAAAAATGTGTCCATGAAATGAAATGAAAGTACACGGATGCCCCACTCGCACTATCCTTTTCCATGTTCCATGGACCGTGAAATTGGGCAATAATCTAATTTGGTATTAAAATTAGAAAGATTATACTATAGGGAACATATGTACTAAGTTTCAAGTTGATTGGACTTCAGCTTCACCAAAAACTACCTTGACCAAAAACTTTAACCTGAAACTCCCACTTTCATTTTCTATGTTCAGTGGACCGTGAAATTGGGGTCAAAAGTCTAATTTGGCTTTAAAATTAGAAAGATCATATCATAAGCGACAAGTCGACTAAGTTTCAAGTTGATTGGGACTTCAGCTTCATCAAAAACTACCTTGACCAAAAACTTCAACCTGAACGGACAGACGGACGCACAGACGAACGGAGCCACAGACCAGAAAACATAATGCCCCTCTACTATCGTAGGTGGGGCATAAAAAGATGCATTACAATGAATTAAACATCACAATTCAATAGTTAAAACAATACAAATATAACACAACTCGTCGGTCCTTAAAGATCTTCATATTGTCAGGCATCTGAATATTATCTGTTTTTACAAAATTAAAATATATTGGAACTTATTTCTAATAAAATTGAAAAATCGGGAATGTGTCAAAAGGACAACAACCCAACAAGGAACATATTAATAAGTATGTTTCCGAAATTTCTAACAAGAAGCCTAATTTGAGGCACATCACGATTTCTAGCATAGAAATTTGCAAATAAGCATTTGTAAAATTGTTCAGTAAAACAGATATAATCATACTATATTAATTTCCAAAAAAAAAATTGACAAATAGAATGTAATCATTTTCGTTTCAAATATGAGGAATGGCCAACAATAATCCCATAACAAACAATCAAACTCTCTTTTATTACACAAAATATCCACAATAACATACAAAACAAGAAAAAGAACCCAGGAAAAATAGAGAATACATGGATTCGAACTTAAACCGACAGGTTCTAACCTTCAACTCATTGATCCAAACAATGAAACCTCATACAATAAGTTTGCCTAGAATGTATATACAATGTATAAAGATACAAGTCCTGTTTGTCTATTGTACCGATGTATATCATATACTAATATAAATATATAAAATATCTTAATCCATTGGTAGCCGAGAGGTTTCGTTGACATGTTGATGACAGTAGAATGTCACAGAATTCATGGACGGGTTCGATTCCCAGAAGGTATATAGAAATTACAAAAAATTAATGATAGGTTTTTAAAATAATTCCTTTAGTGAACAGAAATCAGTAAATTAGCCAATTCAAACTTAAAGAAATTAAGCTCACAAAGGA
Source organism: Mytilus edulis (assembly GCF_963676685.1). Lineage (NCBI taxonomy): Eukaryota > Metazoa > Mollusca > Bivalvia > Mytilida > Mytilidae > Mytilus > Mytilus edulis. Next base: position 30,876,867 of record NC_092346.1, read on the forward strand.
AACAATTGAATATAATTTGATGAGTCCATTTCAGCGACGGATTTAGGAAGTGTTGATTCTAGATAAAGAATCCACGGAAAATAAATAGGCTGACATCACCACAATGGTTTAATTATACACATGTCCCATGTCAGGATAGTTGTAACTGAGTAGTTGTTCTTGATCATATTTATTTTTCACTTTATGCTTTGTAGTTTGTTCTTGTGTTTTGATGTTGCACCACTGTCAAATGGACAGGGGACATGATATAAAAAAAAAGATGTGGTATGATTGCCAATGAGACAACTATCCACAAAAGACCAAAATGACACAGACATTAACAACTATAGGTCACTGTACGGCCTTCAACAATGAGCAAAGCCAATACCTGATGTCTGTTTTTATGTTTAACCTCACCACATTCTGTAGTCAGGAGCCTGTAATTCAGTGGTTGTCTTTTAATGGTGTATAACTTGTTTATTATCCATTTAATTGTTTTGTACAAGAATCAGGCCATAAGTTGTTTGAATTTTTAACATCTGTCATTTCAGTGTCTTTTATAGTTGCTGTGCAGTATGGATTTCACTCATTGTTGAAGACTGTATGAGTCTTACAGCTGCTGATTTCTACATCATTTGGTCTTTAGTCGAGGTTGTCCATCATTCCACCTCTTTGTATTTCATATTGCAGTTGTATTTAGTAATAAAGAAATATTACTTTCTTGGAAAATCACATTTAATACATAAAAAATATGCATGGAATATTAAACTGTTAATCTCTGGATGTCTGTACATTAAGTTCAATTAAAATTCCCCTCAATTCCTATTGCTATGTTTTCTTCCCCATCTGTACCTTGGATGTCTAACGTCCATACTTTATGAGTATTCATAGCTATCACTGAAATGAAAAAAATCACTTTTAAAGGCTTTAGACGGTTTTTAAATATATTTCTTTCTGTGTTTTTTTTCCTGTACAATGTGTACAATTTCAAAAGAAAATTAAACAAATTTCTGGCATGGTTCTATGGCAAGCTGTTTTACTATTTATTCGAATTTCAAGATATCTCCTATAATATATAAGATGTCTCCTTTAATATATAAGATATCCTATATAATTCCATTTTTATAAGATATATCATATATTATATAAGATATCTTTAATGTTATATGAGATATCTTAAATGTGATATAAGATATCTCATAAAGTTTATATGATATCTTATATACTTTATAAGATATCTTCTCAAGTTTATAAGATATCTTATAAAGTATATGAGATATCTTATAAACATTTTTTATATAAGATATCTTATATAGTTTATAAGATATCTTATGTAGTTTATAAGATATCTTCTGTAGTTTATAAGATATCTCATATAGTTTATAAGATATCTTATATAGTTGATGATTTATCTTATAAAGACATTTATATAAGATATCTGATAAATTATATGAGATATCTTATTAATTATATAAGACATCTTATAAACTATATAAGATATCTGATAAATTATATGAGATATCTTATTAATTATATAAGACATCTTATAAACTATATAAGATATCTGATAAATTATATGAGATATCTTATATATTATATAAGACATCTTATAAACTATATAAGATACCTTATAAACTTAAGAAGATATCATATTAACTTTATAAGATATCTTAATCAAAGAGCTGAAAGCTCTGAAGAAAAATGACGCCACTGTCTCTAATATTGGGATAGTTTTTATGCAAGTCTTGATTTTCACATACCGTAATTAGTTTAACAATGCAACATGTCTCTTAAGCATATAATTGATATTCGTATATATGTGTGTGTGTGAAGTGAAGGTGACAACTGGCTGTTTTTTTAAGACAATTGAAAAGGTCAAGACTACCTGAATTGTACAAATAAATACCGTAGAAAGGCTTGTATATTTCTCACTGGTACATAGTCTGAATCCGGGTCCGTTCGCGCCCACTCATGTTCGCCCCCTTTCACTTTCACACCCTAAATGTTCGCACCCAATCTTAATTGGTTTTGTGTTTAATAACTCTGTAAGCAAGTGTTTTCTTATAAGTATAATTGTTGTCATTGTCTCAAAATAAAGTGAGACAGCATTTTTATTTGTGTTGAATAAATCTTAATCATGTTTTGGATAGCGTATTGTTAAAAATAATAATAATCCTTTCTAATTAAAGTGGAATTTTGTCAACGTTTTATTTTGTGTTGAATAACTCTTAATCATGTTTTGGTTAGTGTATTGCTATAACTTTGTTTCATTGACTTCTTTCAAAATGAAGTGAGATTCTGACTATGTTTCTTTCTGTGTGTTGAATAGATTTTATCATGTTTTGGTTATAATAGTGGATTGCTATATTTTGGTTCCTATATTTTATTGTTTCGTTGTTTCAGATCAAAGGGACCAAGCTGTTAAAAACAATTATCTTTTGTGTTTTTCCTTTAAAATCTTCAATGTTTTACTCATACCAAGCTATAAATACATTCAGTATTTACACCAAAGCAATTTAAAACAACAATCATGATTTTCCAATTATTCAACTTGAATTTGAATTAAAATTGAGCGCGAATGAGTAGAGTGCGAACGGACCTTGGATGCGAACGTGCGAGGTGCGAACCTGCAAGGTGCGAAAGTGTATTGGGCGCGAACAGACCTGATACCACAAAATATTAAGTAAATAATCTTTTTGTTACTGTTATCAAAGGTCTAATGAAACTCAGGTAATTTCAAACATTTGTCAAAGAATTCTAGTCAAACCGGCACCTGGTTAAATTGGCACCTAGACAAATCAGCACCTGGTTAAATCGACACCTGATATAGTCAATTCGTCACCCATGTTAAATATATATTTTAACAGTATTTTAAGCAAAAAGAGTAAAAATAAGTAAGGGGTTGCCAGAATTTTTTTCAGTATTTAAGCAAAAAGAGTTAAATACTAACTTTCACATTTTTGGGTGTTCATTGTACATTTTGTATATATTTATTTTTCTCAACTAAATGACATTTTTGGTGTATTTTTAATGATATATATATGAGTAGTCAAAATAATTATTACGTCTGGCAAGGCTTTTTTAATTTTATTCTGGGACACCTTTCTATGACCGCAAGGCTATGTTAATTTTTTTCTGGGACGCCTTCCTAAGAAAGCCTTCCTACGAACTTCGTAGGAAGACGTCACAGAAAAAAAATAAAATAGCCTTGCCAGACGCCATAATTATTTGGACTAATACATGAGATATTGGATATTTTTATGCATTATTTAAACCAGTTGAGCATTTTACAGGATTGTTTGTTTAATGCTTTTTAAACTTTACTGAAAAAAAAACACCTTAAATTTGTTTATTATTTGGCATGAAAGTTTGATTTATTGAAAGGGACTCATAGTTTTCCATTTTTTTTTAATAATTGTCTAATTGTTAAAACAACAGCTTGGGTAAGGGCTTCGTTGTTTACCTTTATACACAACAACATAATTTCACTTTGGTTTCGTTGTTTACCTAAATACACAACAACATATTCACTATGTACTTGGTAACAGTTATTAATTAATTGAATAGAAAATATTATAACAAATATTATTGGATGCCGAATTGACGTCAAATAGGTGCCGATTTGACTAGATGCCAATTTAACCAGGTGCCGACTTGACTTGTACGTTTCAATTCCTCTGCGATCGTTTGCGGTATTTTCTTGAGAAAAACCTATTTTCCATCATCAAAGAGAAGAAGAAACTGCTTGAAAATGATTCTGGAACGCTTCATGATTGTTAAAATAAGTTAAATTCACTCAAAAAACTATTTTAAAACTTGCGATGTTTAAACAGGAAGTTTCAAAAGCACGTGTAAAAAAAGAAATTAACCGGTGAGAGTGGAAATCCGTACATAACAGATATCACTACGACTTTGAAAGCAAAACAGTTCCATCCTTTTGTAAAACAGTCTTTAATATACCTATCACATTAATGTTTGAAGGGTCTTAAGCTTATTCAAACCATAAAAGTCGGTATGAAACACCAAAACGGAATGAACAATAACCGATAACGTTTTGTAGTTTACAAATTCTAAACTGGTTCCCGTCAAACTACAACACTTTGTCCGTGTGTAGTGGAATACAAGCAGAAACCAGTTAGTTTGTAAACTGGTTCCTGGCTGATTACTACACAATGACCTCTCATGCATAATTAATGATAACACAAGCAGATTCCAGTTTGTATAGAAAATAGTAAATACGAAACCAAGCGCGGTAGGCAGAGAAATGTAATGAAGTTCAGGTCGCCAGTAATGGAACAATGACTGCGTCATTTTCCAAAAAACTATAGGTGATATCTTATAAACTAAATAAGATATATCCTATAATATATAAGATATCTGATATAATTTCATTTTTATGAGATATCTTCTATACTTTATGAGATATCTTATAAGACAAATATTTAAGATATCTGATAAATTATATGAGATATCTTATAAACAATATAATAGCAAAATGGCTTGCCATAAGGTTCACTCAATTCACCATTTCCTGTGGCTTTTTACTTATTTCTCTATTTATATATATACTAGAACACACCCGTGATATATCGCGGGTCCGTGACTGAATTAAAGTATATAACTATGCGTAAGCTTTATTTTAGTATTGGTAATTGTCATCATGGTCATCTGATAAAGTCATGCCGATTATAAGAAGTACAGTTTTATCTGCTTTCAAAAACTTTCTGTTTGCACCCGTCGACCGGGAACTAATCAATTATTGGTAATATTAATTATTTGGAAAGCAAAAGGGCCTGACATGTCCAGTATTTTTTAATCAACAGCATTGTGAATTTGTCCTTTATTAGTTATAAATCAAGTTGAATTCTTTGAATCGCTTTTTTACGTCATGCTGGCTAACAAATTGAAAACTCTACCGGCTATACGCCTTATTTTAAGTCCAGATTTTAAGTATTCGTATTGTCATCTTATAAAGTCATACTGATTAAAATACTACAATAGGGAACAGTGTGGTAATGATTGAACTTAGTACATGTAGTGTCAACCCTGTGATTATGACCCGTGTATATAGCAAAATCCTAAATACACCGTTTGGTGGTGCGCCTGTCAGATGCGGAACGTACAGATAAGGTAAAAGGTAACAGGTGAATATACTACTGTGGATTCATTTATTTTCGTGGGTATCAATTTTCGTGGATAGAGAAAAAAAGGCATTTCGTGGTATACGTAAATTCGTGGATCGCTGATTACAACAACAAAAAATTAGATACGTAATTCGTGGATTTCTTTTTGATTTATGAGATCATATAACCTCCTTGGTTTGGTCAATAATAAAACAAAACAAAAAAGAAGGAATTCATTGAAAAAGTTTTGAATTGTCAAAATCCTCGCTTGGTCATTCTAGTTTAAAGTGTTCATTGATAACTTCGATTACAATAATGGACAGAGACAACTAATTATTTGTTTGTTTTACAATTAATAAATTCTTGTCTGAATTCTATAAAGCATTCAAAACTTTATGATTGAAAGCTCATTTCCCTAATCACGATATAATAAACAGTGATATAAGTATAAGGTGTGAAAATAAATGTTCCTGTCATAAACAATATTACCTACGGGCAATATCCCCGTACTTAATCCTATTGATTTTTAATAACTGGTAAACCAAACTATGACACGGTAATTAACAACTTGCAGTTATTTTCCATTAATTATTGTTAATCAATTTCAAAAAGTAAATTATCACTGATATTCGATATATTTATTTTAGATTTAATCAAAATACTTGTATCTTCATTCAATAAAAAAACATGTGTTATGTTACAATGTTTATCGCTAATCAACACTATACTAGAACTGCATAACATAACTGGAAATAAACATCCGACTCCATACACATTTCTCGGGATTATTCTTCGTTGAATTCTTAAATTCGTGGTTCGCTGTGACCCACGAAACCCACGAAAATTGGTATACCACGAATAAAAATGAATCCACAGTATTGGTATCGATATCGGAATTGACCCTGAACTTGTTAATTATTGGCAATATTAATTATGTGGAAAACAATAGGGTCGGGAGTGGTGTAATTTTTAATCAACACCATTGTTCTTTATTAGCTATATATAAAGTTGAATTCTTTGATTTGTCGTTTTTATCCGATGACGGCTGACAAATTGGACCTCGTAATTTTAGTATTATAGATATCAGTTCTGAAAATTTCCGAATTCGGTAACAGTTACTGAATTCATTAACTGAACCATTATACATATTCATGGATCTACAATCTGTCGATACCTGTAACTTGGGATTGCACAAGGTCATGTTTTTCTCTGGCTGTTTATGACGTCTGTACACTAAATCCATTGGATGTTGGATGTGTACAGATTGATAGTTTAGTCTTAGATACATGATTTTTTTATTAGTTGTTACTGGCTTTGAACTAGCTGTCAGATAACTGTGAGTACTCTCATATCTGTTCATTGTGTCTTTTTGTGTCGGGATGTATAAGTATCCGGCCATGTCCACTAGTATTTTTTGTCCATCTGATGAGTTAAGCCTTTTTCAACTGATTTTAATAGTTTGTTCTTATGTTGTACTGTTATACCACTGTCCCAGGTTAGGGGGAGGGTAGGGATCCCGCTTACATGTTTAACCCCGCCACATTATTTATGTATGTGCCTGTCCCTAGTCAGGAGCCTGTAATTCAATTGTTGTTGTTTGTTTATGAGTTACATATTTGTTTTTCGTTCATTTTTTTACATAAATAAGGCCGCTAGTTTTCTCATTTACTGTTTTACATTGTCTTATCAGGGCCTTTTATAGCTGACTATGCGGTGTGGGCTTTGCTCATTATTGAAGGCCGTACGGTGACCTAAAATTGTTAATGTCTGTGTCATTTTGGTCTTTTGTGGATAGTTGTCTCATTGGCAATCATACCACATCTTCTATTTTACATTAACGAATTCGGTAACTTCAGAATTTATTTATATTTTGACACTTAAAAATATATAAGGAAATGATGAGGATTTTGGAACATTTGACATCGGTTTTCATCAACCCGTATATAGATTTTAATTTTACCAAGCAGAATTCAAGAAATTTGTCTATTGTTCTGTCATTTTTTATTTATAAACGCCAAAACCAAATAAACATTGAAGTTACTGAATTCATTAATGGATTCAGTAAGTGAATTCGGTTACTGTTACCAAATTCGTTAACGTTATCGAATTTGTTAACGTTACTGAATTCGTTAACGTTATCAAATTAGTTAACGTTACCGAATTCAGAGATTTCCAGAACTGATATAGAACAGTTGTAAAAAATATTACATCACACAATCAAAATCATACAGTGACTTGACTGTAAGTGTTGCTATCCACCAATTGCAACTTATTCAAAATTCTGACCAAATTGCAATTTGTTTTTAAAATCAAATTGTTCAACTGGTCAGAAATTTGAACTAACTGCTGTAGAAAACCACAATCAAGTAGTGAAAGTGCAAGGTGATAAAATAAAATATACTTACAATCCTATAAGACTTTGACTCCACTTTAATGATGTTGTGACAAAATCAGTTTATCAGTTTGTATAGGTATATTATAGTCATTTCCATGCTGAAGGAACTGTTATTATTTTGAATTGCTATAAAAATGTCCAAACTAAGCTTTCATATAGTTTTTCTTTCTAAACGTATTCTATATTCATAAGAATCAGACATTATGTGAATTAAAACATTTCATATTCAGTAAAATATGTGTAAAATTGCAATGTGTTTGTAGGAAGTGTCCATGGGGAGATAATCATTTTTTCTTTCAAAAAGTCTTTATTCAAAAGAATAATATTTTAGGTTATCTCCCCATGGAAACTTATCAAGTAGCCTTTTCAAAAGTCGTCTGGCGCGAAAAGGACGATAACTCAATTTTAGAATTTAATATTTTTGGAGACGGTCAATTTCCGGAATTCCATGCTTGATCATCCCGATTTTTTCTTTGGCCGTTGACAACAGAATTATTGCTGCATTCTTTGACAATAAGGTATATTTAACAAGGCAGTATTATCAATGTATTATCGTGGTATCAATATATGTTAGAAACGTTAGATACCTGAATTATTTGTAATTTTGGCAAGGACAATTCATCACGTCCCCTGAAAACATGATTTTGTAAAATATCACTTATCGGCATCTCCAGGCGGCAAGCCAGATTAATTTCCTGATAATCTTTACTACAGCATTCTGATTGTTATTAATTGCTACATATTACCGCTTTTTGGTAAATCGATGTTTGTTTACATTATCAACAAATGTGAGTAACATTCTAGGTCGAGTTGTCGTTCGTGGTGTATAGTTTGTTCCAAACCATTGTTTGTTTCTGGTACAGGTTGGCAGATGTTTATCAACAATAAAGTTGTTGCAACATAAACACATGTTATTTTCAGTGTGTATGTGTGTTTTTTCTTTCTTTCTAATTAGTTATGATTGTTTATAAAAACAAAATGTTTTTAGATTCATTTGGAAGACAGGATTGTCATGTAATTGTTATTACCTTGTTTAAAAATAGAAATTGTGTGTTTCTATATTTAACGATTTGCATGACACTATTTAGTACATATTTGTTAAATAATATAGATATTGCTGTTTTGAATTCATTGTTAAAGAGAATTATATATGTTCTAAAATTCAATATTTGCATCGTTGCTTATCATTTATAACCTTTGTTGAAAGACTTAATCATTTTAGATAAGTTGTTTGAAAATATTGTTGGTTACAAACTTCCTTCTGTTGTTTGATTGAAAGCAGTCATTGAATGATTGAGATGTTTATAATGAACTGACATTCAGTCCGACCATGGGAAGCTGTGCTCTGCCGGGTGCGTGCTCAATAATTGGAGTCATTCAATGCTACATTTCTCTACTTTAGGTCTACATAATAAAAATTGTACTTACTGAAAAAAAATATATATATTGTTTTTATTTATTTTATTTAGATATCGCTATCACATTCGGCATCCACCGTATTTTTATTTATCAGTTGTCAAATTAGACCAATCTGTGGTCTGCATCCCCTGCATAATTGATCCTTTTATATACATGTCAGACCCCACTCCTTTATTTCTTAAATGGCTTTCAGTTATTTGGTGGACACAGGGAATTGATTCTCAGTTCCCTCCCCAAACTCCTACTTCACTCCATATTCTGTTCCTCTGCACTCTTATTTTTTCATCAACAAGAATTATCCCTGTTTTATCAAACTTTTCTCACGATTAAGACCACCCTGCCTCAAGCTTTCATCCATCAAATTCTCATTTCTAGTCCTCTTATTCCACAGTTCCCATAATTCTGTCCAACCTCTTTAAAGTGTCCCAATGACTCGCACCCATTAACAACCCATCATTCGACAAATTATATTAAACAACCTGATTTGTCTCCTATATGCAAAAATTACGAGTCAGGTTTTTTTGCTTTAATATAAATGGCAATTTTTTTCACACATTTCGTTTTTGAACTCCCATGCGTATTTGTTACTATCAACTATATGGCATCAATGCACACAATTCAAACGATCTTTTCACAAAACCACAAAAATTGCATAGCAAATACATTCTCAGGATTTTTAATAAAGTTTACTTTGCGAGCACAAAGTGAGGAATTAATTATAAAACAATTTGGTAAAGCAAAATAAATATCTAAAAGATGTTTTAAAAATAGACTATAGTGGATGAGCTACCCCTTCGTGTAACAAGATTTATCTCTCCTGGGATTTAAACACATTGAGATTGAGATTGAATTTTTTCCCTTTGATAACAACCAGTTCCAAAGCAAGATTATTTGTTTGATGATTTTTAATTGATTAACAATATTTTGATAAAGGAAAAGGATAATACTTTCAATTTCGAGGTCTCACAAAGGCTTTTTCACCTTTTATTCTAATTTTACATTAAAAACCCAAATTTAGATGAAAAGGCTATATATATCAAGAGCATATTGTTATTTCACACATATTTTACTGAATATATGATGTTTTATTTAAAATGATATCTGATTCTTATGAATATAGAATACTTTTAGAAATAAAAACTATATGAAAGCTTAGTTTGGACATTTTTATAGCAATTGAAAATAATGAGAGTTCCTTCACCATGGAAATGACTATAATATACCCATACAAACTGATAGACTCATTTTAACAAAACATCATTAAAGTGAAGTCAAACTTCTAAATGGATTGTAAGTATGTTTTATTTTATCACCTTGCACTTTCATATTTTGAATGAACAATTTGTTCAACATTTTATGACCAGTTGAACAATTTTGTTTAATAAAACAAATTGCAATTTGGTCAAAATTTTGAATGAGTTGCAATTGCTGAATAGCAACACTAACAGTCAAGTCACTGTAATATAATGTTTATGTCGCTCCTTCAGTATCATTAAAAAAAACAAATAAATAAACTGAAATTTTAACTTTTCTTGATCTGTTGATTATCTGTCACTGTACAGGTGTAATACGACAAAATAATGGTACGACACATCCAGTTGTATACAAAAATAGGTCCAAAACAAATAATCCCTTGAATTTGACAGTTGTAGGTAATTAATCCTACATTTTATTGCAGTTAAAATAAACATATGTCTTTGGTATTTCAAAGCACCATCATTTTTTTTATTTGGGGTTTCTATAGAATATTTTGTAAACTTGAGATTACATGGTTACTAAAACTTGTACACAGGTTAAATAAGGGTAGAAATTCGATTGGTTAACTTCCAGTGAATGTTATTTTCTTATATGCAATGAAATGTTGATTTTTTTGCTTTAGTACTGGACAGGATAAAACTTGACTCATACCAAGTATTTCTTTATTTGAAACAAAGATAAATTCTGCACAATTTTTTGAAAAGTGCAAATTTAACAAAGACTTATAGGGAAAAATCATAAGTGGTATTACACCAAAGGACATTAGATACTATTGAGTCCAAACATTTTTTCAACAGGGTAGTTTAGACACAGTGAAACAGCACACACTACATGACAACAGTACCATAACTGTTTCCTAGGTGATATGAAAACCTACTCTCATGGTCACATTGGTGAAGTAAAAATATTTTTTTATAAGGTAGTTTGGGAACATTCGCATACAAGTTTTTCTTTGCCAAGGTTTAAATAAAAATATTCTATATGTTTTTTTGCCAAAGGTTTGTGAGAACATTCTCATACACATTAGCTAGGTAACTTTTATACTATCCCAAAATTACACAGTACTTACATATCTGTCCCTCGTTGAGGGTATCCTGTATTGGAATGCATGAGGTATTGCACAGATCTTCTGGGAAGAGATTAAATGTACTTCTTCCTTTGAGTTGTAGTAAGATTATGATTGCTGTCTCTGTTTTAAACTGAAAAATAAATAACAAGCTGGTCAGATTTTAGGGTGAAGAGGGGGGGACACAATAAAACAACTAAACCTAGAAACAAGGACTCATAAAAACTATCATAAGGTTGAATCAAGACTTGATAAGAGTAACAAACAATACCAAAATTATGTATCCCCTTGCTGTAAATGTTCTGAAATATTCATCCTTATATACAAATAGTTAATGTTGACTCCAAAAATGTTGAATTATCATTCATAGGTCTCACATCTAAAAACTTCAATAGATAGAAAATAAATAACTACTACATATACTAAGAACTGGGACAGAAATGTGTCAATTAATCATTGAAAATGAGAGAAATTTAGAAAACATGTATATTAAAGACTTAGTATTAAATCTAAGGAGAGCATACAATATCGGCTATAAATAATACCTCTACTATTTCCTTCTGTTTGTATTTCTTAGAGAAATATATAAAATTCTGTTCAAACATCTCCACTGAAGATGGTATGAAGTAAGGTCTCTTATAAAACCTCCTCATGGCTTTAGATGTTTGTTTTATACAGTTTGTCCTGAAATACAAATAACATCACTACTAAACAAAACTTGACCAATCAGAACATTGTGTTATTTTTAACTAACAATGATTACACTGGATAAAACAACAGTTGACCTCCCATGAATTTTCAACCTTGAAGTAACTCAAATTTTAAAATTATTGTTAATATACTTTAAACATTTTTTTTATATTTTTTTTCATGGTTTCACAATGAACAAGAATTTGTCTTAAGTAAACAGATGCCCCACTCGCATTATCATTTTCCATGTTCAATGGACCGTGAAATTGGGTAAAAAATCTAATTTGGCATTAAAAATAAAAAGATCATACCATATAGGGTACTTGACCAAAAATTTTAACCTGAAGTGGGCAGGGCTTCCAAAAAACATTTGAGCCAGCCGGACATTTTATATCTGATTCTGATTTTAATCCCTTAAGACTTAGTCACAAAAGGCAATTATGGTAATCAGATGGCCATTCCAATGATCTAAATGACATTAGATTAAAAAAACGATTTTAAACTTTACTTTGATATGAATTTGATGTTTGGATGTAAACTGTTAAATTGGCAGTGCATCATCCAAAGTGTGCACATCAGCGTGCTCATATCCGACATTGACATGACAATGGTAAAACATGGACCATAAACGGATACGTAAAATCCGTGTACGTTTCAAAGCATGACTGAGTGAAGAAGCTCTTTACATGTTATTTCTTCAACAAAATACTTGAAATGAACATTTAGATACAGGTATCAATGATAATTTTAGCATTTTGAAGAAATAAAGGATGCATAATTAAATTTCCCACCTTTGCACATGCGCACACGTGTTCTAGTTCATTCAACGTGGGAGTGAGGTTCTGACGATTTTCCATTTAAACCTTTTAAAATTTTTCTTCAAATCATGTAGATAATCTAATTTCTTATAATTTTAATCTTTTGGATTAAATCAATGAGCTACAAACCGCTGAAATGTAAGAAAATAATTGTGAATAGACCGATCAATTTATACAATGTCCGGTACTGAACATAGTTCACCTGTCACCTAAACAGGTAGATATTACCTGTCCAACAACTAATTAGCCTTGATTAAAATTAGAAAGTATTGAAGTAGGGGTTGTTTTGATAGTAATTAATCATCATGTCACTTTTATGACCGGAAATGTGTGCATGTTAAAGGCAAAGGTTTGGTCAAAACGATCGTGAATTATGTTAAAATGACCGAAAAAAGCCTTGAAAACTAAAATGTATATGACCGTTTCATGCTTTGCCCAGCCGGACTTTTATCGGACATTATACAAATGTCCGGAATATATGACCATTTTGGAAGCCCTGGAAGTGGGGCGAATGGACGCACGGACGAACGAACTGAGGCACAGACCAGAAAACATAATGCCCCTCTACTATCATAGGTGGGGCATAAAAATATGTATATTGAGCATATTTTAAGTACAGTTGCCTATAATTCAGGGGCATATCCAGACATTTTAAAAAGGTTGGGTTCCAAAACAAGGGTAAGGTGGGGGAATGGGGTGTTTCCAATGACATGTCCCAATTCAAATGAATTGATTGTTCATAAAAAGGGGAGGTCCCCAGACCCCCTCCCTCCTGAATTTGCAATTGTCATTGCTCATATCCACTTCATTTGTACACTGGTGGAAATTTCCCACATTGTCATCAAACTACATCAACTTATCTTAACATTTCATTAGTCATTTGTTAGTAATCTTGAAAACCATGTTAACAGTTCCTTACCATGAAATAAAGTATCCCTGTTTGATTTTATTTTCTTCTTCCATAAACTCATCCACATCTCTATATGGTAAGTTAGTACTCAGGTCACATGGTTCACTGTCAAAGAAAGCTGGATCTTTCAGGTAAATCTTGAAATAATAGATAATAAATTACTGTGAAAATATGAGCAATTTTACAAAACTAATTTTTCTTGGGTATTGATACTATGAAAGGATATATACCAAACAATATATATTTTTTCATAATTTAATTGTTCAGTTCTCTCAACATGCTTGACTACAATTCAAAATCCACATCCACAAACTCTTTAACTGTTACTTCACCATAGTAACTACTATCCCTAAAAACCCCAAAGTATCACAGAAAGCTGAATAGTGAAAAAAAAAATGCTTTACTAAATAGTTATTTTTTAAGCAGCTCATACAGTGTTAGCTAACTTTGCAACATAGTTAAGGTGGTACCTAACACTACAGGGAGATAACTCTGTAAAATCAGCTAAACATTTTAGTTACATTGTGTTGTAAAAGGAACATAATGATCAAAATTGGTGTTTGTCAAACTGCTATATAACCAGTGTAATTTTTCTGATAAAATAGTTGGTTCAAAATGTTTGAAATTTTTATATTTTTGTTAAAGGTTCAAAGTAAATACTTTTTTGAAAATTAAACGAGCCAAATTAATTTTAGTAAAAGTGTTGGGTACCACTTTAAGGTATTTATAAGCTGAGACAGCTAAACTAATACATGTACTCCCTCCATAAAATGAGTTTGCTTGTGAGTTATGTTACCAAAGATTAACAAAAAAAATAATGCATAGCTTTTGTAAGTTATGTAAAGTGCAATATTCTTGTGAAGTTCAATTTTGTGATATCTTTAGTATGTATATGCACTCTAAAACTGTATTAACAAAACTGAAATTAAAATACCATTAACCAGTGTGTACTACAACTAAGTTTCCATATTACAAAAGGCTTCAATATGCAAAAATCTAGTTTATTGAATGATATCATTTTTAATTTGTCTTTCATTAATTATTCTCTTTTTAATTGTTTAACGTTTGTTATTACAGGGCCTTTAATAGCTTGCAAAGCGTTTAACTTTTTGCTCATTGTTGAAGGCCATACAGCAGCCTTTGTCTCTTTTTGATATACCAGACTTACTTCCTTTATCTTGCCTATTGTTAAAGATGTCATTGATTCTGGCCAATCTCTCATGCCATCTTTAACTATCACATGTTGTCCAGTCTGCATAAACTCTTCTACAAACTGGACTTCAGTTAAATCTGATATTCTTTTCACATCAGTTATACTGCTGCACAACTGAAATTATAATTAATATCTAATTAATAACCAGTTTGAATTAAAATAAATTAGAAAAACTGTGTTCACATCTCATAAACTCTCATCTGATTAAAAGGTCAATGTTTTATGGTATAAATCCCAAATACTTTGTTTTTGAACTGAAAAATAAAATAGGAAATTCACAATAGTATTATATAATAGTTCTATGAAAGTTTAATTGTAAAACAGCGAGTCTATATTTTTGCAGTAGTTGCAAATAAAAAATGTCTAACCTTTTATATTTATTACATATTTCCAACTTGGTAAGGACACTTTTGATTGCAAGTGGTAGATTAAACCAGGTTTGACGGCATACCAAATTTTCAACTTTGTCATTTCTATTTTATATGAATTGATCATGTTATTTAGGAGTGAATGTCATTAATGGGACATGACCGTGCCTATTCACACATCAAAATCAGTGTGGCAATGAATTATAATTGCACATCAGGCAAAGACAAATTTATGCCACTGGAAAGATTCGCTGTGCATCAAGAGGGTCTACTCCTACAAATGTAGTTAATATCTCCCCTGTCAGTGGAAATACACAGTTCAGGTCAACTTTGTAATTTCAAGCCTTGGTAGAAGTCTACATTCATATTCCATGCTAGTTTTTTTTTTATTATAAGACTTGTACATTTATCACCTTCATTAATTAACAATAAGTAAAATCACAATAATACTGAACTCCAAGATAATTCAAAAAGGAAAGTCCCCTATCAAATGGCAAAATCATAGCCTTCTTATCAAAAATTCATACAAAACTTGATACATAATCTTAATCATTAATAAATGGGCAGTTTTAAATGTCAAAATTTATCTGACTGTAGATATAAATATTTCGCTAACCTGACAATCTTCTTCAGTTAAGTATTGGTCAACAAATAATGGATTCTTAACTAGACAGTCGTTGTTATGAATCTGGATCCATTCATAGAGTGGGTAAAACTGAAAAATAAAATATAATTTAATTGACATATATCTATGCTGTTTTCACTTCAACTCAATTTTACTTTTCGTTTTTTTAAT
This sequence comes from Mytilus edulis, assembly GCF_963676685.1. Lineage (NCBI taxonomy): Eukaryota > Metazoa > Mollusca > Bivalvia > Mytilida > Mytilidae > Mytilus > Mytilus edulis. The sequence goes on from NC_092346.1 coordinate 30,892,901, forward strand.
TATAAAATAAGGTTTTTTGTCAAGGAAATATGGGGGAATAGTAGATTGAATTTTTATTCTTTTACACATTTCATTGTCAGAGAAATATTTGATAAAATAAAAAAAAATATCATATTTTCTGGAATTCATTAATCACAGTTCTGATAGAATTGACATGGTAATTCTGTTTGACTAAAACACCCTGGAATCAATAAATCTATTTCCTTATCTTTTCCACATGATGAATTTTCTATTTAAGAAAATTGCATTTCTCCATTGAAGCACACTTTTTCATTATATTATGTTCTTAATTGAAATCAAATATTCCACAGTCAATATGCTACACAGAAAACAGAAAAGAAGAATATGATTTTTTTTTTACAAAACAGCAAAGTCTTTATTTCAAACCAACAATTTCAAACTAACCATGTTGCTCTCCTACATGTACAAAATGTAGGTCTATGTGCATTTTCAACAATTAATGCGTCCAACATTGTTGACTAGATGAGAATTCATGAAAAAAAGTATTTTTGTTTTAACAGGTCCATGTATTGCTAATAATTTTGTTCTTCTTAGCTAGAATAGTAAAATGAACCCTTTTTTATCTGAGTTATCTCCCCTTATTTTGCAAAGTCAAAGAAAAAAAAAGAACCAAACACAAATATGGTGTTTTTTTTAAAGGAATTACAAACGAAAATATGATAAAACATTTAATTTTCTAATTTAACATTAAGAGCCTTACACGTGAATTACATACTACACTAAATTTTCAAATGAATTAAAGATCTGGACCAATTTCAAAATCCAAGATAGATTAGAGGAAGACACCCAAGCCACCTTTAATAAGATACATGTAACAGGCCAACATGAAAAAATTGGTAACAATCTTCATTAAGGGCATATAATACAGTTTTTATAATGTATTTAAATTTTGATGAAAATTTGCATGTACGCTGTTTTTATCTGAATATGTAATAAAAAAATGTACCTTCATGTGCTACTTTTTGAGTAAATTGAGGTTCAAATTTCAGATATTTCCTCAAAATCTCTTGTGGACATATTTTTCCTTTTGATAGAAATACACAACTTTTTTGTTTTAAATGATAAACATGAGCTGTAAGTGTTTTTTTGTTAAATTATCTGTAATTGATGTGTTATATAATATAGAATAATACATGGCAAAATCCGTATCGCATGCTGTATCATCACAAGAAACCAATATCAGTCCCGAGGGCTGATATTGGTAGAGTGGAGATACAGCATGCGATACGGATTTTGCCATGTATTATTCTGTTTATCATATATTTTTACAGAATCAGATTCATGCAATATCCGTTTTTTTTAAATCGTCCGAAAATATAACATGTATAAGGAAGAAAAGAACATTATGATTTTCCTGTATTTTTTCAGCTGCCTTTTTCTTTAACAGTTTTTACAGCCATTTCTACATCTTATTGTATTTATTTTTTATGAAAATCGTTAGTAAAGTTACTTGGTAATGATTTTTTTTTAAATATCGATTTAAGTTGAAATGATATCACATTTTTTTAGTAGGAACAGCAACTGGACGTCATAGGTCAAACGTTGACGTCATTCAAATTGTGACGTCATGCCAGGTATGCGATACAGGATTTGCTATGCGATATGGGGTATGCGATACGGGTTTAGCCATGCGATATGGGGTATGCGATACAGGGTAGGTGATACAGACTGGACAAAAGAACCTTTATTAGATATACAAAATTGCTGTATTTTGTACTAAACATATGATAAATAAATATATATTGCATAAATTGTACATTTCATTTTTACAAATATCTCAAATTTATCAAATGTTCATAAATGAAGAAAAAAACGTCATTTTTTGCTGTATAATAATCAAATTTTTTAAAATTGCAATATTTACGTTATCATGAAAATTGGTACACATAATCTTCTTACGTAATCAAGCCAAATGTCATTTTAAAAAGAGGGGTCAATGAACTCGTTTTCAAGTTAAATCAGTTTGAATGATAAAAATCAGCAGAAACTGCATCTTTTCCCGATAAGTCACTGTTTGACGTCGCGAAATAACAATTTATTTTAGCAACATCATTACCTCCCCTGTAACTATATTGTATGCCCTTGAAGAACAATAACCATGATAACTCAATTAAAAAGTCCTCCGACAATGTCTGATGATTTCAGCCAATTGACTTTGTTGTCTTGAAAAAGTTAGATCTCGAGTGACTGTTCTGGACAGAGTATAAAGAGAATTAAAAAAAATTGAACTATCGTCCAATAGTATGTTGCCTAACTATTGATACATAGAAAGTTATGCCAGGTATATTTGTTTAACTTCTCGAACAGTCTACAGTCAGTGTGTCATGCTTGTTTGTGGTCTTTAAATAAAATACCTGAATTGCAGTAATCCTTACTAAAGCTTGTCCAAATGGTTGAGAGACTAAAGCATAGCTGACAATACCGAATAAGACAACAATGCTTGTCATCAATGATAAAATTTTAAAGAAATATTTTCGTTGACCCTTTTGGCATTCAACGACAAACGGCTCTGCAAATTCATTTATTTTGTGTGCACTATATCCAGTTTGTTTACAAAATTGATGCAATAATCTTATTTCATGGTCAACATAGTCAAGCTTATCCTGCAAACTCATTTTTGCAAAACTTTCTGAGAGTGTTTCCTCCTCCAGCATCTTCACAGCATTAATTTCTTAGAACAACATACAACAGGAAAAAGGAAAAACCCCGCGAAAAACGAAAGAATGTACCTAAATACATAACTTGATTCCGATCTTGCCTTTTTTTCACAGGAATCGGAAATTCTATCAATAAGTTATGGGGGCATATAAAAGATCGTCGGATAAAAACAGTCAAAAAAAATCTGATGATCGTTGACATGCCCTATACCTTATAACTAATAAAATTTCTTATTTCTGTGGGTTGTCTCATGTAACAGACTGATTACTGATTGCCATATCATAAAAATAAATCGTAAATTTATTTTTAAGATGAAAAAATAGAATAGTATAGATTATTTCTCCACTATTCATTACATTTTTTCAATGTAAAAACTGCATTTTCAATATACTTTATAGTAGGAAGTCAGATTTAATATGAATTGGCCAAGTTCTATAACACTGCGGTAAACATCTATAGTTGCCAGTTCCTTCTGAAAACCGAGGTTCAGTCCTCTAGGGAGTTTGTATAAACAATGTTTTAATACATTTTCCAGTAGGAACACATATTACAAACCAATTTTTATGTAGGGACACTAAAACATGTAATATTTCTTCCAGTGGAATTAAATTCCTGGATAGTTCTACCTTTCCATAAAAGTGAGTTTGATGAGGGGATCTTCATTTCTGTTATCATCTTATATTGTTAAGGCCATTTTTCTCTATACTTGTTTATTTACCATTATTATCTTTTTTTTATTCATATGTTTGAATGTATGCACACAATTTATACTTATTCTCTCATTTTCTCCATTCATTCCCCTCCGCCTTTCCCCCTTTTTTTTAGCTATTATTTCCTTTTATGTCAATCCCAAGCAGATTCTCATTAATTACTAGTAGTCTTGATAATTTCAATCTGTTCATGGACATTTCTTTTAAATCTATAGTACTCTTACTATGAGTTTAGCTTAAGACTTTATAAAGGGAGCTTAAAAAAACTACTCGGGTATCCCTATCCTGCATGTCAACAATGAGGTTGTGAGTTCTAACGCCTCACGTAGCAGGTGCGCTCGACTCAAAACTTAATTGACTAGGATTTTCTGTTTTCACGCCGACGGTCTACAGCTTCTCTCCAGAGACTCCGGCTTCCACCGCCAAGAAAAATTAATCACTACGAAATGACCAATAGTGCAAAAATTTGGCGTAAAATAACAAACGATCAATCAAAGGGGAGTTCTTTCCAAAAAAAACAGAGAATCCGCCGTTTACCCACTGGAAACAAGCAAAAAAGTTTCAAAATATAGTCGACTAATATCCCATGCCTCATCTTTGCCCAGCATAGTCGACTTATATCCCATGCCTCATCTTTGTCGATATCGATATATCATGAATGTATGACCGGACGAAAAGCATGCTTATTATTTGGACTATCATCTTTCTGACTTTAATTACTATATCTTTCAATTGTCATTTTTAGCTTAAATATTCCCACACAATTATCTTTGGTTTAAAATGTATGTTTCTACTAATCCGATAATGGACTTCGTATCTACGTGTCAAAGACAGTTTTATAGATTATCTGAACATTGGACAATCAATTGCCTAATCCGTTGTTACATGTATTTCTAAATTATTCTGTTTTATATACTTCTTAAAAATAATTTATATTCAGTTTTTGGATAGGTTCTTAAACCGTCAACACCGGACTCAATATTGTAACATCGTTTATATTCTCGTTGGATCGTTTATTAAATTGTTAAACTTTATACCGACTAGAATCTTCATTTGATACCCAGCAAATAGTCTGGCTATAAATGTATGTGTATACGTGTGTATATACGTATGTATATACGAATCAGGTATGTATATAGAAGTTGAGTTTTAAATTAAATGACTATCTGTGTCATATGCTGTCTGTTTCACACTGAAATGTGTAGTTAAGCTTAAAACCAAAACGAAAGATAGCAAACGCATACTGAGTCGAAGAGAACCCACGAAACTACATAACATCGTATACATAAAAGTTGTAGCCTGAGACTAAACAACACAATCCTCACCAAAATTCTTCAGGGTATTAGTGCTTTATGACCAATAGAATAATGAATAGGGAAAAATGAGCACAAAGAAGTAGAAAACATCAGGTGAGTAAAATTATAGAAAATAATAGTGAAAATGCATCTAGATGCAGAGAAATTAATTGGAAATCTTTTACAGAAATAAGCGTTGTTTTTAAAGATAAAAAAAATAAAACTAAAAACTAAGTATACCCATCTGCCATCCCGCCCTATGAAAATGGTGTTATGGGTTAAACTTAATTTTATTTTTTGAGATTTCAACCACCTCCTTTAATTTCTGATCGTTGTTTATAGTAGATCCTAGTATATTCGTATTTTGGCAATCATGATTAGAGTCGGAGTCTTCCCTCATAGAAACTTAAATGACTCAAAACTTTACAAACATTCACACAACTTTGAGCATACATCAATTATAATACATGCTATAAACTTGTATCAGCATAATAGAATTTATCAAATTCAATATTATTCAAAGATGATCAAAGAATGAGGACTTTGTTGAGATAGAGTATAATTGCAGTTTCGGTAGTTTTGCGATCATCTAGGATTCTCAGTTCTGATTCAACATCACTGTATTGCACGGAGAACCGTGGATCTGTACATCAATTACATCTCTAAAATTTGTTTTTTAAAAGTTTTCGCAAAAATATAAGTCTTGACTGCCTTTTCATATTCCTTTACATTTCGAAAACTTATAGTGTTGATTGAATGCACACAAAATTTCAGTTTTCAGCAAACGATCCTTCAAATCACGTAACCGTCATTTGTTTCCATCAATGCTCTATAAAAAAAAGTCTTCTAAAGAATTGATACAACCAATTTATGATTTCAGTTTGCCATGACATGTTTCTGGGATAAATTGTATTAAGAGTACGCTAAATAATATACATATGACTATTATATTATTTTGCCATGATGTATATATATGTAGGACTCTAAAGTGCGATGGGGACGCTAAAGTACGATGGTCACGCTAAAGTGCGATGGTGTACGCTAAAGTACGATGCCTCCATACGCTAAAGTGCGATGGTCCGCGAAAGTATAGACGTACTAAACGTACTTGGATTATGACGTTAACAGTCGTTTATACAAACCAAAAATGAACATGCTGGAAGATGAAAAAAAAATTGGAAGCGAAAAGATGCATATTAATGTTTAATTAAGTTTACGTTAAAATATTGTCAATTTTATTGAAAAGTATAAACGTCGGTAAAATTAAGGTACACGTTTTCTAGCGTAAATCATAAATTGTCCATTAAAATATCAGTGGGTACATTGTAGTAAAATACTCGCTACGAAAAAGGGGGAAAGCTCGAACAACAACAACCCCTTTCTCTCGCATTTGAATTAAAGCATGTACAAATAAATTTTATCTATTCTGACAATGACCAAATTTTGTATTTGAAACTGACAAAGGGATGTGTTTACATTAATAGGCTGTTTAAACGGATACATCAATTATCCAATACGCCCCTCGTCTTGAACATGCATGAAATATTTGTCACTGAACGTTAATCAACCAACAATCAATCCAATACGACCGAATTGTTCAAATTTCATTTAAAGGAAATATAGTATTTTGTGACACCTAAATTACCTTTTAAGCAATTATTACTAGGTCATTTTCTAAATTTAGAAACAGTCAAATAAGACTACCGGTAAAGTAAAAGCCTATCGCATTATATGTTATATCATAGCAAACTAGATTTTGCACAAAAGACTTGTTTTTAAAATTAGTGCCGTTGAACCTTTCTCTTTTGTTCCATCGCACTTTAGTGTGCTATACAATCGCACTTAGTGTGCTATACCATCGCACTTTATGAAACAAACAACCATCGTACTTTAGCGTGAGACACCATCGTACTTTAGCGTACACCATCGCACTTTAGCGTGACCATCGCACTTTAGAGTACCATCGCACTTTAGAGTCCTACATATATAATTATACGAAACTTTCAGTATGTTTTGTTTCATCCCGGGCTTACAGAAGATTCAGGTTTTTTTTTATATCCCTCTGTATTCTTATTACATCGTTATGTATTTGGCCGTCTATCTGAGTTGTCCATGTTTGTTAAAAAAAAATCTTTTTTTTTCTTTTAAAGTAGAAAAATCATTGTCCAATTGTGTAATTCGTTAGTGGAAATATAAGAATTTACATTCCCACTCCAAATTATTTTCGAAATTAGAAGATTCATTGAAAAGTACCATCTATCTGATTTTGTTTATCTTCATTTAGGACAGCGGTACGGGTGAGGAGCTGTTGGACATATTTTAGACTGTTTCAAATTTTGCTCTTCGAAGTTCTTCGGTGTTTACTTTAAATTAGCCAGAAGGAGAATGTCTGTCGCACGATACACTGTTTCTTTAGCATTGCGGCAAATCAATGGTCATTCAAAAGGTACAAATAATGCAAAGACAAGCATACATGTCGTGAATTGAATACTGATCTTTTAAATGCATAGTAAAAATGATGAAATGAAAGATATACGTCAATTTGAGAGCAGGAACCCAACGACAAAATCACATAATTTTAGAGGGCACCTATAGCATTAGCATGCCACAGTCTTCTAATAATTTAAGGTGTATATGCAAAGTGTCAAGCTGTATATTTTATTAGGCTTACAGGAGGCAGGTGCTAGTCCAGACAAGATTAGCTCCAGAAATGATTATTTGTTCTGTTGTTTCTAACATGTCATTGGCATAAATTTGCAATTTCAGTCACAGAAAAGCTAGCTCATACTAGTGATCTGGCAAAAGTTTTAGCTGACTTCTTTAAAGATTAAAGCTTTATATTCCAGAAGGTGGTAGACATGGGTGCTTGATACTTTGAGTATAGATGCCTTATGTTATGAAGTTTCTGTCTGTAATATGTCCATTGCATGATTGTCCTTGACCTCATTTTCATGGTTCAGTGACTACTTAAATTTATTTTTTAGCTATTTATAAATGTTAATTTCTTCCTTATGAGTAAATATGATAACTATTTTTAGTATGTGAGTACCTTGCAAGGTCCTCATGCCCATCAGCCAGTAGTCCATGTAGTCAGTTTTAATCTGACCTTGGCCTCATTTCATGGATCAGTGAACCAGGAAGTCCATATAAATCAGATACTGTAAGCATTTATAGGTCTACTATATTTGATGTGTGGAATGATTGTAAGGAGTACATGTACAACTGGCAAGTGTCATCTTACCTTGACCTTTTATAGTTCAGTGGTCAAAGTTGAATTTTTGTGTTATGGTCTGTTTTTCTAATACTGTTTGTACAAATGTATTTGCAATAAGTCAACTCTGTTTGGTGTATGGAAATATTTTATGATGTACATGTCAGTCTCACAGGTTTTATTTGACCTCAGCCTCATTTTCACAGTTCATTGTTCAGTGAACAAATCAGTGTTAAGTTTTTGTGTTTACATGTAGGTCTTTTTTTGTAAGCTATAAGCAATAGTTCAACTATATTCTTTGTATGGAATGATAATTTTAATTACAGATTATTCCTTTGTTTAGGGTCTCTGTTTTTTCCATTAAACATTATATATATATTCCTATAGTTTTATATCCAATTATGTCTGCCAACTTGAATAGTCCATGGATGTGTAAAGCACCAGTCACCATGGCCAGTGTATATAAGTAGACAACCCCATTGTACTAAAACAAGCAGCAAGTATTCATCACAGAAAAGAAATTATATGGTGTATCAATTCATCATACAAAATCACTACACTCACACAAGGAAAAAATGTAAAAGAAGGACACTTTTATAGCTGTTCTTCATCTCAAAGTTACAAGTATATTATAGTGAGGTTCAAAGTCTTCAAACATGGAGCAAAACATTTCACCTCACTGCCAGTTTTAGAGCAGGATTGCCCCTAGCCATCTGTGTATTGAAAAAAACAGCTGTCTTCATGCTAGGCATGCACCCATTAGACAAGATGTCAATGAACCCTTTCCTCCATAATAACGCCTTTTGACGCCACCCCCTTTACTCCATAATGACGCCTGTGTAGTACCTCAGTTGAAATGCTTTGACTACAAACTGTCTGCATCAGACTTAAAAAAAATTGTATCCAATATGAAAAGGATATTCATGAGAATTATCTGACTTGAATTTCATTGATGAAATATTGGTTTTCACAATGCATTAACACTTTACAACTGATGATTTTTTTAACTGAAAAAAATCCTATGCGAATCAAGTATATTAAAAAAAAAAATCCATTGCGGAAAGGGTTAAGTCAACTTACACTACATGTAAGTCAATAATACATTTATATATTATATACATTTGTACTTGCATGTTGTACCTCAATCTCATATTCCCTTATCATTATGCACAAAAGTAAGACACAACCATATCATGTACATTGTATTTTTTTTTCATTGATAACAATCAAATTTGTTTTTTGTAGGTGCATCCCATTTATTGACATCATGTAGAGTGTTACCTACAGTTAGTATATATCCAGCCAGGAACAATAGTTTTTTCAGACATGGTAAATATTGAAGAAATTAATTAAATTTTAACAGGATAAAAGGAGTCGGTTGTTGGTTCATTTATTTGTATATTAGATTAGAAAATATTTGTAGGTAGATATCTGGTATAAGTTAATCAACCCTAATATTCTAAAATAATAAATACACATTAAATATATATGTACCATATTTTTTTAGTAATAACACTGATTCTATGGCTTCAAAGGTAGTCAGATGTAAATCAAATGTATTTTCTTAATTCACACAGAATTTCTTCCTGAATCTTTACATTTACCTGAGATCTATATAACAGATATATATATGTTGTTCTCATGCTTAGGATGCAGATAGACAGGGTTATTTTTTACTACAGACAACATCATGCGTCTCAGACTTTATTTGCTAAATATACACCAACAAGAAACCAACAATACAACACAAAAATACAAAAGACGTCTTTCTTTTCTTATAAATGTACATTATTTTTATGCCCACCTACGATAGTAGAGGGGCATTATGTTTTCTGGTCTGTGCGTCCGTCCATCTGTCTGTTCGTTTGTTCGTCCATCTGTCTGTCCCGCTTCAGGTTAAAGTTTTTGGTCGAGGTAGTTTTTGATGAAGTTGAAGTCCAATCAACTTGAAACTGAGTACACATGTTCCCTATGGTATGATCTTTCTAATTATAATGCCAAATTAGATTTTACCCAATTTAACGGTACATTGAACATAGAAAATGATAGTGCGAGTGGGGCATCCATGTACTTTGGACACATTCTTGTTTATTAATTTTTGAACATGAAGAATTTTTTATAGCTGCTACATACCTGCCAACTGTCACTATTTGTGGGGGGATTTCCCCCATGTAGGCTCCAAAATTGAAATTTTGAAAGAGCAATTTTGTCCACAATATAAAAAAAATTAAAAATTTTTTACAATGACTTATGGCTTATCAAAATATGAAGAGGCCAAAAACAACATTAAAATGTATTTGCAGGACCCTTGAAGGTTTTTAAGGACTATAACAGCCATCTTGCACGCAAAACCCCCATGGGCATTTTCAAAAGTTGGCAGGTATGCTGCTAATGATTGGAATCCCTGATTTGATTGGCTGCTAATATTAGAATGATAACTATTTTTAGAGGACAATGACAGACTCTGGGCCAGTGTGACTGGTGTAAGTAATACTGGAAAAAAGAAAGGAAGAGGAAAAAAACAAAGAAGCATTATCAACCTCCATAGAGGTCAAATAATAGGAGAAGGTAAATACATATATCATATTTATTTGTCATGTGTATAATTTTAATTTTTACGATATATTGATATTGAGAAAAATTCTGTAATAATAAAAACATCCCAATGATTTCTGAATTTACAATATTTTGCCCATATGTCATGTATGTGCCTTTCCTATAAAAAAAGAAAATAATTCCAATGATATAACAGTTATTAGTATAGATATCTGTTTGATTAACAGGGAGAGCTGGTATGGTCATCCCAATGATTTCTGAATTTACAATATTTTGCCAGTATGTCATGTATGTGTATGTGACTTTCCTATAAAAAAAAGAAAATAATTCCAATGATATAACAGTTATTAGTATAGATATCTGTTTGATTAACAGGAAGAGCTGGTATGGTATGGCCAGGTCTGACATCAGAAACAAAAAGAGGAGATGAAATAGTAAAAAGGAGTCAACATGGACCTAAACAGGAATACTTTGACAACATAATCAAACAGAGAGGTGCTAAACAGACATTCCGTTCTGTCAAACTAATGCCTCTACAGAGAGGATGGACAGGAACAACAAGGGCAGGAACCAGGTCATACCCACCTGATCCTGTTGGGGATTGTAAGTTATTAACTCAGAAACAAGCTCTTGTGATTCTTAGTTATATACCTCTATAGAAGCTTTTGGTGGTTGTAAGTTACCGTTATCAGAATCAAGCTTCTTTTGTTAGTAAGTTGTTAGATTGTTTGTTACTAAGAAACAAACATCTTGTCATTGTAGGTTGCACTTTGTAAATACAGCTGTTTCTCAAACCACGCCTCTTTTGGGTAGATTTAGAATATTCATAGAAAATTAATTTTGTTTACATACTGGTTCCCAGTTATGCTCTCTGTGTTCCATCTCATAGAGACATAACTTGGGAATGTTACCAGTAAATATACATGTGCATATTGTTTACATTGAAATCTGTAGTAACCCTTCATTCGAGGTAGGGTTAGTTATGAAAATTAGTGTTAGTTTAAACTCTGAAAAGTTCAGAGCATATAAATGTTGAAAATATGCTGCACAGCCCTTTATTTTGACCTTTGAAAAAAACTGTAGTGCATATGAACTTTCAATTCTAGGATAAGATTTTTTTTCAAAACTTCATAGTAAAAGTGGTACAGTTTTAGTCGTAAGAGGAGTTCCCATTGAAAATTGCATTGTCAATATTTCCATTACACTCATTACACAATACCAACTAACAACCACACTAATATAGGAGAAAAATTAGTCATATGATAAATCATGTTCAAAGTAAAATGTACATCTCATTGCAGGTTTATGAAACATACAAGTACAATATTATTGATGAATTTTTGTATTCTTTCAGATGATTTTGAAGGATTTGAAACCAGAATTTTACAGGTACAGTTTATAATACTTTAATTATTACATTGTTTAATTATTTGATTATCATTAATGATGCACTTACAATATAATAATAATACTTAGGCCAAATACAAATATATGTGTGGTTCCAGTGACCCTACCTTCCCTACTTTTTCGTCTTGAAATTAGCCTACCCTAAAGATTTTATTGTCATTTTTCATCAAGCACTGTTAAAGTCAGAACGATGCTCCCATAGACTCAATGTAAAAAAAAAAACATAAAATAAAAAAAAATCCCTACCTACCTACCCTAACTTTTTTTCAGATGTAACTGGAACCACACATACTATTTTATTTGGCCTTATATTATTGCATAATGACAGAAGGCTTTAATATACTTGACAACCCACACTGATAGTAATTTTTATGGCAGGTGTTTTTGTAATTTTTAAACATATAAATGCACAATTCAAATCAATGGGATGTAGTACACTGGAGATTGATAAGAGTATATATTTTCAAAACATACGATCTTCCAGTTAAAAAAACATAAGGAATAATAACATTTTTAAGAGTTCACTGGTGTGTATGATAGACCAATTCACTCATTAACTTTACATGCAGAATTAGTTCTGACTGATCTTTGGACTCGTTTTTTATGCAGTTGTATGATAAAAAGTTGCATTTATTTTTGCATTTTCTTGGAGTAACTCATTTCAGCAAAAGACAATTCTGGAACTTTTAAAACAATCATTCAATTTACTCCTGGAAGGTTTGACATTAGCAATGGTTTTCTTTGACTTGGCAAAAAGAAATGAAATATTTTCCCTTTGTTAATTTCAGTTGAAAAAAGTGACCAATACAAGTGGAACTGTAAAAGCTGTGTTTAGATTTTCAGCCATGGTTGTCGTTGGCAACAAAAATGGTATTGGAGGTAAGGGAATAGTATCCTTCTTTTCATTTAGGTTAGATTATATAAAAGTGAGAAGATGAGGTATGATTGCCAATGATACCGCTCAGGGACCAATGACATAGGAGTGAACTACTATAAATCATAGTAATGCCGTTAAGAATGAGTAAATTCCTTACCCAGATTATGTATATTTTTATATTTTGCTGCAGGTTGTGCAAAAAGTGAAAGAAAAAGATTGTCATAGGTTCATTTTAAGCATTCATGTCTTTTCAAAGGTTATAAGACAACACAACTGCACAGTGACAAGAAGATTTGAAAATCACATCAAATAGAAATCACATTTTCAAACTTATAGGACATTGTTTACAGTTATTCCAGAAATTGCATTTGTTTGATTTCACCTTTTTGTCTTATTTGTTTAACAATGAAATTATTAGTAATTTCTAGATTGATAATACAGTAATGCTGAATTTACCTGACTATTATATACGTCAGCTTCTCAATGTGTGCCACCTCCAAATTTCAAATGTAGGTTTAGTCTTAAAAAAAATTGAGCAGTTAAGAAAAACTTGTACTGTAATTGATTTCAAGAACTTATCTATTATTTTTTAGGTTATGCTGTAGCCAAAGCTAAAAAATGGGATGCTGCAGTAAGAAAGGTATGAAGAGTAGTGGTCTAACTTCTATATAAAATAAGGAGATGTGGTATGATTGCCAAAGAGACAACTATCCACCAAAGTTCGAATGAAGTAGATGTAAACAATTATAGGTCACTATTTAGTGTTATTGTTATCAGTCTGCACTGTTAGCCACTTGTCTGTTGCCCAAAACTAGTAAATATTGATTCGAACTAGAGAAAATGTTCAATTTATATATAGTCAAATAGGGACAAGTATTGATTTTTAGCTTTTGTTGTGTAGTTGTGAGGAAAAATAAAGAACTGAAGAAGGCCAATTGCTGAAACGTCTCAAAAAATTGGTTTATTGATACAATTATATTTAGCTTTTGGACAATTAGATGAACCAGTTTTAGCACAGATTGTTATTATAGGTTAAAGATGTTCATTCAAACAATGTGGCCAGGTTATTTTTGGCTTCAATCTTTTTAATTATTTTTTTTTAAATAAAAAAGCAAAAAATGTTTTTAATAGGTATATTTATCTATGTTCTGCAGAAACCATTTCCTTTTTGGTTAACACTGGTAGACCTATTTGGCAAATGACCGCGATTTTTGGCAAATCTCCGCGGAACGGATAATAAATAGAGGTTCATCGTAAATTTTCTGTTTTACAGAATATTTTGCGGTTCTCCGGAGATTTTCCGTGTCTCAGGGAATTATCCGTTTGTCCGATTAAACTGGTGTGTATTGAGTCAGTGATAGAACCAGTGATGCGTGAGCGACGGTTATTAATAGATCGTTGTATAATCCGTTATCTGTGAGCAACGGTTATTAATAGATCGTTGTGATTATATACAATGTTTACAGTCAGATAAAAATAACCGTCTTATTACCCTTTTCAGTCGAGAAACAAAAAGCGGTGGTTTTGATATTAAAGTTACTTGCAATTTAAATATCGAATTTAGTTCAATAAAGAATAATCTATTTAAATGTGATCAATGAACAGGAAAAGTGCACGTGGTAACTTTGCAATACTACAAATATGTTCACCTTACAAAATTCTTCTTTATTGTCATGTTAAGATAAATCAGTTCCTGTAAAAACAGTAAAAACAGAGTCTTAATTACTGCAGATGCCGTAATCCGACATAATGTCATACTGATTTGACACTTGTCTAGTGTGAGTAACACCTGCTGTGATATTTTTGCAATACAACATGGACAAGCGGAAGGTCGTAAATCAATCTGTTGATCCGAATTTAACTTTACCTGTACAGATATTTATTTATGGAGGATATCATAGATACATTTAATAAATTGTATTGTATTCAATGGAGATAATTTAAATACACAATATAATTTATTAAGACATATTTGCAGGTATACATTGAACATGTTTTCTCCAACCAAGAAGGTTTGATATTGAATGCTTTTTTTTTTTTTTTTTAACAAACTTCGATCTGATCAGTTTCGTAGATTATAAACGAGTAATTCGTTTATAGTTACACATTGTTACTCTTTTAACGTCTTTTTCTTTGTGCTATTAAAAAAAGCTCACAATTTTCCACATCAGATCGACATTTATATATATATGAATACTGGAAATCTTTTTTCCGTCCGACACCACGCTCCCCACAAGAGCCCCAAGATATAATCATACCTGTCAATCACTAGCCGCAAGTTGAACATTTTGGTCAGCCTTCCTCGTGCTTTCAATTATGACATCGTTGCGAATTTAATTTTTTTAAATTGACATGTGAAAAGAATAAAGTGATGGGAAGTTTATTTTACGACCTATCAGAACTTCTTGTGATTCTAATAAGATTTTTCTTAGGCCGCATTTCTTTCTAACAAGAATTTTGTAAACGTTGTGTCGCGTGTGTTACTGTTTTCTAAACGATACACGAGTAGAAACAAATACATCGTTTGATAAATCTTTAATGACCCTGTTTGAATTTTCAATAATGCATGCACATGTTGTTGGTAATCAAGACTTTTTTTACAAACGTAGAAACAAATACTTCGTTTAATCAGGTTGAAGTTAGAAACAAATGCAGCGTTTGTACTAACAAACGACAAACTGCAGACGCATTTTTAGCGTTTGCATAGTTTGTCAAAGTTTATGTAAACTTTGCAAACGTATGTGTTTGAAAGAAATGATCAAAACATGTGCGAGCTTAGCCGTTTGCATCGTTTGTGTTAGAAAGAAATGCATCTTTAATGAGTCTGAATCCGTAACCGTCAAAATAGCATGCTTTACAAAAAGATCAGCCAATTCAAACGTTTCTTTACACAAAGATGATTTTAAGTACGTCATACATTACATTGTAAATTAAACATTTATTTAAGTAATTTTTTTTCGTATCTATCTTTTTCGTATCTATCAATTTGGTTACAGGGTTTATGCAAGTAAGTTGTACCGTGTGGTGCGTTTTCAGATTCATTTCTCAACAACTTCCTGTGAACCGAAATATTTCGGCGGGGGTATCAACGGCGGCAAGCTTACAGTTTAACTTGCTTAAATTTTATTTAAGTCAGTTTATTGAAATAAAATTGAAAATGGAAATGGGGAATGTGTCAAAGAGATAGCAACCCGACCATAGAAAAACAGCAGCAGAAGGTCACCAACAGGTCTTCAATGTAGCGAGAAACTCCCGCACCCGAAGGCGTCCTTCAGCTGGCCCCTAAACAAATATATACTAGTTCAGTGATAATGAACGCCATACTAATTTTCCAAATTGTACACAAGAGACTAAAATCAAAATAATACAAGACTAACAAAGGCCAGAGGCTCCTGACTTGGGACAGGCGGGAAAATGCGGCGGGGTTAAACATGTTTATGAGATCTCAACCCTCCCCCTATACCTCTAGCCAATGTAGAAAAGTAAACGCAAAACAATACGCACATTTAAAATTCAGTTCTAAAGAAGTCCGAGTCTGATGTCAGAAGATTTAACCAGATAAAATAAACAAAATGACATTGTTTTTGCAGAAGATTAATCCAGACATTAACGTACTTTGGCTTCCCATTTGTTCCACTGTGTAGGATAACTTATTTACGCATTACATCATTAATAATTAGGCAGCAACCATTTGATTTTCTGGGGGGGGGGGGGGGGGCTATGGTTTTTTTTCTGTGCAAACTTTTTTTTTCGCCTGTGGCGAAAAAAACAATCTATTTTTTTCGCGACAAGTCGAAAACAATTTCTTTTCTTTCAATTTTAGCATTACATATAGTGGCAGCTGAGGGTGAAACAAACAAATTTTTTTTCTCAGAATCAAAAACAAATTATTTTTTTCTCCAAAAACTGGAAACAAACTTTTTTTTCCAAAAAAAACCATAGCCCCCCCCAGAAAATCAAATGGTTGCTGCCTTACCAATATTAAAATGCTGGAATGCAAGTTGTATACTTATTATTTTATTAATTTGCGTTTTGGTTCCGTTCAAATTTGCTGTTATAGCATGTATAGATTCCTTGATTTTCATAACTTATCTAGTTTCAGTTGTTAAATACTAGTCAGTAAAGAGCTAAATATTTTGCCTTCCAGCAGAGCCAACAATTAAGCATCAGACGTATACGTGATACATTAATCATATATATATGTAATATCAGTAATGGACTCCTAGACTTTTTCTCCTTTTATAGCCGACTATGCAGTATGGGCTGTGCTCATTGTTGAAGGCCTTACGGTGACCTACATGTATAGTTGTTAATTTCTGTGGCATATGGTCTCTTAACGAGAGTTTTCTCATTGGCAATCACACCACATCTTTTTTTTAAACGGACTCATTTAGCATTTGTTATATTCTCAACGGTTGAGAAAAACTCCATGGATGACAAGTCAACTGGGGTTTTGAGTTGAACATTTTGATTGTGTATGTTTATGTTTATAAGGGTTTGAATAGGATTTATATAGAAGAAGAGAGAATATGGACAAAAAGTGCACAACAAAGGGCCAAAAAAATAAATAAAATAGACACCAAGAAAACAAAGAATATAGAATAATGGGGGAAAATATGAAGACTACAGAAAAATTACTTGCAACTATAAGACAATATTCAAGACCCTCGTATGTGTTCAAATACAATCTGTATACACTATAGTATATATCTTGCTATAAAGTTCCGTTCTCAATGTTATTTGCTCGAGCATGACTGTCTGATTCTATTTAATTTTTAAATTGATGTCCAGTGGCAAACATTTCTAGAGTCGTGTCATTCAGGAAGTAAATACAAGAAAAAATGAATCTGTTCATGCGCGGGTTGGTTTAAAATAGAGCTCCCTACATATATCTTGTATAAAAAAATATTTATTTTACTCAGCTATCATCAAGTCACCATCTTCTTCTGTTACATGAAATTGTGATACTGTGAAATTGACTGATTAGATTTCATTTTAGATTGCCAAAGTTTGAAGTAGTAGAGACCATTTCCGTGACCTGTGTTTGTTGCACTCTGTGGGTAAAATCCAGTAGTTTTTTTTTAGCCTACTGAGATTTTCCATATCAAAATAATAAATTGAACACGGGTTTGACAGTCAGTAAACTGTCACACAAGAAATAGATTGAATGTTGCATGTACACTAGTCCAATTTGTAATGTTGTCTTTACGTCCTTCCACATTCTTTTTTTTTCAAAATCCGGGATCCGCTTTCGAATATATTATGGGAGTCTGTCAATGGAGCTAGAGATACATTTAACGACCTTGACTGGCTACACAACCCTTGCACGGCAGATAAATACATCATACACAGATACACTGGCTGGTTAAAGGGACAATAAACCAGAAGTGTAAATTGCCCCAGGTATTTTAAGTATATTGTGTGTAATGTGTCAACAGCCACGTGTTAGTGAATTCACAGTCGCTTGAATTTTAGTGATATATGTATGAAAAAAAAATTAAAAAAATACTGTTATATATATTATACATATAACACAGTATTTAAAAAAAAAATTCATACATATATCACTAAAATTCAAGCGACTGTGGTGAATTCAAAGATAATCAAAATGATCTAATTCACGTGGTAATCTACCATGCAGCTACGCATCATCGCAAACAACTAGCTTTGCATTGCAAGATGTTTAATTATACCCCCCCCCCCCCCCCCCCGCTTTGAAAAAAAGGGGGGTATACTGTTTTACCTCTGTCTGTCCTTCCGTCAGTCAATCAGTCCATCCGTCCGTCAGTCTGTCAGTCAGTCAGTCCGTCCGTCCCATGAATATTTTTCGTCACATTTTTTGTCAGGAACTACACTTCCAGGATTTCTGAAATTTGGTTTCAGGCTTGATATAAGTCAGCTATACTTGGAACTTGATGCGTTTTCAGATTCATCACTCAACAACTTCCTGTTAGTAAATTACCGAACACTTGTTTGATTTTACACATGATAGCCAAGTTGAAAATTTTTCGTCACATTTTTCTAAGGAACTACAATACAAGGATTTCTGAAATTTGGTTTCAGGGTTAATATAAGTCAGCTGATGCGTTTTCAGATTCATCATTCAACAACTTCCTGTTTACCGAACACTTGTTTGATTTTACACATGATAGCTAAGTTGAAAATTTTTCGTCACATTTTTCTCAGGAACTACAATACAAGGATTTCTGAAATTTGGCTTAAGAGTTAATATAAGTCAGCTATACCGTGGTAACCAAGGTATGTCGTTTTTAACTGTTTATATGGGAATTGGTGAAAAAGTCATAGTTCAAAGTCATAAATGAGCGTAAATAAGTGTTCCGTGAAAATTGTTTTCGAAAATCTAATTTGTTCATAATTCTTTTATGTAATAAACTTATTTAAATAAATGTGTACCTTCCCTTGTCTGATCACTAGCATGGCTAAAGGTATTACTCCCAAATGTATTGCGAGGTGACCCGTTCAGGTATTCAAGCGATTTCCTGTCGGACTTGCAAGTTCATGCATCGCTTCACTTCTAAGGGTATTGATCAGTGTATACGACCGATAACTTGAAACTTTCCATTTTGAACTATCAGGTGTATAGTATAAATCTCTGTCTTGCGTGTCCGATATACTAGTCATTACTAAACGCATAAGCTTGTTTATAAATTACATTTCTGTTGTAAAGAATATTATTTATAAAAATCTAAATAATTCCAAAAAAAAAAAGATTTGATAAAATAAAAATCTGTTTTCACATTTTTTCCAAGGGTAACTTGGGGAAATGTAAGTACTCGTTCTCAAAAGTGAAGGACAGTTTGAAACGTACAAGAAATATTGATTTAACAAAAATATACGCACTTATCGACCATTCGTTTATACGCCTGGATAGAAAGTTACGGAACTATAGATAGTTGCAATTCAAAATTGTATACATTTTTACATTGAACATAAGAATGAAACATACATTTTGTTTATTTGGGTTAAAAGTTTTGTAAATAAACTAGTCCTCGTATGACAACAGTATGTTATCATGGGATGTCGATGGACGAAGAAGAAGAAGAGAACTTATTTGAATTAAATACAGGTCGATATATAACATGCTTTGGGTTCATCGAAGTTATGGACATAGTAAAATCACAGATTTCTATTTCGACAAGATTGTTCTCGAACAAAGGAAGGAGTTGTCATCACAATTGTTGGCTATAATGTATAATGATGTGAACATGGTTCTGAAAGTACATTATGCAAAATTTCCTGTTCCGACATGCATGTTATATATGCCACTGGACAAACACTTATTATCCCCAAGGGATGTGAATATTTTGCTTGAAAACTATTGAGTATCAAAGTTTCAAATTAATTTCGGGATTTACTTTTCTTCTTGATATTCAATATTCAATAACAGAAAAAAGAATAAACTGCTTGTCCGCTAAATAGGGGTATTCTTGTTATAGTTATATTAAAAAATAGGGATATATGACATTAAATTGGTTCTGTCTTTTTTTTTAAACATCGTTAAAAAGATGTGTGTCTAAGGTGAACGACACAAGAACCCTGTAATACTAGTACGAGAGCATGTAAACATTCCTTCTCAATAATATGGTTGTATTGGAAATCTTTTCATACAGATTGACAACTCATGGTCCGATATGCATGTAATATTTGCCACATGACGCCCATAGTTCTTTCTACCATCATCATCTTATTCTTTGATATTGCTGTAAACATCGATGGTTCACACCCAAACAAAATGGGAGTAATGTACCTTCTGATAGCTTCTCCGTGTTATACACTTGTGAAACTTAATATATAGACGAAATTTCGGTATTGAAATGAATCTGCATCTCACAAACAGGATTTTTAAATAACGATTTTGAGCAATCGTTGTAGGTTCATGAATATTCATATGGTGCTTTTCTTTAGCGCCAATTGGAAAAAACGTATCTTTAAATAAAGTTTACATTATTAAACATATTCCTCAGAAATCAGTTATCATAAAACCATACGAGTCATGATAAACCTTGATAAAACACAGTTCTGTTATCATAAAACATAAAATAATGCACTATGTAAACTGGAGTAAAATTATGAGAGTTCTAAGCACTGTACATGTACTATAGTAAAGTTGTAAGCCTGTTCTGTCACAAAACTTGTAAGCGATGGTCCATGCAGTTATATTCATGTCTGGAAATGTCCTTGGCTGTTTATCCAAAAGATATAGTCTGGTTTTTTTCTGTTTCCCATCGGTTTTTGAGAAATGCATTTAATAGTGAATCGTTAACTGGGTAAAGACCAGTGGCAAATATCTCTCTGTTCGTTCTGTCGATTTGGGAAGATATTTTCTAATTCATTTGAAAATATCTATATGTGTTTGCAATGTTCAATGCTTGGACTTTGAAAAGGCGCTAATAAAGCTAACTAAATATTATTTTGATAAAAGAGGTAATACAACAAATTTAATTTTTCAAACAAATAATTCTGTAAACATCGCGTGTGAGGGTTTACACGGAGTTAAAAGAAAAGACAACAGGGCAAATCTGATGAAAAAAAAATCCCGAAACTTCGTAGTAACAGGAAATTAAACAGTAATTGAAACCCCCTCCTCAAACAAATGTACCTCATGACCTGTATTATGCTGAGGTACAATTTTTTTGGTGAAAAAAATATAGAATGCTGGAAGTGTTTCGATGTGCTATTGGAAAATCCTTTGAAAAAAATGGGTAGGGTTCACCAGGACACGGCTTAGGTAGCACTTCACAGAAAATATAGTTACAATTGAGCCACAGAATGTTGAATAACCTTCCAACCCTGGCCTTCTAATACGTTAGGCCAACTGTTAGTGTCATACATACAAAACTACAGACCTATCTACGGAGTGCTACCATACTCACATGCTCCCGATACTAGTATGTTGAAGAAGTAATGAAATTAATAGAACCAGAGCCGGATTTCAGTGGGGAATGGCGTTGATGGGAGTTTTTAATAGTCTTGATTTGATTGATTGATATACATGGAAGTTTTTAACGACACTGCCGACTCAATGACTGGCTATACAACACATAGAAGTTTTTGACGACATTGACTGCCTAAACAGCCCTTTGAGTTTCTCAGTCGGCTATAAAGGGGGAATGACACGGTGTCCGCCCCCTTTTGTTGAAAAATAAATATTGATTATATAGGGAATCACTTGAGAATGACTGGAGCTGGTCCTCTCATGACATTATCAGTTAGTCTCCCCTCTCCTTATATATAAAAAAAAATCTGGATCTGCCACTGAGAACAAGTTTAATAAATTAAAAAAAAGAATGTGTCACTAGTATACACGGATGCCCAATCCGCACTATCATTTTTACTTAGTATAGAAAGTCCCTGAGTGGACTGAGGAAATGAGGTAATTCTAATTTAGCATTAAATTTAGAAAGATCATATCATTGTGAACATGTGTACTAAGTTTAAAATTGATTGGATATCAACTTCATCAAACACTACCTCGACCAAAAACTTCAACCTGAAGCGGGACAGACGGACAAACGAACAAACGAACAGACAGACCAGAAACAATGCTGAGAATGGAACATCCAAAGTATATATTTTTAATCTTTATTGCAAAATGACACCCATAAGGGTCAAGCAATATAAACAAACATTGTAATATAAGGTAATCTTATACACTCCCACTCCTGAAACACAAACAAAATTAAAAGTCATCTGATTGCAATCTTATAACTGTTAATACTGATGAAGTCGCTTTATCATTGATTTATAAGATACAAGTTGTGACCTTCGAAATTGTTTTATATTATTTTATTTGTATATTTTCCTATAGACTTTTAAGGTACCTCCGTTGTCCTTAAAAAAAATCCCTTCCATAATATCCAAAACTTCATCGTTGATTTGAAAAAAAAAATGATTTTAGATTATCGATTATCAATTGAAATGAACCTACTAGAGCCTCAACATTAAAGCGCACAATCATTACACATCACTTTAACCCTGAGTTGACATTCCACAATCGGTCAGTAACATCACCTGTGTTTATAGTTACAGGGTATTTCCCGCCGTTGGACAATCCCGTGCAGTCGACACAATTGATTTTTAACATTCTCTATTATGAGCGAGGTCAAGTTTTAGATCAAGTTAATTACATATATTTTTAACGTTAATTATTTTAAAATTATTAAAAAAAAACGTATCATCATTTCTTTTCTCTTCTTTTTTTTTGATAGTATAGTAAATAAATCTCAATCCCGGGATGAAGATACACTTAACATTAGACCTGGAAGTGCCTTCTTATAAATGGAGAAACTGTCTTTCACATTAAAATTTAAAAGAATATTATCGCTCAGGCATATTTTAAATTTTGTAATAAGATGATTGATTGTTGGTTGTTTAACTTCCAGTGGCAAATATTCCATAAATGTCAGGACGAAC
This sequence comes from Mytilus edulis, assembly GCF_963676685.1. NCBI lineage: Eukaryota > Metazoa > Mollusca > Bivalvia > Mytilida > Mytilidae > Mytilus > Mytilus edulis. The sequence goes on from NC_092346.1 coordinate 30,916,070, forward strand.
TTAGTTTTAAGATCGAACTCTCAAAAAATAATTGAAAAACAGTAATGATGACAGAAGAACTTTGATACGTGTGAAATAACCATCCAATCTTTTAAATATAACTTATTTATATTTCAAAAAGTAACAGATTAGTTTACAAGACGTGCATTGACGTACTTTCATATCTTTAAAATGGAACTTCTTTGTCTAAAAGACAACCCACGAGTTGTCGAAATCCAGTTGCATGCATACTATATACATACATATGCATATTATGCATCGACGATCGTTGTATTACGTAACATACTGCTATACCAATTAACCCCTGATATCAACTAAGGTTAGAACTTCCTCCAGGCCGTTCATTATATTTTTGTTCCAATAAACGGTTCTTGAATCAATTATAATTTCTGAAGTATTTACGATGAAAGCATTATTCTCAAATCGTCTTACACAATGATAAAATTGTATTTATACCACAATTGAAAAGTAATTTAATAAAACAAATGACAGATGAACTGATTAATTATAAAGATGAATGTATGTCCATATGCTCATATATATACACATTCTGACTAAAATTCGCAACTTGTTATTATCTCATCGTAGCATATTGTTAATTTTGCTAATATATGCCTTCAACCCCAAGAGGTATAAATGTGCATTTCATTCTGAAAGATTAATGGATCAGCAGGTGATCAAGACCGTTTTAAAAATTCCTATTTGCCAATGAAGTTTAAATGATCTGCGGCCTCAGAAATACACATGTATTTTTCCATCATAAAAGTAAACCTTTCACCCCGAGAAATATATAATCTGTTTCTCTCTAAATTTACAGAAACATTATGTGATAAATTTTTGAAAATTCCTTATATCTCAATCGATTAATGATACTAGTAGTTCTGTAAACTTCTACATATATCACAATCTGTACCTCAATACAACCGTCCCTCACACTTAACGGATTATACAACGATCAATTAATGATTGAACGTCGCTCACGCATAACGGATTATACAACCGACCTTTTAATAACCGTCGCTCACGCATCACTGGTTCTATCAATGACTCAATACACACCCGTTTTATCGGACAAACGGATAATTCCCTGAGACACGGAAAATCTCCGGAGAACCGCAAAATATTCTGTAAAACGGAAAATTTACGATGAACCTCTATTTATTTTCCGTTCCGCGCAGATTGTCCAAAAAACACCGATTTTTTTACAAAAATCACGGTGATTTTCCAAATAGGTCTGCCAGTGTAAAGTGCAAATTATACTTTATGATTATTTGTAACATACTAGAATGAACTTGACATTTGCACATTTATATTATTTTTAGGCAACTAATCAAGCAGCTCAAAGATTACAGTATCTCCATAGATATGAAGGTCATACATGTAAGTCAAGGTTAAAAACTTCTAACTAGAAACCAAGAAAATTTATTGTAATGATTCCTCTAGCACATCAAAGTATAAGGGAACAGCTAAGCAATATTCATAAAAAATCAAATGAAAACCTATGAATTAAAGGATTTGTATGGTGTATATGAATTAGGAGACTAACTCATTTGCACAAAAAGACATCCAGAGAAACAAAAAGGTGTTTATACAAATGTGTCACACTGTAAGTTGACCTAAAAAATAAATTAAAAAAAAACAGTGTGATTAAGTTTAACAGACTATCATATAATTTGTTCATACATAAACAATAAAACAGAAAAATAAGCTGTAAGAGCTGTTTCAAATAAAGAAGCTAAGTTTTGTACTTATTTGTCAATTATTTCAGGACCATGTAATCATAAACTTGTTATCATAACAAATATCATGTAATTTTTACAATTTTTCTGTTGTAGTGAATCACAATTTTTTCTCCCAACAGACAGCAACAAAAGTGTATGCATTTAGGAAAGAAGAAGGTATGCTTAATAATTGATAACTGATCATAACAATTATTGTCTCTATCACTAATATAATTTACACGAGCTGTCCCAAATATTTTGTAAAACCAAATACAATAACACTATTTGAGCAAAGGTGATATGCACCAGTAGCATAGTTTTGGCAAGCAGTTGCCATGGCTTCTAGAAAATCTTTAATTTAATATGCTTTTTAACATCATGCAAGTTTAATACTATAGTAACACAAATAACTTTAAAATTTCCTTGAAAGATAATTGATATATTAATCCTGTATGGACATTTAATAGTCTAAAATATATGGACTTATAAAATTGCCAGAGAAAAGGCCTAATTTTTGGTCTGATTTGTTTGAGCTATCCTAAAATCTCTCACATATTTCATTCTAGGGTATGGTTTAGTGTGTCATCGATGTTTAAAGACAATCTGTGATACAATAGGAGTTCATAATATGTATGCCAAAGTTGAGGGGTCAACAAAAAATATTCAGAATTTGACAAAAGCTTTTTTCAATGGACTGAGAGAACAGGTATGTAAAGCTGTTTACATGTAACGGTTTCCTTGGTTACAATGTTTCTGTAGCATATGTGTTGGTCAGTATATATGGCATGTTAACTGTAGTGCATTTTCTTGAAAAGCAGAAATCCCAATAGTACCTGATACCTGTTGCGTAATCTGTACTTTCTGACTGCATGTCAGGTGCACCACCAAACGATTTTATTAGGATCCAAATCACACCTGAACTTTGTCATTATTCAGGGATTGACACTTTGACCCAAAATATATCTACAAGTTGTTTCCAGTTGTAGTAAGAAAAGCAGGATGGGTTTAAACAGAAAGATTTTAAAAATAAAGAAAACTGTGTGTCAATCAGCATGACTTTGTCAAATGAAAATATGAATACTAGATATCCAGAGTGAAAATAAGGTGAAGATCCTTAAATTTAGTCACAAACGTGTGTTCAAGTATTTTTAAAAAGCTAGGGTTAGAATTTCCAATCATCAAGCAAATGTAGAGCACTTTTAAAACTGAATAATTACATTGTTCATGTATAAATATACACTTGTATCAGAGATTGGCTATTTTTTTAAATTTAAAAACAATATGCAGATTGAATCAAATGGGGATTACATGTGCATTTTAATTATTTATGAGAATAATTCTAATATCAATATGAAAACAATGGTGATGGTATCCCTCAGAGCAAGCATGCTCTTTGATTTTATGTAACTTATGGACAGAGGGCATTTAGGGAGCTACCATTTGATTTTTATGGGGGGGCTAGGATGAAATTTGAAAAAAATAGGTAGGACAGGAGTTTTGAGTAAAAAAAAAGGCAGGATGAGACACTTGCAAAAAAAAAAGTCAGGACGACAATTTAGGTAAAAAAAATGCAGGATAAACTAAAAAAAAAGAAGGCAGGACCGAACAGGGTGAAAAATAAAAAGGCAGGACAGAGATTACAGCTAAAAAAAAATGCAGGACAAAATTTTTCATCCTAGCCCCCCCCATAAAATTCAAATGGTAGCTCCCTTACAGAACACTGTTCAATCAAATGAAGAACCACCATAATTTACATAATTTCTAACATAGAGATGACAGATTTGATATGTCTTTACAGGAAACCCATCAAGAACTATCGGATCGGTTAAAGCTTCACGTTGTGGAAATAAGAAAAGAACATGATTATCTTCCCGTTGTTGTAGCCTCCCCTAGTGATGGCGAAGTTACAAAAGAACCACCGCCAAAGGAAGAGCTTAATTTTGAAACATTGTACTTTGATGGCAAAATGTCATTGCAAAAAGGCAAAAAGAGACCATTTTATGCCGAAAATGAAGGTCATAAGCGTGCTGAAAGACACCGGAGAATGTTAAGAATTCAGCGTAAGGCACGTCACGAAAGAATGATATATGAACTTGAACCACCCATTATGCCCAAAGAAAGTGAAGATAGTTGAATGTGTTGTTGAAAAATAAAATAAAAATGTTTTAATTCCATATGTATTATAACTGTTATTGGTTACTTTGTGTTAGATGTTCGCCAGTATTCTTGAACTTAGATATTTTGAATTGAAAATAATTGTTATGGTTTTCTTGAATTGGCTCGTCCTGAATATACATGACATTTTGCCACATCACAAATACCAAGTCTAAAACTCGAACTAGGCAACTTATTAATATTTTATTACCCACTGATAACGGATAATATTTTTTTTCTAACTATGGCCTTTTCCCTGTTTGCCATACCAAACAAAGTATAATCATTGGTTGCCATCTTCTTCTTCTTCTTCTTAGTAATTCCCTCCTGTTTAGGAGCACTGGGATGAGACCGATAAATTATAACAGTAACTGTACATTTAAACACAATAAATCCTCTGTAAAATATGAATGAACAGTATCCTCAACCATAATATCCAGTGTATATACAACAAGTTGTGAGTTTATATATAAGCATTAATATAAGGACTTTAAAAGTAATGTTATGTTAAAATGGCAAAAGACAGAAATAACTTAAATGTTTGTTGGTCTTGGGAATCATAATTTTTAAAAGTAGGTGTTTTTAAATGCAATATTAAAATCAGAAGCCTGACTAACTTGATGTTTAGTGGTGTTATTTAAATAGGCTTAATGTTAGTTTAAAATGCCAAGAGATAGTTTAATTATCATGTTCATTTAGTGTGGGAATCATATTATCAAGGTAAATGTAATCTTGGTTGCTAGCCCAGAAAATAGCTAATTTGCCTTGAAAATGGAACTGGAGTTGATCTATCAGGCCACATATCATTTTACTTGTCCAAATGATGCCAAATCTATTGTTTATTGTTAAAAAGTAAAAGTACAAAGTATTTTGAGATTAAAAACAATATTTTAAGGCAAATGTTTAAACTGGAAAATTTATCTTGTATTTCTTTTTAAAAATAATATGTTCCAATTTATCTAAAGTAACCCTTTATTATTAAAACTTGCATGCCTATTTTCTGACAAACTGAAAAAAAAACTTAGAGTATGAGAGTACATGAACAAATGATATTATATTAAGCTTTAAAAATAATTTTATTATCATTTTAAAGCAAAGTTAAAAGTGGAATTAGCAACAATTTCGACCAAAATCTAAAAAACAAATTGTGTTTTCATTTTTTTTTTATAAAAAAAGAATTTTGAAATAATATTTCTTTATAAGCAGTTAGTTTTGCCCAAATATGTCAAAGTAAGTTCAAAATCTTCCTTTATGTATAATCCAACTGCAAGTAAATAATTTGCGCAATGTTGATACATATCTCAGATTTTCAATGTTCGGCTTTGAGTGTTCCTGATGAAGGTAAAGCCAGAAAAGCCCTTTGGACGCATTAAATTATTAAACGTGTTGTCATATAGCTCTTCAATGGTTTCTGTACTTATAGATTCTCGGATTTAACTGATGAAGGAAAATCCAGAAAAGTGCTTGGATGCATTAAATTTTTAAACGTGAGGGTTCTAATTTTTTTCTATCTATATTTTCCATTTTGTAATATGTGTTTAAAAGCATTGTTTAATTTTAAATATTTCAACGTGAAAAATAATATGTGTCACAATTCATTGAAGTTTAAAAGGATAACAGTCAAGACTAGGAAAAATGTGCATGAACATATTACAAGAACTGTCCTCCAGAATAGAAAAAATAAAGTGTTAGAAATTTGTATAACTGAACACCATGTTAGCCCTAAGCATAAATTTTGTCTCGATTGATGAAGAAGAAAAAAGCCAGACTGAGGTGCTCTGTTTCCAATGGAGTTTGCATCTGTGACATCAATAATGAATTAGTTTGTAAATAGGTCAGTTTATTAGGAATCCCTTGTTATAGAAAAGATCAATGATATTATGACTTGCATTAGCAAGGGTACATCTCATTTCCAAGGAGATTATTTCACACTTGTATTCAGTCATTTTGGTCATGAAGTGACAATGTTGTGTTTTAAATTGAACAAGGTTAATTGCATGTATTCAAACTCCTACTGTATGAATGCGATGATATTTTCAATTCTCAAGGCTAAATAACTATTTTAAGTCTATAATTCTATTCAAGATGGCAGCACAAAATGTAATTTGAATGGTATTGGTGACACAATGGTCTGTTAAAATCATCTGACTGGGTTTGTGTGTGAGGTATTGTAATCATTTTCACCAGTAAATTAGTTTTAGCCTTAAACGGTCATTTTGATCATCTTGAAAGTCTGAACAATGAATTATTCAGTTGTGTTCAGTCTTTCAGTTCATTTTCAAAATAAATTGCGACGGTAAATTCAGTACTGTTTAGACAATTCACTTGCAATCATTTTCCTAAATTGGGGTACCCAACAAGACGTTATTTTTGCCATATCTATTCAAATAAAGGTGACGAAGAATATGAATTTGTTAGTCATACTCACAGTTTTGGTAAATAAATATCCTTTTTGAAACAATGTTAAAAGGAGTAGGTCCGGTAAGGACCGATTTTGGCCTCAATTTCAGGTTCATCTGATTAAAGATTTTGACCACTTTTATAACACTTAAGTGTCTATTTCATTTGATTCAATTATTTAATGTGAAAGATTTTAACAAATTTAGTCATTAAAAACGATCCGATTCAAGCTCTAATATGAAAAATCTACCAAATATGCCGAAACATATCATTTTTCATATTGTTTTTGTCAAAAATGAAAGTGGCCGCATCCGTGTTCATCCTCAACCTTTATATATGTTATGTATTATCATGAAATACAACTTACATTTCAATATTAAGGATGAACACGAATGCGGTCACTTTCGTTTTACACTGAAACCGTCTAAAATTTAACCAAAATGCTACAATTGTGAAGATTTCAGTAATTTAGCATGACTTAATGGTGATAGTACCCGATATATGTGCATTGTATTATCAAAAACAGAACATATTTGTGTAGCAGAATAATTCTACTGTTCAATAAATAACTAAAAGTTTACATTTTAACAATTTTGTAAAACTGCTATATTTTTGGGCCAAAAAGTGGTCTTACTGGACGTACTCCTTTGTAAAATCTTTTAAAATCTATATTACCAAAGATGGACGATCTTTTTATAAAACCTTTTTTTTTAAAACAGCTATATCAGATGCTTTTTCTAGCGATTTTCCAATCAGAAAAGCTTAATATTTCTTGTTTATTCTCATATAATATTTGGGAGACAGAACAGTCCTTTCTTTACAATTTCATCGTACTTCTGACCAAATTTAATTGACATTTTTTTTACATTTTCACCTATTTTGTCGTGTTTGTTTAGTTCACACATGACATTAATTGAATTTTATGCGACTGTCATACAAGTGAGAGCTATGCAACCAAGTTTAATCCACGTTTTCTAGATGTTACACTATTGTTTCAGGTTACGGATGAAAGTTGACGTTTATTACGCACCTGTCTGAAGTCAGGAACCTAATGTTCAGTGGTTGTCGTTTGTTGATGTGATTCACAAGTGATTTTCGTTACACGTTTTATTTGTTATAAAGATAAGACCATTCAATGGTTTTCCATTTTGAATGGTTTAACATTAGTCATTTTGAGGGCACTTTATATCTAGCTGTTCGGTGTGATCCAAGTCTCCGTGTTGAAGGCCGTACTTTGACCTATAATGGTTTACTTTTACAAATTGTGACTTGGATGGAGAGTTGTCTCATTGGCACATATACCACGTGTTATATCTATATAAGAGCATGTCTGTATAAAGTCAGGAATAAGACAGTTATTATCCATTCGGTTGATGTGTTTGAGCTTTTCATTTTGCTCCTTTTGCTCAAGGACTTTTCGTTTAGAGTCGTCCCCCCCCCCCCCCCCCCAAGTTCAGTATTTTTTTTATTTTACTTTTTTGGTCTACTTTACATCGTTGTCCTTCATCAAAGAGCTAATTGATTACTTGTAAGGTAAACAGTTATCAAAGTTACCAGGATTATGATTACAATCCCCTTCCCTTTCATTAATGTGACCTACCGAATTAGACTATTTACCGGATTTGTTATAACATGAGCAACGGATCTGCTTACCCTTCCGGAGCACCTGAGATCACCCCTATTTTTTGGTGGGGTTCGTGATGCTTATTCTTCAGTTTTCTATGTTGTGTCATGTGTACTATTGTTTGTCTGTTGGTCTATTTCATTTTTTGAGTTGTCAGTTTATTTTCGATTTCTGAGTTTGACTGTCCCTCTGGTATCTTTCGTCCCTCTTTGAGTACGCCAGACGCGAGATTTTCCCCAATAGACCACCTTTAAATTACGAAAATCCATTTCAGAACCAACTAGGATTTTTTGTGCATCATCATCATATTTAAGTATAAAAATGTGTGTCCCCTTCTGCTCACATTAAACAGGGACTCTGTTTGCAATACAAGGACCAGTTCGCAAGATATTTTTTGAGATGTATTAAAACATTCATATTCTCTGGGAGGCTGTACAAATGGTTTTATTGTGAAACAGCAAGGTGTGCAACAAAATCAATTTGAGTGTATAAAGAATAATAATCTAAATCTTTTCAGACAAGTTTGAGTAGAACTGCACAAAAATCTAGATATGTAATAGAAAAGTAAACACTGTTCAGTGTCTTCCAACCAACAGATTTTCAAACCCTTGTTATGACAAAGAAGCTGATAATGGCTTAAATGACAAAGTCTCATAACATGTATTTATATTAATGCATTTTATTATTATATACCAATTATCGTTTAACGGATAATTAGGAGCGTCTGATAAAAATATTGTCTTTATCCTCTGTGCTATAAATATCCTTCTGAAAAAAAATCAACATTTTAATAATCTAATAAAATTTCTATCGAAGGCTCTATCTTACTATGCCTTTTATTAGTTTACAGTGTAGCTGTAATGACAATGAAATCAGTTTTGACAATTTTCAATGCAGATGTTCTTCAATTTACACTGCTGCAGGATTTTGTCTTTGTTCCTTTTCTAATAACATATTACACAGTTGGCATAACAGAACTTCCTGGGTATATATGAGCTCCCTTACTTTCTTTCTTGTCGCTCGACATTTACAAAATCTACTCTTCATTGATACAGTCTAAACAAATTAGTAAAACAAATGCAAATAGATTCCTTATAAAAGAAAAGCTACAACCCTGGTTATTTTCTGTTCTTGCTTGTGATTTCTTTTAAGTAATCACATGCTGAAAGCATGGGCGTACCTCGGTGCTTGATCGCCATTAAAAACTAATATGGCCTTTACATTTATATGTTATTGATCATATAACTTCATGGATAATTTCTCTGATATGGTTGTTTTCTTCGTCGTGACTGCTTAATGATAATTTTGTTTTATGAATATATTTGATGAGAAAATATCAGATATTTATTTATATTTTCCGGAAATAAACTTTTTGTGCTGACATGAATTATCATTGATATGGTGATATTTATAAATTATATGTTTACAAAATTTAGAATTTTTGAAATACTAAGGATTTTCTACCCCAGGCATAGATTACTTTAGCTGGATTTGGCAAAACTTTTTTGGAATTTTGGTCCTCAGTGCTCTTTAACTTCGTACTTTATTTGGTCTTTTTAACTTTTTTGGATTCGAGCGTCACTGATGAGTCTTTTGTAGACGAAACGCGCGTCTGGTGTATATACAAAATTTAGTCCTGGTATCTATGATGAGTTTATTTATACATCATGTCTCACATTTGTGGAGTGCTTTAATCTTTATTAATAGAACATAGTACCCATACTGTATAAATAAACAGACAGAAAATACCAGGGAACAATTAAAAACGGAAGAAATACTGACAAAAGCATTGAGGGTCGGAATGTTTCGGTTCTTAGACGTTTATTAGCAATAGTAGCTATTTTAGTTTCATTTGATGTTTCCTTAAAACAGGATTTCAGTCAACTACATAATTTTCAACGAAACAGTAAAATTACCGTGGCCATATTCGTCAACGGATCAATACCCCAAACCAGATCCATGGACACTTTTGATGACAACTTTCTTAGTACCACTGCCGTGTCCGTAACCATATCCTGACCCTGATCCTGATCCATGGAGAGATGTAACTACAACTTTCTTGTTACCGCTGCCGTGTCCGTAACCATAACCTGACCCTGATCCTGATCCATGTACAGATGTAACGACAACTTTCTTGTTACCACTGCCATATCCGATACTATGTCCTAACCCTGATCCATGGACAGATGTAACTACAACTTTCTTATTGCCACCGCCATATCCGATACCGTGTCCAAACCCTGATCCTGATCCATGTACAGATGTAACAACAACTTTCTTGTTACCACTGCCGTGTCCGTAACCATATCCTGACCCTGATCCTGATCCATGTACAGATGTAACTACAACTTTCTTGTTACCACTGCCGTGTCCGTAACCATAACCTGACCCTGATCCTGATCCATGGACAGATGTTACTACAACTTTCTTATTGCCACCGCCATATCCGATACCGTGTCCAAACCCTGATCCTGATCCATGGACAGATGTAACTACAACTTTTTTGTTACCACTGCCGTATCCAGTACTATAACCTGACCCTGATCCTGATCCATGTACAGATGTAACAACAACTTTCTTGTTACCACTGCCATATCCGATACCATGTCCTGATCCTGATCCTGATCCATGGACAGATGTAACTACAACTTTTTTGTTACCACTGCCGTATCCAGTACTATAACCTGACCCTGATCCTGATCCATGGACAGATGTAACAACAACTTTCTTATGACCACTGCCATATCCGATACCATGTCCTGATCCTGATCCATGGACAGATGTAACTACAACTTTCTTGTTACCACTGCCGTATCCGTCACCATAACCTGACCCTGATCCTGATCCATGGACCGATGTAACAACAACTTTCTTATGACCACTGCCATATCCGATACCATGTCCTGATCCTGATCCATGGACAGATGTAACTACAACTTTCTTGTTACTACTGCCGTGTCCGTAACCATATCCTGACCCTGATCCTGATCCATGGACAGATGTAACTACAACTTTCTTATTACCACTGCCGTATCCAGTACTATAACCTGACCCTGATCCTGATCCATGGACAGATGTAACAACAACTTTCTTATGACCACTGCCATATCCGATACCATGTCCTGATCCTGATCCATGGACAGATGTAACTACAACTTTCTTGTTACCACTGCCGTATCCGTCACCATAACCTGACCCTGATCCTGATCCATGGACCGATGTAACAACAACTTTCTTATGACCACTGCCATATCCGATACCATGTCCTGATCCTGATCCATGGACAGATGTAACTACAACTTTCTTGTTACCACTGCCGTGTCCGTAACCATAACCTGACCCTGATCCTGATCCATGGACAGATGTAACAACAACTTTCTTATTACCACTGCCATATCCGATACCATGTCCTGATCCTGATCCATGGACAGATGTAACTACAACTTTCTTTTTACCACTGCCGTATCCGTCACCATAACCTGACCCTGATCCTGATCCATGGACCGATGTAACAACAACTTTCTTATGACCACTGCCATATCCGATACCATGTCCTGGTACTGATCCTGATCCATGGACAGAGGTTACTACAACTTTCTTATTACCACTGCCGTATCCGTCACCATAACCTGATCCTGATCCATGTACAGATGTAACCACAACTTTCTTATGACCACTGCCATATCCGATACCATGTCCTGATCCTGATCCTGATCCATGGACAGGTGTAACTACAACTTTCTTATCACCACTACCATAACTGTTATAGTCACCAGGACCATATCCTAAAATAGAATACACAAAATCATATATCATGTGGAATATGGGGTGCAATACAAAAGAACACACAGGTTATTAAAAAAATCAGGGTATCTTAGTTCAGTGACAGCATGTCATGCAACATTGTTTTCGGGAGCCTTTATATGAACGCTAAATTAAGTTCATTTGATATTGCTGGGTTGTTGTTTTTTCTCTTCAACTTTGTATTTGTTTGGCTTTATAACTTTTTTTTTTATCTGAGCGTCACTGATGACGTTTAATCAAATTCTGTTTTTCATTCATACAATTAATTACTTTAGTTCCGAAGGATTTTTCTATTTCAATTTACTAAATACTTTTCCACAAAATGTCATAATTCAAGCTACGCCGAGTGTTTACGTAATGTCAGAAAATTGAAAAGATATTAAGATAAGGACATCAAAGTTTATTGATACTGATACTACATGTCTTTCTTATTTGTCCATTTTTTTTATATAGCCTGAGCTATCAGACGAAGTAATATAGGACAAAAACAAGGGTAAACTAGCTCATATCCACTTTGAAGTCCGAATAAAAATGTTATCAGAATACAGAGGAAAATGAGAAATCAAAGATTCCAACGTTTCTGACTGATTAGTCGGAAACACACTGACAATGCCATGGGGAAAAGCTTAAAACGATTAAATGAAAATTAACAGTTAACAAAATATCATATGAAAAATATTAAGACTGAGTAACAAGAACCATTACAAAAGAATAAGGGGATTTCGGGTGCTCCGGGAAGGTAAACAGATCTAGGTGTACAATCCTGGTATCTATGACAAGTTTATCACATGTCGTGTTGTTTATGTAAATACAAACCCGGTATGGCTACCAATCTAATTCAATCATCGCCGGGATATTGCAATTCAGTATGATATATATTCATATGATTTAAATTGAATTTCTAATCATGGTGGTCAAAAAGAAAGATAGGAAATCCGTATCTCATAATGTTAAAGATTAACAAATCAATCATACGACCAACATAGGACATATACACCATGCATTAGTAACAGATCTGTAAGAGGACCTTATGTTACTATTAGTTTTACCTCCCTTTTTTAACAGAAATGTTTATATAGATTTAATTTCGAAGTAAGATTATTTAAGAACAAAATGTATTTCGAAATATGAAGGCCTCTTGTGGTCATTTCCTTTATGGCTTATAGGCAAGGTTGAACTAAATAGATTTTGGATTTTCTTTTAAATTCTTTTTTTTTTGTGTCCTACAGCTCCTAGGGTATTTAAAAAAACTTGGGGCATTAGTGGAAAGGGGGAATCTGAAGGATCCTGATCCCGAAATCCCGGGCTTCAAAACATAAAATCCTGAGGTCCCGAATTTAAAGAAATTTAAATCCCGACATCCCGAAATTAGAAACAAGAATTCCCAGATTCGAAAGGATCAATCCCGAAATCCCGAGCTGAAAAACACCCAATGCCGACGTCCCGAAAAAGGTCCTGCAACCCACCCCCTTCATTAGTGTTCATGATAAATATAAATTTAAAAAGCGCTCCAGAGGCACTAAAAGCGTAATTTCTTATTTTAATTTCTGCTCATGGTTTGTTTGGAAAATTAATACTGAGAATAAATTTTCGAAATGCACACAAAATGCATCAGATCAATTAGTTTTTATTGAATGTCTCTCCGATATCTTTCGCCCTTGTTTTGTATGATAAGGTTTTAATTTTATACCCCGGGTCGGTGCCATTTCTGGTGGACTATATATTGCTGGGGTGCTTATGGATTACATTTATATGTGAATGAAATAATTTTGAATTGATTCTGAAAACATTGACATCTTGTTTTTATAATAGTTGGCTTTTCTGGTGAAGGTTTATTAAGAAAAGTGCTTCAATATATCTTTTAATTTTTTCAACTAATGCAAAGTGTTATACGGATTTCGACGCTTTTTCAAATATTCTAAAATTGTTGGTTTATTTACCAATATTTACGAGACTCTTTGTGAGCAGTATTTTTCTCCATATGCGCAAATAATGCGACAAAATGCATTCAGTTTCATGTTATTTCGAATTGATACACCTGATTTATGAATAAAGGTTTGACCACAAATAATTTTTGCAAGGTCTAATCTGTAAAAAAATTATTACATCAATATCTAACTAATTGTTTAATCGAACGACAATCTTATTCATCGGGATGACTATAAAATTCTTTTTCACATTTTCTGACACCAAACACGCAAAACAATGGATGTGTTTTTTAATTTGATAGATGATCTTTGTGATTTTTTGTAAATGTTTGTTTGTTTTGAGATTGTAACACAGTGATGACTGCTGTTACCATATTTTAAAAGTTTCTGTTTTGAATATTCCTCGGTTTCAGTCAGGGTTGGCAAAAACCTGGGTTTTATGAGTATTGCCCAGCCCAGTGGGAAATACTGGGAAAACCCGGGTTTTACTGGGTTTTAGTGGGTAATACTGGGCAATACTGGGTAATATAAAATATTTGTCTGAATTTTAAAGAGGATTCAGTGATAAACACAAATGCAATACATTTAATAAGATATTTATACCCTATTTTGTTTGTTTAGCATTTGTCTAGATTGGCAAACTGTAAATAGAAAGCAAATAAATCATTTTTTTTTTCAAATGAATATAGCTCCTATTAAGAATTAACAATTACATGTATTAAAGAAACATCACATTTAGATAATGTATATGTACTGTCACTAATTAATAAGTAATTATTCAGATTAGAACATAGATTTGTTTATGTAACAATAATCAGTCCTTTCAATTTTATAAGTGTTAATGGCATCACCCTGTAGGGTGTTTATTTAGCAATATGAATGTATAACAATTAAAATTAACAATTCACTTAAACACTGCAATAAAATGCATTTTTTCAAAGTTTGGACTATTGAAACAATACTTGGTAATTAAAAGGTATCTTCAAATGTGCAAATCTTGTATTCTGCCTACATATAAAATTAATAGAAAAGAGAATGAAATTGAATTTTCTAGAAATGACTGTCAATGGTTATCTGTATAAAAAGTATATATTTAGCTGTTATACTATGAAACTATAACAAGTCTTTACTATTTTGTGTTAAAATAAGCTTAAAAAATCATATTGCCCAGTAATGCCCACTATTACCCATTTCTGGGAGTATTGCCCAGCCCGGGAAAACCCGGGTTTTCCCGCCCGGGAATTCCCGGGTGGGTAATACTTTGCCAACCCTGGTTTCAGTACTTTGTGATTATTCATATTTAATGTATAGGCCTTTGTCCACGGTTATATCAGTTCGTCAAAGTTTGTAAACATATTTGGATGACAACTATCATTTCGACTTTGAACATCACTAGAGAGACAATAATTATCGAAAAAAAACACATCATTGCAGTAAAATTGGTATCGTTTAATGTTTTCAAGAATAATTTCGGTGTCAAAATGTAAAGTTCTTACTTAAAATATATTGTCGAAGTGATGTATAGTTTTTCATGTATGATACCGCTTTAACATAATTGAAAACCGTTATTTTATCCCTCCTGGTTATACTTACCATTGTCATATGTGTTATATCCTTTTCCATTATATCCAAACGGCAAAATCTGTGCAATTGTGTTCCTTCCACCATTGTATCCACCATATCCTTTTTGTCTTTTATGTATGACAATATTCTGCTCGAAAGGAACACATCCATATCTACTGTTATATCCATTACTGCCATATCCAGTACCATATCCCGACCCTGATCTTGATCCATGGACAGATGTAACTACAACTTTCTTGTTACCACTGCCATATCCGATACCATGTCCTGACCCTGATCCATGGACAGATGTAACTACAACTTTCTTGTTACCACTGCCATATCCGATACCATGTCCTGACCCTGATCCATGGACAGATGTAACTACAACTTTCTTATTACCACTGCCATATCCGATACCATGTCCTGACCCTGATCCATGGACAGATGTAACTACAACTTTCTTATTACCACTGCCATATCCGATACCATGTCCTGACCCTGATCCATGGACAGATGTAACTACAACTTTCTTATTACCACTGCCATATCCGATACCATGTCCTGACCCTGATCCATGGACAGATGTAACTACAACTTTCTTGTTACCACTGCCATATCCGATACCATGTCCTGACCCTGATCCATGGACAGATGTAACTACAACTTTCTTAGTATTACTACCGTACCCGTTACCATAATCTGACCCTGATCCATGGATAGATGTAACTAAAACTTTCTTGTTGTTACCATTGCCATATCCGATACCATGTCCTGACCCTGATCCATGGACAGATGTTACTACAACTTTCTTATTACCACTCCCATATCCGATACCATGTCCTGACCCTGATCCATGGACAGATGTAACTACAACTTTCTTATTACCACTGCCATATCCGATACCATGTCCTGACCCTGATCTATGGACAGATGTAACTACAACTTTCTTATTACCACTGCCGTATCCGTCACCATAACCTGACCCTGATCCATGGACAGATGTAACTACAACTTTCTTATTACCACTCCCATATCCGATACCATGTCCTGACCCTGATCCATGGACAGATGTAACTACAACTTTCTTATTACCACTCCCATATCCGATACCATGTCCTGACCCTGATCTATGGACAGATGTAACTACAACTTTCTTATTACCACTGCCATATCCGATACCATGTCCTGACCCTGATCCATGCACAGATGTAACTACATCTTTCTTATTACCACTGCCGTATCCGTCAAAATATCCTGACCCTGATCCTGATCCATGGACAGATGTAACTACAACTTTCTTGTTACCACTGCCGTATCCGTCACCATAACCTGACCCTGATCCTGATCCATGGACAGATGTTACTACAACTTTCTTGTTACCACTGCCGTATCCGTCACCATAACCTGACCCTGATCCATGGACAGATGTAATTACAACTTTCTTGTTACCACTGCCGTGTCCGTAACCGTAACCTGACCCTGATCCTGATCCATGGACAGATGTAACTACAACTTTCTTTTTACCACTGCCGTATCCGTCACCATATCCTGACCCTGATCCTGATCCACGGACAGATGTAACTACAACTTTCTTGTTACCACTGCTGTGTCCGTAACCATAACCTGACCCTGATCCTGATCCGTGGACAGATGTTACTACAACTTTCTTGTTTCCACTGCCGTATCCGTCACCATAACCTGACCCTGATCCTGATCCATGGACAGATGTAACTACAACTTTCTTATTACCACTGCCATATCCAGTACCATACCCTGACCCTGATACTGATCCATGGACAGATGTAACTACAACTTTCTTGTTACCACTGCCGTGTCCGTAACCATAACCTGACCCTGATCCTGATCCATGGACAGATGTAACTACAACTTTCTTAGTACCACTGCCGTATCCAGTACCATATCCTGACCCTGATCCGGATCCATGGACAGATGTAACTACAACTTTCTTATTTCCACTGCCATATCTGTCACCATAACCTGACCCTGATCCTGTTCCATGGACAGATGAAACTACAACTTTCTTATTACCACTGCCATATCCAGTACCATATCCTGACCCTAATCCGGATCCATGTACAGATGTAACTACCACTTTCTTGTTTCCACTGCCATATCCAGTACCATATCCTGACCCTGACCCTGATCCATGTACAGATGTAACTACAACTTTCTTATGACCACTGCCGTATCCAGTACTATATCCCGACCCTGATCCAGATCCATGTACTGTTTTGATGACAACTTTCTTATGACCAATGCCGTATCCGGCACCATATCCTGACCCTGACCCAGACCCATGTACTGTTTTGATTACTATTTTCTTATTACCACTGCCGTATCCGTCACCAGAACCATATCCTAAAATTCATAAATGATATGACATATTTAGTGGACTTTGGGGTAAAAATTTTAAAAATTAACCTATGGTTGATTGACATAATGCAGCATGTCACGTGTGTATCATTGTGGGTTGCAATATGAACCCTTAATAAAAGTTTATAGTGCTATGTTTGATTCGTTTACCCAACATCTCTTCTTATGCATATAAACAGCTTGTTATTTTTTGTTGTGTTTTTACGAAATTATTAATTCTACGTCAAATGCTAACAGAATAATTTTACAAACTAATATTATACAGAAATTAATTACAACGATAGTGATTCAAAGTGATATTCGCCAATTTTCCATTTGATACAGACTCGCATTCTATCACAGTGTTATATATCCCGAGTCGTCAGGCGAAGGGATATAGGACACTTACGAGAAAATACAAGACAGTTATATCCTGTGAAGCCAGAATAGTAATTATATTTTACTGGAGACAATTGATTTCAACATTCATTCCCATATCAATTTTCGTCATTTGTTCACAGTAGTATATGTAAATATATAATATTTAGTAATAAAATATATGTCCATATTCCTATACATATATTGTCAAGGATACCAATCAAATTCTATTTTTAGCCGCGAGGTTGCAATCGAATACAATACATATGCATTTTTTAAAAACACATTTATCATTATCGGTGTTCGAAAAAAATATATAAGAATATGAATAGTGTTTCATAAGCATCTAAAGGCTAGTTGATATAGCATACTATTGCTGTTGTATTTAATTGTAGCTCTAGAGTTATATTATATTTTGCATTAGGATGCATGTTAATGTTGAATAAATCTAAAATCTAAAGTCAAAGTTGACCTTTGATGCATTTGGCTTTTTTTTAGATTTCTTTTGGTCATACAGATCATCAAGTTTTCTAGTATTTATATATTCTTGACTTTCATTAACAAAAGTTTAACAGCTCCCGATGAATGTTAATTCAGAATTGCTATGAACGCACCAAACTTATTAAAGCGTAATTCATTTAAAACTTTTGATACTTCCTAATTTTTAATGTTACGAGTAATAATATCATTGAGAATAAAATTTTGGAAATGCATACATAATGCATCAGATGAAGTTTGATTTTACTTTGAGGACATTTTTTTGGACCATGTTAATATGCGTCATCACTATCATATAATCATCCATGTTTGTGGATCGTAAGGGTTGTATTGATGCCCTTACCTACTCCATGGCCGTATCCTGTGCTGTCGCCGTGATATCCGATGCTGCCTCCGTCAATGTTGACTAAAAAGAAAATGTTTTAAACATTTTACAAAATAATGCGTGTAATCAGTATAAAAAGTAAGTTCAAGTTTAGATTGAGTTGATATCCTGTTCACAATATCTTGGGCTTTAACTGTATTATAAATATTTGTATTTTAACACCATTTTTAAAAAAAATATCTTTAACTGTGAAAATCGCAATTGTAAATTCAAGATATTGGCTGGTGTATAACCATTGTCATTTCAATTGATCGGACGGAGCTTAAGTAGCACTCCACAGTTAGGTGTGTAGTTTCGCATTTTTGCCCCTGTGGATTTTTTAAATATGAGAGCTAGTGTGCAATAAAATTCATTTTTGGATAGCTGAGTATTAAAATAGCCTTTGTATTGGGTTTATATGAACATCAAGATTATGTAATGTATGTAATATAGGCTGTTTTCTGTATGACAGTCCGTATTTGCATGTCCCTACCATACATTGGTCCGGCAATTATTGTAATGTTTTTTTCCAACTTTTATCGCACGAACTTTGTGATTGGATTTTACGAAAAAATGAGGCGAAAGACACCCATTTTTTATTTGATCAATAGGAAGATTTATGAAAACAGTTTCTAAAAAGGTATCACTCAAAGGCATTGAAATTCTAGTTTGATCCAAATTTTGGGGGGCTATGTGACATGTCCACCCCCCTTTTTGCAATATGTTATGGTAAATAAATGCAGAATGTTGCCATGGATACACATAAAAGAAATTAATTTTTACTCTTTTAACTTTAGAAAATCAAATCTATGGAATATACTGATTACATACATATGCACATGTACAACACAAACAGTTAGGTTAATGAATTAGAATTCCAGGACTAGGAGATGATAAAACAGTTTGTGGCTCATTTTTAATTTTATTTTCTAACTGTGGAGTGCTACCTTAGGTTTAAATTTGCATAAGGACAGTCTATTTGAAGATGTGTGTGATAAAGATGATGGCCGTTATAATTATAGTTGATTTCTAATCACCTATCAGTGTCAACAAACAGATATACAAATGAACTGAGTGTATGATATAGGACGAATAACTTGACATTCCATTGATAGGTTTATCCCGACACACCTGTCTATAGATGGACTGGTCTTAAATAAGCCAACCAGTTAAGCCCCGCCCAGTCAAGTGAAATAAATTAAGTAAAATATCTACAGACAACGTGACTGTTGGGCCTTCGTTTGTTTCTGTCTTCTTTCTTATTTACAAAGGGGAAAGTATAATATTGCCACTCCTTTTACTTCTAAATTCTAAATTTTAATCATTTTATAAATCTATCAAATCAGTATTTCACAAAACATAAGTCTGTTTATTGAAATCAGTATTAATATTTTCACAAATATTGTTTAAAGTATTTGCTTAAAGGCTACAAAATCCTTGTACGTCCAATTTAGGATGCTACTTAGTTACATATATATACGGATATATTTAGCCAACTGCTTGGAAACCTCATCAATCAGGGTGTATGTTACTTTAACTTATGCATGCGTCGGTGAATTATAGTGTCTATATCCGAGATCCTTTCTCGCTTTCTAATTGATGAACAGCAATCTAATTTCGAATGGCGAAATTGTGACATTATCATTTTAAAATATGATCTTTGTGTAACCATTTGCCAAAACCAAAAAAATGTTTTTTATAGGTATAAGCAACCAGCAGCTAATCGGGTTTTTTTTTATCACCTTTTTGAATTAACAAAACTCCATTTTGAAATATTCTTGTATTTTATGAAAGGGCACCAAAAGTAATCACCATAGAATCGGATTTTTATATCATCTTAGTAGTAAAAATAATCGGGTCAACAGTATATTATTTTTGGAGAAAATTGTATGGATACAAAGACCATTAAAGTTCTTATAAATCACTCCTTAAAATGTTATGATTTTGTACCGAATTCGACAAGAAATGTCACAATTGACTTCTGTGAAACCCAAAGAGAAGAAGATCCGTAAAATGTACAAAACTCATCGTTAATCTGTTCGTGTATTCGGTCTCCTTATCTAAGATGATGGAGAATGAATGTCCCTTGAAAATGCGAAAAATACCACACTGAATTATTTGTTCTATCTTCAGCAAGCTTAAATATGGCTTTGTAAATTGTATGAAAACTTCAAGTGTTGTAAAACCAAGGGTCGATCAGTAATTATTCAAAAATTTGAAAGGTTATAGTTAAAAATCAGTTTAAAATTGTAAAAGTCAGAAAGATCTGTTCTATGAAAGCTGCATTCACATGAAAGGATTTGGTGCTCTAACGGTCAAATTGGCCACATGTCCAAAGAAAATGATTTATCTCTCTACCCTAGAAGTAGTTGAAAAACAATTACTTACCGAAAGCAACGCAAAGTATCACTAAACAGTGGCCTATAGTCCAAATCATTTTGATTTGACTGTGAAAATACAATGCTAAATCTTACGTTTTATAGTTTAAAAATCACATTAGCAGCCACGGAAAATTAAACCCTGCTTACACCCTATTTAATGAACACATAGAAACACGTAATTCTTGAAAGTTTTATGAAATAAACAATTTCACGGCTGCAATAAATCGTAGGTAATAAGTTGCGGTCAAATAGTTATGCATATGAATAATTAAGTAAAATGAAAAGATTCAATTTGTATTGATAATTTGTATAGGATAAATTAAAATAGACGTAAACTATAAGTAACATGTTGGTTGTAAATTGA
This sequence comes from Mytilus edulis, assembly GCF_963676685.1. NCBI lineage: Eukaryota > Metazoa > Mollusca > Bivalvia > Mytilida > Mytilidae > Mytilus > Mytilus edulis. The sequence continues at coordinate 30,937,625 of NC_092346.1, forward strand.
CACAATAAACAAAAATCAGAATGAGTTATATGTCATAGATTTTGAAGAGTTGCTTTAAATCGTGAATTTTTAAAATGTACAATAGGTTAGAAAGGTTCTGCTCTTTTTTTAATTCTTAACTTACGGGACTGATTTCGTGTTTTTTTTTTAAAAAAGATATTGAAACTTGAGAAAAACAATCCAAACCCATGATGTATTCGTATATTGAAGAACCAATTGCCCTTTAACAAAACAAATATTGAATCGAATGTCGAAGGCCGTATGGTGACCTATATTTGTTAATTTCTGTTAATTTTGGTCTCTTGTTGCTAGTTGTCTAATTTGTAATCATACCACATATCTTCTTATTTTCATATTGTCAGACATTCTTGCATAATTTTCGGATTTTAAGTTAAGAACAGTTAGTGCCCTATTTGGCTCTGAATTTTAATTTCACTGTTGCAGGATAACAAAAAAATGTTAATGTTGATGGAAAGCTTTCTTTTTTGAACTAACGTAAAGAATTCCAACTACAATTAGGAATGGATGCAACATGTGGAGCAGGATCTGCTTACCCTTCCGGATAACTTGTGATCACCCCTAGTTTTTAGTAGGGTTTGTGTTGTTCAGTCTTTAGTGTTCTATGTTGTTTTTTGTGTAATATTGTTTGTCTGTTAGTCTTATTTTCCTTTTTAGCCATGGCGTTGTCAGTTTAGTTTAAATGTCCCTTTGGTATCTTTTGCTTCTCATTTAGGAAATTTAGAACGCATGGTCCAAACTAAATTAATATTGAAGTCAGATAGGTGACTTATTCTTTTTTGCCGAAGTGTGTCCTTGGTGTCGCTTATCAAAAAGACTGTAACTTCGTAATGCGAGGAAAGTACTCATCCTTCCCCGGAAGAAGATTTGATAAAGTCCAATTTAAATTTGTTAATCTTAGATAATTTGCACGCCCACAAGTAAAACTTTCGTTCTAAAAATGATTCATTCCTCTTTGATAATTTAGCGAAATGTTAAATTATATTTATTTATCACAGACTTTCAACTTTTTTCGCAACAAATCATTTGATAAATAATTTTCTGACCTTTGTTATTTTATTTTGTCAAGTTGTTTATTGCACTTAATATTTTATTGAATAGTCTATGCGTGTTTCTCTATTTAGTAAGCCTTTTCTATTTCGTCTGTTACCTGGTCAATTTATTACTGTTGTCAAAATAAAAAGAATAGATTGACATATAAAAAGATTTAATTACAAACATACTATATTTTTATAGTATTTGCTATCTTTTTCCGGTACTTATTTCATTTAATAATAATGCCTTCTTTCTTTGTAAAAGTAACATTAGTTAGTTAAAAGAAGTATCGACAATCATTTTGCGTTTATTAAGAATGCAAAAAAAGTCTCTTGTATTTATCTGTTTGAGCTTTTATTTGTCCAGACCATAAAAAAATATAATATTTATCAAAAGTACCAGGCTTTCGTCTACATAAGACCCATCAGAGACGCTCAGATAAAAAAAAAGTTAAAAAGCCAATCAAATATAAAGTTGAAGAGCATCGACGACCTATAATTTCAAAAAGCTGTGCCAAATACGGCTTAGATCATCCTCGTGGACGCAACGTTCACCAGCAGTGTCATCGACCATGTGGTGTAAATAGTTATCAAAGATACCAGGCTATAAACCATCAAACTGTATTTCGGTGCATGATGGTTCTTTTACCAATACATGTTACTTTCTGGGATTTTGTTATGGCGAGTGAAAAATTCCGTAGTAGTTGTCATGTAAGACTTGCAGTATGAATGAAATATTACGATCAGTTAACGAGATCTAGCAACACAATCCATTCAAATTTCTAGGGTACTCAAACCTGTCCCTTAACACTTTTTATTCATGTGTGAATCGTTAAAAATGCGCTTCAAGTGTGAATTAAATCGTTAAATATGAGTAAAATATTCGTTCATTTTTTTAAAGGGTTCATAACTTTAAGATGTGTCATGAATTTAGTGCTTTGCACGACGTACAAAAAAGTATTCGTTTATTTGTTCAAATAGGAATCATAAGATTTTCATAACACTGATGTTTCTAGAAATTAGTGAAATGTCAAAATCATTTTGTGTATCACGGACTTTCAACTCCTTTTTTTCCCACAAACAATAAAAAAAATTGATGTCTGTCCTTTTCAATTATGTTCTTTTGTTAAGTTGTTTCCTGTACTTAACATTTTATAGTATGGTCTATGCGTGTTTCTCTGTTTATCCACCTTATTTTTTCATTTCGTCTGTTACCTTATCAATTTGCTGAAGATGTTATAATAAAAAATAAAAGATCGACCTATAAAAAGATTTTAATACTGACATACTATTCATGTACAGTATTACTATCATTGTATCCCTATTTTGACAATTTTACTTATTATGTCTGTTTTGTTCACGCGTCGTTATAAATGAAATAGAACTTGATGCGACTGTCATACAATTGAGAGGTTTAGTGCTATTAAACTAGGTTTAATCCACCATTTTCTACAATTGAGAATGCCTGTACCAAGTCAGGAATATGACAGTTCGTTTGATGTGTTTTATCATTTGATTTTGCCATTTGATTAGGGACTTTCCGTTTTGAATTTTTCCTCAGAGTTAAGTATTTTTGTTATTTTACTTTTTCGTGGTGCATATAACATAAACCAAATTCTGATAATGCTTTGGAGAATTTACCTTGTAACTTTGTGAGCTACATAAATCATTTGATTAAAAAACAAAAGAACAAAATTACGAAAGAAATTTCAAATCGAAAAGTCCGTTATCAATTGGCAAAATAAAAAGCACAAACACATCAAACTTATGGAAAACAAAAGACCAAATTATTACACTTTTACATAATGAATTAGTAAATGAAATTCATATAATTAGATTATCTTTAACTCAAATGCACTAAAAATATTTTAGACATTATCCCAAATTTCGTTTTTGTCCATTCTTAAAACATTCAACATGTCACTGCATTTTTATATGCATAATGTTTATTCGTAATGCAAGTGGAAATAAGAAAACCCATTACTTATTTCTATTTTAAATATTCTGAACTGAAATTAATTACCTATAATAATTTTATGTATTGTATACTACTAGAAACATATTTTCTTATATATTCATTAAATAAGGTGAAATCATTGCTTAATTTTCCGTTCATTCTAATGAGCTTCTTGTTCTATAAAGCAAACTTTTATACGGTTTCCTTGCTATTACTTTGCAATGCTTTGGTTTACATAACATTTTTTTGTATTGCATAAGGTAAGAGAATGTTTCTTTGTCACGTTTATCAAATTATATCTGTTTGATTTGCTCACATATATTTTGTAAATTCAACAACATACAACTGTCATGAGAGTGGAAAGTTTTACTAATAAACTCATCATAGATACCAGGATAAAATTTTGTATTTACGCCAGACGCGCGTTTCGTCTACAAAAGACTCATTAGCGACGCTCGAATCCAAAAAAGTTAAAAGACCAGATAAAGTACGAAGTCAAAGACCATTGAGGACCAAAATTCCTAAAAAATATGCCAAATACAGCTAAGGTAATCTATTCCTGAGGAAGAAAAGCCTTAGTATTTCAAAAATTCAAAAGTTTTGTATACATTTAATTTATATATGTGACCATATCAATGATAATTCATGTCAGCACAGAAGTGTGACTACTGGGCTAGTAAGAACGAAGTTGAAGAGAATTGAGGACCAAAATTCATAAAAGTTTTGCCAATAAAACCAGTTAAACTCACCATATTCTTCAAAACAATACATGTACCAAGTTCGGAATATGACATTTGTTTTCTAGTCATGCTATAAGTTAGATGACAACGAGCATTTGTATTTTATCAGGTTTTTTTTTTAAGTTTCCTATTTAATTAATATTGAAGTTCAGTAATTTAACTATTTCATTTTTCATTACTTCTACTACTATTTATTTGATTCTGTCAAGGAGTTCATATATTATGTTTTGACTGTTTGTTTTATCATAGAGAACCAGTTTATAATTTCAATACTGGCAAAGTTTTTTCTTGTAATAGTCTTCATCCGGTTCGTTATTGACTAAATAAAGTAGTATACCGCTGTTCAAAGTCATAAATCGATTGAGAGAAAACAAATCCGGGTTACAAATTAAAACTGAAGGAACACATCAACTATAAGAGGAAAAAAATTATAACAACAGAATCACTGAAGTGCAACAAAAACATACGATAATGCAACAAAAACATACGATAATGCAACATATTTAGAAACGAACTATTAGAAAACAACTGCAATATTTCTGACTTGGCACAGAACATTTTAAGAAAAAAAAACTGGGCTGAACCTGGTTTTGTGACTAGCTAAACCTCGCGCTTCATGGCGATGTGATATATACCGCTAAAATGACAAATTAAAGGAGAAGTATGTACCGGCTCTCTGGTACTCTGCTATCTAGTGTGATGTATATTGCTAATGAAATAGTTCAAAATCTTTTCTCGACGAGGATCCGGAGCCCCACACTCTGATATGAGCATTAAAGGAAACTGAACTTCAATCTTGACAAATCACGAAATGCTACAGTGAAAGCTGAAGAAATAGCCACACATGATACTAAAATCATATCACAACATAAAATATGATTCACTTCTTCTTCTTCTTCTTTTTCTTCTTCTTCTTCTTCTTCTTCTTCTTTTTCTTCTTCTTCTTCTCGTCTTCTTCTTCTTCTTCTTCTTCTTCTTCTTCTTCTTCTTCTTCTTCTTCTTCTTCTTCTTCTTCTTCTTCTTCTTCTTCTTCTTCTTCTTCTTCTTCTTCTTCTTCTTCTTCTTCTTCTTCTTCTTCTTCTTCTTCTTGGTACGGGAAACACTACGAATATTCAAATGTAAATGTTTAAAGTCATATGAAACCTCAAATTAAAAAAAAAGTGATGCATTTGTTTTTATAACTAAATGGATAGTTTTCATTATAAAACTTATGTGCATATACTTTTTTCTGGAGAAAATTCTTCAATTTGTTCACATTTAGAAGAAGTATGCTTTTTTAATTGATTGCTTCCAGGAAGCAATTCGCCGATATATTTTCCGTTTGAAAGTGACCTTAGCGTGACCTTTCTCGTAAAAATCCGGTGATTGCAATACGCATGGATCTGTCATTGAAATAAACTATTATCTTATTGTACATATAATACATGTGCTCAATAGCCATGTTTCTTTGTTGATTGATTACTTCCAGGTGACACTCGGTAAACAACGGCTTCAAAATATGACAACTGATAAGTTGCCATATTTTCACATCATAACTGACAGAGGGGGGAAATGACGACTATACGATAGGCTTGCGTAAAAAATGATAAAATCGTACACAGAAGACTAAGTTTATGGTACTTTTGATAACTATTTATGGTATATACATGCTTGATTCAAGAATTGGATAAAAATCATTTTTTACCAATCACTCACTTCGTATGACTTTAAGATACACTAACCTCCGTCGCGAAAAAAATAGTAAAGAATGTTCTCTTTAATAATATTAATAAATCTCTAGTATAAAGTCCAACTTATTAACGAATACTATAAACTAATTATTCAAATATCCGTATTCCCATATATATATAGCAGTGGCCCATCAAGTCAAAATTGCCTCGGGATAAAAACTCATTATAAGTTATATGATTTGCAACTGACCTGATATGGATCAATAGAGGGTTAGTAAAATCCATAGGACCGAAACCCAAATCTATGAATTTTACTAATCCTCTACGGATCCGTAGGGGGTCAGCTGCGTGCCGTTTAACGACTTCATTGCACACGGGGCATTTCCTACTAAGTTTGTATATAAAAAAAATCACGTTACTAATTTACCGGAGGTGCAATAAAAGTGTATACGAGAAAATATGAACAAAGAATATACATGGAAGAACCGCATCAATGATTCTACATGTGTGTGCTGTCTACTGCAGGGCGATACACACGGGAAAGAAAGATTCAAAAGCTGTGACAACGATTCTATTATTGTAAAAAATCATCGAAGACAACACATTTATTTTAGTCCTTCAAACTATCGTTTCTTATACATTAAATTCGATTGATCGGCAACGTTTGTTCTCTTCTTATATTTGATGCGTTCCCTTCAGTTTTGGTTTGTAACCCGGATTTGTTTTTTTTTTCTATCGATTTATGAGTTTCGAACAGCGGTATACTACTGTTGTCTTTATTTATTGCACCAAATCAATTTTTAAGTATTAAATTTAAGAGCGCTTATGACGTAGTTGCAGTAGATATCTTTTGGATATTATTTGATAGTATATCTATATTTGATTTCAGTATCAATTATTGAAAGTTCATACCTTCATACAAAATGAACTGTTACTAGGATGTGTTGTACGTATAATCACCCTAAGCATGGACATTGCGTAATAGCACAACATAAGAACAAACTGTAACAATCCCTTTGAAATATGTTGACTAATCAAATAAGCACGAAACCAATTTTTTTTTACTATAAATACAAAGAAACAAATACACGATCTCGAACTATCAATAAATCATACTCTCGCAGGGAGGAATTCACATGCACTCGTCGACAGGGTAGGCATCCGAAGCTTTGCTTGCATTCCCTGTCATGCACTCAGTCAAACTATCAAAATCGGACGAATGTACTGGAATCTTAAGATCAATGCAAGGCAGATGCAAAGTTAACGTCACTGATGAGTCTTATGTAGATGAAACGCGCGTCTGTCGTATTAAATTATAATCCGGGTACCTTTGATAACTATTTACTATTAACAAAAACATGTTATTTTTGCAGATTACGCCTGTCGTTCATTGTCGTCCAATTTTTGTTAAAAAAAGATCTTCTCTGAAACTGATGGGCCAATTGAAACCAAACATGGGTACAATCAACCCTAGGATATATAGTTTATCAAGTATGTCCAACAATCCCATCCGCCAAGTAAAATGTAGGTCATGGCTCAAAATATATCAAGCAGGATTCCATACAAGTATACGTGTTATTAAATGAATAGTTTCTTGAACAAGGTTATTGAAGGAAAAACCAGTCTTACTTTGGCAAAATCCACACAATGTTGATATCTGACTACCACCCGCAATGAATGAAGTTGTCAGACGATTCTTTATGGGAGTTATGCCTATAAACGATGTTTGTTTTTCTTTATTCAATAGTTTTGTCAATGATTTTGAAAATTAAGAACGACAGTAACAACATGCAACAAATTGATCAGCAATGTCGGATCTAAAATAGACTATATAGATATAGGAAGATGTGGTATGAGTGCCATTGAGACAATTTTCCATCCAAGTCACATATTTATAAAAGTAAACCATTATAGATTAAGGTACGGTTTTAAATACGAAGCCTTGGCTCACACCTAACAGCTAGCTATTAAGGGTACCAAAAGAAATACTAGTGTAAAACCATTCAAACGGGAAAACCAACGGTCTAATCTATATAAAAAAACGAGAAACGAGAAACATTTATGAATAACATCAACAAACAACAACTACTGAACATCAGATTCCTGACTTATGACAGGTGCAAATAATTGAATCGGGATTAAACGTTTTAATGGTATCAAACCTTCTCCCTTATCTGGGACAATAGTGTAACATCACAGCATAGAAAGACACCCTATAAAATATCAATTGGTATTGCTTAACTCAATAGAAAAACGTAGTAACACAAGGAGCATTTTATAGCTGACTTTACAGATGTCCTTACCTTTTTTTAATATTGAACGAAACGAACCTTCAATAGAGTTAAATCAAATACTGGAAGCACAGAGAAATGTGAAAAGTATTTGACATATGCATTTTGAGAAATCTTGTTAAAGCGAAAACCAATCGAGTGACAATTTTTTTCTAAAAATGTCATTTACCAAGTCAGGAAAATGGCTATTGTTCTCTTATAGTTCGTTTCTGTGTGTGTTACATTTTAGTGTTTCTGTTGTGTCATTGTTCTCCTCTTATATTTGGTGTGTTTTCCTGAGTTTTAATTTGTTACCCGGATTTGTTTTTGTCTCAATCGATTTATGAATTTCGAACAGCGGTATACTGCTGTAGCCATTTTTTATCGAATGGAGACATCTTCCGGTAATGAACTGTTTTGAAAAATGTAAGATTGTTCTGATATTAATAATACTATCATTACTTTCAGTAGAAATTATAAAGTTGTCAAAGTGAGCTCGCAATGGTCATGTGGTCGCACTTTACGTCAATACAAATTTCTGAGCCACAATGTTTTTAACGTGACTGTAATACTATTAGTCAATTCATTTCTTTTAAGAGTTATAGCTCAAGGATGATTTTTTTTACCAATATTATTGTTTTATCAAATATTCTAAAGGCTTTAATGGAAAGACAGATGAATAGTTAACCAACGCCTTGTATAATGTATTGCCTTTGAAATGACGATTTTCCTCAGTTTTAAATGCTTTTATAACAACGTTTTGTGTTTGTCAGATTAATATGTATGTTTGTTTTCATGTTTTAGTAATTTGTGTTGTACATCAGTGGTGTCTGTTTACAAAGTTTTTGGTATTGGATCTCTACTATAGTCTATGTATGTTTGTCAATAAAACGGAACTATAAACAATTTTTACACAAGTGGCAGGTTTAGCTAGGTATATAAACAGGTTTAAACCACTATAATTTTCAGAAAATGTATGTATTGATTAATGTAGTAAGTTTTTTTATGGACTTACAAGACTAACTATAACAAGAGATTCCTGACTTGAGACAGACGCAAAAATGCGACGGGTTGAACATGTTTTGTGAAATCTCAACCCTCTCTCTATAATTCTAGCCAATGTAGAATAAACAAACACAGCAAAGGGCACAGTAAAACTCAAAAAGAAGTCCGAGTCCGATGTTAGAATAGGTAAGAGAATAACTAAGCAAAATGAAAATGATACAGAAATTAACAAAGGACTATTAGCAGTTACTGACATGTTTGTAAGAGACCTGATCAAAAGGATTTTCATGATTTGACATACATGTTCAGCAGACTTCACAGTCTCCATCTTCAAATAAAAAAAATAGTCCCCAATACAAGAATCTGTTTTTTCATTACAAATGGATGCAAAGCCCAACTCGGCCATTGCTTTTATTTTTAAAATAATTTCATTATGAAGATTTATTGAACTCAAATTGACCTTTATTAGTATGTGGTTATGTCATTTATGTGGAACCACTAGTGGTAGGTCAGTGATACTTTTATGCAGTTGTATAATCATTGGCACAACTCCTATCCGTGTAGATTATTTTGCCCCGCCCCGTCGGTTATGGGCAATTGACTCCGATATATTTTCTTAGTTTGCATGCATTAATTTGTGAAAAGATAAGGAAACACTCGTGGTGGTCAATTATGTTTGGTAAACAGTTGTATTTTCACATGACCAACAAGACGACTTATAATTTATTAAGGTAAACATGTTTTTAAATTTGTAAATTTTGAGAAAATATTAATATAAAAGCTACATCAAACTGATTGTTGATTTATATTTTTTACAGTATCCACTCCCAACACTAACCTATAATCGAAGCTTTAGTGTAAAATTGAGGAAAAAGAAGGATTGTCTCCCAAATGTACCCTTCATTTTTGAAGGACTTACGATAGAAAACCAAAGGGAGAACTAAAAAGACAAAATGAAATCATTTTATGATGACAACAAAGGGCATTTAAATCATTCTGTGATGCTTAGAAGCATGTTTGAAATTCGAAGGAAGACCTATCAGGGAAGATAATATATGGACTACAACAACCAATTATACCAAAGGAATATGAAGAAACTTTATTTTTTTTATTGAAAAAATAAATAGATATGTTGTAATTGCCGGTTTTTCCAAAACTTGTTATATGTTCCTTTTTTGAAAAGTGGAGACACAATGAGTCAACCTTTGACATTTCCCTATGATATTTGGTATGAATGTATATTAACATAAAAGAGCATATCGCATCGTATCCCATGTGCCATTCGCCCTTGACCTCAAGGGTCATTATTAAAGGTTTTTTTAAGGAGAAAATGCTTTTCGGTACAAACGTGTTTTTATTTTGTTAAAGTAGGCTTGTGTTTTTTTCACATGTGTGTAATACCTCCAATAAACTGTGTCCGTATTAGTGCAAATGACCTCAGAACATTGACATTTGATCTCAAATAATGTAAACTTATGACTATACTAGTGAGATTTGTATAAGTGATTCTTGTTTTCTTTTCAATTGTTTAAATATAAAGAAAAAACGTGTTGATTTACGTGCACAGCTAAACAAAAAGAATAATGAGGTAAGTTATAAGGGAGACAATTTCAACTATCAATTGCATTGACAACAACTGGAGGCTCCTAGCTGTATTAGATAGTGTTACATTAATACAACGCCTCTGAAACTATACAGCTTTGAAAAAACTAAAGTCACAAAAATATCGAATACCGAGTTAAATCTTAAACGGAAAATCCCTTAACAAGCTGCAAAATCAAAAGCTCAAACGTATCAAATGAATGGATAACAACTGTCATATTCCTGGATTGGAACAGGCATTTTCTTATGTAGAAAATGATGGATTAAACCCTGGTTTATATCCAGCTAAATCTCATTCTTGTATGACTGTGGCATAAAATTCCTTTATATTGACAACAAAAAGTTAGTAATTTTTAGATAATGATTAACATGTTTAAATATTTCATTGTTTTTCCCGCTGTTGACAATCACCATTTCATTGTATTCGGAAATCTAGCTTTATATAAAAGAGGGTAGTTTTGGGGTTGTTTTAATAAACGATTGGAATATGCTTAAAGCATTGAAAACGAAAAAACAGGATTGAAGACCGAATGTTTGTTAAGCCTATGATAACAAGTGAAACTGTGAGCTACTGCTCACTGATGATACCCCCGCTGCAAGTGGATAATTTTAATAGTGTAAAAATATGCAAGTGTTCGGTTAACAGGAAGTTGTTGAGTGATGAATCTGAAAACGCATCACACGGTATAGCTGACTTGTATAAATCCTGAAACCAAATTTCAGAAATCCTTGTATTGTAGTTCCTGAGAAAAATGTGACGGAAATTTTTAACTTGGTTATCATGTAAAATAGTACAAGTGTTCGGTAAACAGGAAGTTGTTGAGTGATGAATCTGAAAACGCATCACACGGTATAGCATACTTATATAAACCTTGAAACAAAATTTCAGAAATCCTTGTATTGTAGTTCCTGAGAAAAATGTGACGAAAATTTTCAACTTGGTTATCATGTGTAAAATAATACAAGTGTTCGGTAAACAGGAAGTTGTCGAGTGATGAATCTGAAAAGGCATCAAACGGTGTAGCAGACTTATATAAACCCTGAAACCAAATTTCAGAAGTCCTTATATTGTAGTTCCTGAGAAAAATGCGACGAAAATTATTCATGGGACGGACGGACTGACAGACTGATGGACTGACGGAAGGACAGACAGAGGTAAAACAGTATGCCTCCCTTTTTTCAAAGCGGGGGTATAATTATTATAATATCAAAATCAAAAAGCACAAAATACACCGCAACAACCAATGTCATTGGCTAAGCAGTTCATGTTCAATTAGTGGGGCCCGTCGTTTATGTTTTTGGGATATGAGGTCAAACTTGTGATCATGACATGTAGTACAAATCAATATGTAAAAGTATGTGACATAGATATTTCATGATCGTTAAATGTTCAGAACGGAGGACTTTATAATTTCTCACTTTTGTTTATCGGAGTAATAATTTCCTTGTAAGCAACAAATGTCCAGGAAGGAAATCAAGGTAACAAGCACAAGATCTGGATATGGTACCAACTGAGAGTTTCATTAATGTGACCTACCGAATTAGACTATTTATCGGATTTGTTATCACATAAGCAACACGACGGTTGCCGCATGTGGAGCAGGATCTGCTTACCCTTCCGGAGCACCTGAGATCACCCCTAGTTTTTTAGTGGGGTTTATGTTGTTTATTCTTTAGTTTTCTATTTGTGTCGTGTGTGCTGTTGTTTGTTTGTCTTTTTCATTTTTAGCCATGGCGTTGTCAGTTTGTTTTAGATTTATGAGTTTGACTGTCCCTTTGGTATCTTTCGTCCCTCTTTTATATACTCCATATGTAAAACTGTAAATGTTATGTACTTCCAGTGATAAAACAAAGTGTTGTTTTGTATTTATTTACTACACAATGTCTTCTTATTTGAATATACTTTGGAAACGAATCATTGTAACGGTTAACAAGTTTTGTCAAATTATCGTGATTGATTTCAGTGGGATGGGATAATTTCCTATCACTATGGCCAAATTTAGGTTTTAAAAATTTGTTCTAGAAAATGTTTTTGCCAAACATAAAATATGGTAAGTTACCTGTCACATTTGTGGTGATGAACTAGTAAGACTTAAACGTTTCTATTTTAAAGCATCTATTGTTCACCCAACTTTTTGTAAATGTAACAGAATTATAAACAACTGTCACACACGTGATAAATTCAGCTAGAAAGCAAACCAGTTTTAACGCACTATTTCCTTAGGAAAGAGGGGCGAAAGATACTTGCGGGACAGTTAAACGAATGGATCAAAAATAAACTGACAACGCCATGACTGAAAAAAAGAAGAAGACAAACCGACAAATAATAGTACACAACACACAACATAGAAAACTAAAAGACTAAGCAACAACGAACCCTGCTTTTACAGAAAAAGGAATACGTAAATTTTTTATTCGTTCAGTTTATTGATATAGTCGAGCTTTTGAATTTGTCATGTTATATGAACTTCCCCCTTTTTTTAATAACATGGATTTCGGTAGTTTTGCTAATACTTCTTTGCAAGATTATGCAGGTGTTGCTTTAAACTTTTTGGGCGTTTGAGGAGTTGGTCTCGATATCTTTTTAAAAAAATACTGAGAGAAAAGTTTTAACCAACACAGGCAGTAACCAAGTCAGGAATATGATAGTTGTTTTCCATTTGTTTGATGTGATTGAGGTTTTGATTTTGACATTTGCCTAGGTATTTTCCATTTAGAGGTTTCCTCAGAGTTCGGTGTTTGTGTTATTTTACTTTAATAAATCTTAAAAAACAAAAATCGGTTTATGTCATAGTCATTATTGGATTATAGTTTATTTGAACAAAAATGTTTCTATAGAAAGCATTTTAAAAGTTTCTGAAATTTTCTGTATTAAACAAGGGTATTTTAAATGACTTTGATATATTAGGCATATGGAAGTGAATTCGGTTTATAATTATGTGAAGTAGTAAAAATGCATGCATGTTAACACCACATCTTCCTATATCTATGTTAAACATGATTCGCTTATGTTGTTTTTCTTGGAAGATTACGATATACGGTAAAAATTGTGCCAGTTATCTTTAAGGAGTTATATACCTCAGTTTTGTGAGAAGGGGGTTTTATGTGCCGTTGAGTTGAACAGTTGACCTTTTGTTAAACGGTTCATTTATGTATTGGATGAAATCATATTTCAAAGCCGATATCGACTTATTGTCTTTCGTAAAAAAAAAATCAATAGCGACCATGGATAAATGTGTTTTGAATGATTTGAAATTGTTAATAAAATTTAACTTTATTTTATCAAACTTGTAACAATGATAACCATTTGAATCAATAAGTTACATTTTCATTTAAAAAGTTGTTAATTTATGACACCTTGACGTGTTATACCAAATGTAACGTTCGTCGTATTGATACCCGATACGCGTATGGTCAAACAATAGAAGGATATACGTACTTGTTCATAATCAAACGCGTATGACCTAAAATAAAGACAATAGTATTATACCGCTGTTCTATAGTCATGAATCGATTAAGCAAAACCCAACCCGGTTCACAAACCAAATACCGAGGGGAACACATCAATCATCCATACTATTATATGATAAGACCTCACTTTGTGTGTCGCTTCTCTTCCTTCCACAAAAAATAATCATCACGCCTCTGTGGCCTATAGGTAATATGCATCAATGCATTTGTCATCCATGTGTATGATTATTCAGTTTGGGGTATTTTGGAAGAAAAAAGAAAATAGAGGCGTCCAGATATTATTTCCGTCGTCGGGCAGACTTTTAAGTCATAGACAAGACCTTTGTTTGGATTGTTTTTATATTACACATAATTTTCCTAAGTACTCGGGGACAGAACAATTATTTTTCGTTTTTTTCTGTATACTATAAGCATACATATACTACAAATAAATTGTATTTGCTATTTACTATTAATTCCAAGTAGACTACCACGCCCTGCGGTCACCAGTATATCACTAGTATATAGAGAATATATCAGTGACCGCCTGGGAACTTGGAATTGATGGTGAATTAACTAAAATAGCAAATACACTTTAGTTTTAGTACATATTATGTGTATGTTCATATTAAAGAAAAACACGAAAATATATGAAATAAACGGGGGGAGAAAACAGACGTCGGACAAAGGGTGGAGGGCTAAAAATTGTCTTGTCCGAAAGTACCTTGGACTCTTTATTTCTTTCCTGAAATTCTCCAGTCATAAAGTTTTTTTACAAAAATGCATCCTTCAACAGTTTACATACCTTCAACCACGGTCTAAATGTCTGCTATTTCGCGGATGTGTTCTAGTAAGACTTGAACACTGGAATATGTGCAGCGGGACTAAATTGTACATTGTTCTTGAATTTATTTATAGATATTATTATCATTACCATAATACCATATATGTATGAAATAATTACTTACCCAAAAAGACTAATTTATAAAAAAAAACTTCCGAACTTGTTTCCGAATTACATATTTGAATTCCATGTAACATTGTGATACTTCAATGTTGTATTTTTTTTATTATTAATAAATATTGATTTAACTATCAGTGGGATTGCGAAAAGTCATTTTTTTAAAGAACATTTATTGCAACAGAGTCATAAAAAGCAATGGAAAATTTAACATTGCTTACACCTTATTAAAAAAACACATAGAAAAAGGTGTTTGTAGTTGATTTTGTGTAATAAACAATTTCAAGGAGGCAATTATTCCAAGCTTATTAGTCGCCGTCAAAACAGATCTGTATGTGGAAAATAAGTTAAATCAAAAAGGTGCAATAGGTATTGAGAATTTGTGTCGCCAAATTAATAAAAGATATAAACAACAAGTAACATGTTGGATATATATTGACAAAGTCACACAAACAAAAGTAGGAATAACAAAAAAACATCGTAAGTCAAAATTATTTATTAACTAAGATTGCAATTTTGTCATGCAACGACAGGTTCGTCGTGAAAATATGGCCATTCACGCGTGTGAGTACTTATAAGTTATCGGTGTTAAGCATTGCTAATGATTAAAACTTTTTAAAATAAGCATAAAACGCATAAAGGGCTGTTTTTTCAGGAAAACAGACGATAGAATAAAAAAGCCGGACAACTGTCAACAAATTGCTACTAGGTATGAGAGCAACATGAACCTTGCAAATCCTGGAAAATAACTTTTTGCGCATTCGCATTGCGACAAGCAAAATCCCAGTTATAAGTAACATTCGGTGATGTCAGTAAGTAAAGCCCCAGTCCCACTAGACCACGATCGCACCACGCTCACAGCGATCCAAAATAAATTCAGATCGTGGTGAGGTCGCGATATGAACGGCTTTAAATGTGAAATTTCGTTGCTTTCACGATGCTACTACGTCCTCATTACGCTTCTACAACGATCCCGCTACGATTATACCACGTTCTCTTCGCGCTTATGCTGCGACCTAACTACGCTTTTCAAGATCTTTCTACGCTCATCACGTTCTCACTACGACCATACCACGAGTTATCCGATTGCAACACGATCTTACCACGCTTCTACTGCGATTATATCACGTTCTTACCACGATTATACTACGTTCATACCGTGATCTTACTACGTTCTAAGCAATAACGCCAACATCGTGTTCCATATCAATTTCTGATTAATACCCCAGTCCCACTAGGCCACGATCGCACTACGATCTGTGAAAAAAATGCAAATTTTGATGATCGTGGTACGATCGTGTAGGTCGCAGTTAGGTCGTATCACGGTCGTGGTGAGGTCTTCAAGATCGTGAAGAGCGTGGCCAACTTTGAACATGTTCAAAACAATCGTGGTGCGGTCGTGGCGAAATTAGGTCGTAGTAGAAGCATAGTGAGAGCGCACTAAGATCTTAGTAAGATCGAAAAGGTCGCTGTACAATCGTAGCGAGAGCGTAGCGAAAGCGTGATTCTATTCGGAGAGATTGCGCTACGATCTCAAAGCGACGTTATCACGACCTTACTACGACCATCACGTTCTCACCGCGACCAAACTACGTTTCCACTACGACTTTACCACGCTGTTCACGACCATAGTACGATTCTAGCACGCCCTTGCCGTCCTCATCACGCTCTTCTCACGACCTTACTACGTTCATACTATGACCATCGTTTTCATTGTCATTTTCGCATAAAATATATAAAAAAAACTCCCTAGATTTTGTTTGTCTGAATGTATTTATCCATTTGCTCTAACGGCTCAACCATGCTTCTCGTTTTTATATAGATAAGATCCGTTGGTTTTTCCCGTTTAAATAGTTTAACATTAGTATTTTTTGGGGCCCTTTATAGCGTGCTGTTCGGTGTGAGCCAAGGCTCCGTATTGAAGGCCGTACCTTGGCCTATAATGGTTTACTTTTATAGATTTTTACGTTGATGGAGAGTTGTCTCATTGGCACTCATACCACATCTTCCTATATATATTGATATATCTGTGTCATCTCTGCTATCGTTCACTAAAATATCGTCATTTGAGCTTTATGGACCAGCAACAGGTTGCAATTTAGGTTTGATTGGTCGTTCGACATCTCTTGATGACAAGTATTATACTACTTATGTGTATAGTATCAGTTTAATTGAAGTCTGGAGCTGGCATGTCAGTTAAATGCTAGTAGTCTGATGTTATTTATGCATTATTGTCATTTTGTTTATTTTCTTTAGTCACATATCTTCTGACATCAGACTCGGACTTCTCTTGAACTGAATTTTAATGTGCGTATTGTTATGCGTTTACTTTTCTTCATTGGCTAGAGGTATAGGGGGAGGGTTAAGATTTCACAAACATGTTTAACCCCACTATTTTTGCGCCTGTCCCAAGTCAGGAGCCTCTGGCCTTTGTTAGTCTTGTACTATTTTTAATTTTAGTTTCTTGTGTACTATTTGGAGTTTAGTATGGCGTTCATACTTTGCTCCCTCTGCCTCTACATCAACCCCTACCACCACACCCACGTGTTCTAGTAGATTTTGGTGGCGTGACTGTATTGTTTCCGAGAAATCTCCGTTTTAATCAGAAATAGAAGGAATGGAACTATATTGATATGAAACACGATATTGACGGTATTGCTGAGAACGTAGTAAGATCGCGGTATGAACGTAGTATAATCGTGATAAGAATGTGCTATAATCGGAGTACGATCGTGTTGCAATCGGATAACTCGTGGTATGGTCGTTGTGAGAATGTGAAGAGCGTAGAAAGATCTTTATAAGCGCAGTGAGGTCGCAGAATAAGCGCGGTGAGAACGTGGTTTAATCGTAGTGGGATCGTTGTAGAAGCGTAATTAGGACGTAGAAGCATCGTGAAAGCAACGAAAATTAACATTTTCATGCCGCTCATACCGCGACCTCACCACGATCTAAAAAATACAGTCATTCCACAAAAATCTTCTAGAACATGTGGAAGGTGTGGTAGGGGCTAATGTAGAGGCAGAGGGAGCTATGATAGTAACGAATCCTGATCAAGCAGAGATGTTGGACCGACCAATCCAACCTAAATTACAACCTATTGCTGGTCCATAAAGCTCAAATGACGATATTTCAGTGAACGATAGCAGAGATGACACAGATGAGTCAATAGATGTGGTATGAGTGCCAATTAGACAACTTTTGTTTTGAACATGTTCAAATTTGGCCACGCTCATCACGATCTTGAAGACCTCACCACGACCGTGATACGACCTTACTGCGATCTACCCGATCATACTACGCTCATCTAATTCCGCATTTTTTTCACAGATCGTAGTGCGATCGTGGCCTAGTGGGACTGTGGTATTAGGAAGATGCTACAAGTAACTTATTTTCTTATTCGTGGCCTCAAACGCAAACATTATTTATGAATAAAAACTTCTAACATATATCAATGTTAAGCAGGTCGCCTAGACGAGTGCAGCAAAGTTTTACATTTTTAAGAAATACATTTGTTCTCAATCTCTTTGCCAGCACACGAAAACCGCTGCAGTATACATGTCTTACAAACACATCTACAAAGAAAAATAATAAAACAGAATTCGTTCATATCATAAAACAATATTTGCATAATGGGTTTTTTCAAGATCTATAGTTGGAAATTAATTATGATACAACAGTTTCCACAGAGGGGAGGGGAGGAGACAACTTTTTTGCTCTAAGATTGAGCGTCGAATGGTCAAACTATGAAAAAGTATATTCAATGTAAACTTTTACCGCGAATGACTAGTCCTTGCTATTATATAAAGAAACTTCAAACTCTAAATGTAGTTTCAACCGATTTCATTGAGTGTGTAGCTAAAGGTAATATTTTAGTTAACTTGCTTGCTAGTTGAACCGTGAATTCATTAATAGGTTAGGTAAAATACCCTCCTTTAGAAATAAACTAGTCCGACAGATAACTAATCTATCTGTCTGTAGGCAAAGGCTACTTCGAAAGAAGAGTAGTATACCTCACCTTATGATGACTTCACGGTTATTTTTATTATGCTAAAGTTATTCATATATTTATATTGTAAGCCAAGCCCATGTGCTACTGACAGTTAATAAATACATATTTAACAGAAAAACATATTAGAGTCGATTTAATTCAACAACTATCTACGTGTTACATTTGACCTATAATCATATTTGTATAGATAGAGGAAGATGTGGTATGAGTGCCAATGAGACAACTCTCCATCAAGTAACAACTTAGTAAACCATTATAGGTCCAGGTTGGCCTTCAACACAGAGCCTTGGCTCACATCGAACAACAAGCTATAAAGAGCCCCAAAATTACTAGTTTTTAACCATTCAAACGGGAAAACCAACGATCTAATCTATATAAAAAAACGAGAAACACGTATGAACTACATAAACAGACGACAACCACTGTACATCAGAATCTTGACTAACGATAGGTGCAAACCTTTGCAGCGGATTTAAACGTTTTAAGGGTACCAAACCATTAAATGTATGGAATATATGAAAATAATTGCGACCGAATCAAATCCGTTAACTAAAAACATAGTTAGCAATAAATTTATGAGAAAGTATTCATAAACGCAATACAATCAATGAGATATATATTATGCATAAAATATGTCGTCTACGGCTATAGACAATTATGAATCATTATGACATTAATATCAAACTGTAAAAATTTTAATTCTGGTAAATTGACGTATGGTTCCTCTAAGTTGTGAGTGACTTTGTTCCCAACCAATTACCGAAGATCTGACATAAAATGATAAACTCCTAAAAGACTTGCCCCTGCTTAATAGTGAAATGCTGTCATTATTTTTCTTCCAAAAATATAATTCATTTATCATTTATCTTTATGATGCAAACACTATCCTTAACTAATGATTACAAACTTTTTATTTCCTTTTTTCTTTTTCTTTATCTAATAAAGAAACTTTATATGCATTCAAACGGCACGTATCAATGAATGTCATATGAAATGTATGTATATGAAAAATAACAATGAAATTATGAAATCAATTTTTTAGTCACAGACCTTTCTTTTTTCCAGCAAACAAACCTTTTTCCCGTTACCAACCGAAATAATATCTTGACATTTGCAATGGTGTTGGCATGTTCCGTTTAGTTGTTTATTATATCATTTATTTCATAGTCTTGTTCCTGCTTGTGTCTGTGTCTACATTAAATGAAATTTCATTTGATGAGACAATGAGACAACTATCCACGAGAACGGAAGAAAAACATATGAAAGACATCGACAAAACGATGACCACTGAATTACAGGTTTTTACTTAGGACAGCCACGTAAAGAATGTGTCAGTGTTAACCATTTAAAGCGTCCAACCATCCACCCAATCTACAGTTTAATGACATTGGTGAACAAAACAACATAGGAACAAACTTTAAAAAGCGGATTTAAAAGTTTGACTCAGTTTATCGACACAAAGAGAAAACAAAAAAACCTACAAAAAGGCAACAGACATAAAGTAGAGATCTATGTGCACCCCATCTTGTTACACCTCGAAATGTAGTCATGTTTTGTTTGCAGTTGTATTGTTGGCAGCTATCATGTATTTAAAGAACTAATTGTCCAAATATTTTTCAATAATGATTTTCAATTGTCCACCTATTTAATATGCCACTGAAAATAACAAGCTGTAAATAAGTTATGTCGGCAATTTACATAAACATAAAGAAATCATCAAATCTATAATTGTTTTCCTCACCAGACTAATATAAACAGGAAAACATACTTAAGATTTTTTATTTTTGTTTTTGTTTTTATTTTCCTCGTGTGTTCTTTGTAAACATTCAGCGTGGGCCTTTAATTTTAATGCACAAAGCAACAACAAGTAACGCAAGTAATCAAAGTTCCTCATTTTCTATTTTTTTAATCTATTTCACTGAAATTGATTACATAATACATTTTACAAGTAATATTTATACTACGCAAAACATGTTTCCTTCTGTGTTTATTAAATCAGATGTGAGCATTGTTTAATTATCCGATTCTTCTAATGAGCATCTCAAACTATATAAGTTAATTTTCATATTTCTTTCTTTACTCTTAGTCAACAATGCTTCAGTTTAAACAACATTGTTTGGTCTTGCTTCTTATTGCATTGGGTAAGTTTTCCTTTTGGTTTATGTGCATTATTGAGGGGGGATAGGACCTTTATCGGGATTCCGGGATCGGGTGTTTTTAAGCTCGGGATTTTGGGATTTACCCCTTCGGCATCCAGGAATTCTTTTTTTCGAGTTTCGGGATCCGGGATTTTTATTTATTTAAATTCGGGACCTCGGGATTTCGTGTTTTTAAGCCCGGGATTTCGGGATCATGACCCCTCCTATCCCCCCTCATTATTAAGGCAGTTAAAGGAATATATCGTAGGGAAAATATATAGAGAATATCATATGGCTTTTTCAATATCGCATCCGTATCAACCCGAGACATCAATATAATCCCAAGAGCTCTGCTCTGATACGGTGTGTGATATTGAAAAAGCCATATCATATACACTTTATTATATACATATATCTCAAGTAGATGTTTTTTATTTGACATGACGTCATACTGATAAAGAGGATTGAAATGACGTCATACAGATTATAGGTTTGACATGACGTCATACAGATTAGGGTTTTGATACAGCCTTTGCAACAGTGACTGTAATCGATGACGTGACGTCATACAGATGTGATAAAGCTTTTGCAACCGTGCTGATATCGATATCATCACGGGTGGCTGATACAGCTCGCTTGCCATTGATTGTATTACACATACAATTTATATGTATTTACTACTAAGTATATAATAAATGCTGATATGCTTGGTCTATATGTCATGTTGTGCTTCTTTGGTACATACATGTTTGGTTTATAGTTATTAAGATTATAACACAATGTTGACTGGTGTATCCGTATTTTTGACAATTTTATACATTATGTCTGTTTGTTTTGTTCACGATATCGTTGTCCACATAATGGAATTCGATGTGACTGTTGTACAAGTTAAAGGTTAAGCTAGCTATAAAACTTGGTTTAATCCTCCATTTTGCACATACAAAAATGCCTGTGACAATTTAGAAACATGTCACTTGTTATGTGTTTGAGCTTTTGATTTTTCCATTTGATTAGGGACTTTCTTTTTAAATTGTTTATCTGAGTTCGTTTTTTTGTGATTTTACTTTTTCATTACTTAAATAACTTATAAGAGTAAGAAACTGATACTTTTCTTTAAGCAAATGGAAGTAGTTATGGAAAAAGCAAAACAACAAACATTGAAATAAATAAAGGACGTGGATATAGCTACGATCACGATGGTTATGGAAACGATAAAACAACTAATATTGTGGTAAATAAAGGCAATGGATATGGTTACGACCACGATGGTTATGGAAAAGACAAAACAACAAAAATTGTAGTAAATAAAGGACATGGATATGGTTACGATCACGACGGTTATGGAAATGGTAAATCAACAAAAATCATAGTAAATAAAGGACATGGATATGGTTACGCTCACGACGGTTATGGAAATGGTAAAACAACGAAAATCATAGTAAATAAAGGAAATGGATATGGTTACGATTATGACGGTAATGAAAATGATAAAACAAAAATCATAGTGAATAAGGGATATGGGTATGGTTACGATCACGACGGTTATGGAAATGGTAAATTAACGAAAATCATAGTAAATAAAGGAAATGGATATGGTCACGATCACGACGGTTATGGAAATGGTAAATCAACGAAAATCATAGTAAATAAAGGACATGGATATGGTTACGATCACGACGGTTATGGAAATGGTAAGTCAACGAAAATCATAGTAAATAAAGGAAATGGATATGGTTACGATCACGACGGTTATGGAAATGGTAAATCAACGAAAATCATAGTAAACAAAGGAAATGGATATGGTTACGATCATGACGGTTATGGAAATGGTAAATCAACGAAAATCATAGTAAATAAAGGTAATGGATATGGTTACAATAACAATGGTTTTGGAAATGGTAAAACTCACATCATAGTAAATAAAGGAAATGGATATGGTTACAATAACAATGGTTATGGAAATGATAAAACTCACATCATAGTAAATAAGGGAAATACATATGGCTACAGAAACAACGGTTATGGAAATGGTAAAACTCACATCATAGTGAATAAAGGAAATGGATATGGTTACAATAACAACGGTTATGGTAATGGTAAATTAACGAACATTATAGTAAATAAAGGAAATGGATATGGTTATGATTACGACGACGGTTGTGGAAATGATAAAACAACGAAAATTGTAGTAAACAAAGGTGATGGTTATGGTAACGACCACACCGGTTATGGAAATGGTAAAACTCACATCATAGTAAATAAAGGAAATGGATATGGTAACAGAAACAACGGTTATCGATACGGTTACCTAAACACTGGTTATGGAAATGGTAAAACTCACATCATAGTAAACAAGGGAAACGGATATGGTTACAGAAACAACGGTTATGGAAATGATAAAACTCACATCATAGTAAATAAAGGAAATGGATATGGTTACAGAAACAACGGTTATGGATACGGTTACCGAAACAATGGTTATGGAAATGGTAAAACTCACATCATAGTAAAGAAGGGAAACGGATATGGTTACAGAAACAACGGTTATGGAAATGATAAAACTCACATCATAGTAAATAAAGGAAATGAATATGGTTACAGAAACAACGGTTATGGATATGGTTACCGAAACAATGGTTATGGAAATGGTAAAACTCACATTATAGTAAATAAAGGAAATGGTTATGGCTACAGAAACAACGGTTATGGATATGGTTACAGAAACAATGGTTATGGAAATGGTAAAACTCACATCATAGTAAATAAGGGAAATGGATATGGTTACAGAAACAACGGTTATGGAAATGACAAAACTCACATCATAGTAAATAAAGGAAATGGATATGGTTACAGAAACAACGGTTATGGATATGGTTACCGAAACAATGGTTATGGAAATGGTAAAACTCACATCATAGTAAATAAAGGAAATGGATATGGTTACAGAAACAACGGTTATGTAAATGACAAAACTCACATCATAGTAAATAAAGGAAATGGATATGGTTACAGAAACAACGGTTATGGATATGGTTACCGAAACAATGGTTATGGAAATGGCAAAACTCACATCATATTAAATAAAGGAAATGGATATGGTTACAATAACAATGGTTATGGAAATGATAAAACTCACATCATAGTAAATAAAGGAAATGGTTCTGGCTACAGAAACAACGGTTATGGAAATGGTAAAACTCACATCATAGTAAATAAAGGAAATGGATATGGTTACAGAAACAACGGTTATGTATATGGTTACCGAAACAATAGTTATGGAAATGATAAAACTCACATCATAGTAAATAAAGGGAATGGATATGGTTACAGAAACAACGGTTATGGATATGGTTACAGAAACAACGGTTATGGAAATGGTTACAGAAACAACGGTTATGGAAATGATAAAACAACGAAAATAATAGTAAATAAAGGACATAGATATAGTCACGATTACGGCAGTTATGGTAATGGTAACGGTTTAGTCAGACATATTCACGAAGGAAATAGAGGATATAATGGTATAAATAGAAATAGTGGAAGGAGATCTACCATAAACAGTATTACCTTCACTAATAGAGGATATGGTGTATAGTATAAGATCAAGGTAAGATCAAAGGTTACAACTCCTCATGCAAAGTTTTTTTTTCTAGATAATCCTTTATTTATCTATTTCTTCATCTCATGCGATATGCAATATTTTTTAATTTTTTCATCTCATGCGCTATTTTTTTTTTTTTCGTCTCATGCGATAAGCATATGCATTTTTTGGTTTCTTTTAAAGAAGGATGCAATACGTGTGTTATTATTATGACTCGTCAGTGTCAGCGCTTTATACAAACAAAAACAACCAGAATAACATATACTTATAATTATATATGATTAATTTGATAGATTAAATTTGTATTGACGCAGCATATACAAATATAGATGTGTGTAAAAAAAATAGATTTAATCTATATTTGTATAGTTAATAACAACACAACAACAACAACATTCGTCACTTTACTTCAATTAAAAACTTAAAATCATATCAATTATTATATCCACTCCAATTCAACATAGCATATTAACACATGTTAAAGTCTTAACATACATATATATCCATGGGATGTACACTAACCACTGTCCATTTGTGGTGTACCTCCAGTTGTTCTACACATTTATTTTACAGTTTGTATGAATTATCTTTCATTATCATAAAATAATTTGTTTAATTGGTTCTCGATTTTTTATATCTATATTTTTTCCTATTGCAGGAGAATGGTGCAAGGTGAAAGATTTTTTTTTGTAATGTAATATTTTTTAAACTTCAAGTACAATTTAATACAAGGTAACAGTGAACACAATCTATAAGAATAAAGATGGTATTTTATGAAAAAAAGAAAAAAAAACAATATATAATCCCGAGAGGATGTTTTGTTTTGATTTCAGAATCTTAGAATTGAAATATTATTGTACAATATGAATAAGATGAAGCCAAAAACTTTTGACAATTTAACATTCCCAAAAATGTCATTTTCTATCTTTGGTTTGATTTCAAAAACTGCATAGATATGTTTCTTTCAGTTGATGACACTTTATATTCAGCTGATTTAAAATCAGAAAAATTATGAGAAAAAAAGTTATCAAACGTACCAGGATTAAAATTTGTATAACCAGAAGCTCGTTTCGTCTACATAAGACATATCAGTGACGATCAGATCAAAATAGTTAGAAATCCAAACAAGAACAAAGTTGAAGAGCATTGAGGATCCAAAATTTAAAAACGTTATGCCAAATACGGCTAAGGTAGACTTGAAGGGGTGCATACAGTGAAGATCCATTTTTTTCATTTATTTTGTGATTTATCGTGTTTTCATGATAGACAACCAAAAATGCCTTGATTTCTGATTTGTTTTCAATTACTCTAACTTATCGAAAGTAATATTGTTTTCTTTTCACAGTTTTTGATATGGTGTTTATCACTATGATATAAGTAATGCAAGGTTAACGTAAAAAGGATTTGAAGGTTTCTGTTTCGACTCGTTCGAATTCAAAGCTCCTAGTCATATTTTTTCGAGCATGTAATATTTCAAAAACAGTCATGAACACTGAAATCTGTATCGATTCATTTAAAGAAATTTCTCTTCTTATATAGACTTCTTCGTGTGTATCTTTGTCGTAATCATTTTTCAGTTGTCGCTGTGGATTATTTGTTACTTGCCTTTGTCTTTGAATTGATCGTAGCAGTTGATAATATTTAATCATCATAATTCATGTTGTCGTATTTCAAACTCTGCGATTTATCACGTTTATAGGATAGGAAAGGACATGACCTGCCTCCATTTATAATATGTTTTACTTATATCTAAAAAACATTCATACAACGAATATAATAAAATAAATATGTAAAGACTTCTGATCTTTCTTTTACAGGTGGAACTAGAATGTACTGGTTATAAAGACAATTGTTGCTGCTTCGAATAAAATGTATCTTCAAATCATCTTATTCTTTACTTGAAAAATATGTGTGTGTGTAAAATGGGGTATTTAAAAATAAATGCAGTTGTTTTCTAAAGATCAGAAAAAAATTTGAAAAAGATACAACTTGAAATTCATTTTATAAAATTGGTTCTTGTTTTTTATTTTTAATTTTATGGCCGTACCGCTTCCATCAACTCTCCATATCATTGAGTATCAGGTCTTTGTTACGTCAAATATACATGACCCAATCCTGATAACTTCACAAACAACGACAGTAATATGTTTAATTTGTACCTACGTTCTTGAGTTTGGCACGAACTTATTAAGTTATTGTCCAGTTTGCTTGTAAAACAAATACAAGCATTGTATTTTCTCCTGAAAAAGACACATTTACAATCGGACACATCTATTATCTATTTGTTATCATATTCAAATTGTGAAAAAAATACATTTATACGAAGTCTTGTTTAGCTCGTTTGATGTGCTCAGTCGACAAAAAACTTCATATTGACACTAGTAGCTGATCTCTTACAGTTTAAGAACAACAACCCTTTATAATTAACCAGACACAACTTGTTTCCTTTTTCCTTTTTCCTTTTCCGATATTCAAATTTTGTCTAAACTGGGTTTTTTCCCACAAAATATTTCTTTCCTCAAAATTATTGTTCACAAAATATTTTTTTCATCAAAATTATTTTTTTTCAAAAATTGTTTTTCCTCAATATCGGAAAAGGAAAAAGGAAACAACTTGTGTATGGTTTATAATTATCTAATATATATAATATTAACAATACGTTAAAATATTCTATGCGTCCGAAGCGCTTTTCTGGATTTACCTTCATCAGGAACGCTCAAAGCCAAATGTTTGAAAGCTTTAAAAATACATAAAAAAGCATATATGTTTATGGATATACAGATCAACAGATAGGTTTTATCCTGATTTCAAGAATAAGCTGTATCATGTCACGTCGAAGCTGTGGAACAGTAGCTCTTAGGTCCTTATGTTATTTTTTAACTATTTGCGGACCATAGAGCTACGGATTTTTCCTATTTCAAAACGTTCGGAATTGCGACCCAGGTTCAGGTCGCACTTATTTCGCAAAAAAATATTGTTTATAATCCATGCAAAACTTTCTCGTGACGTCACTACGAGATTCAATATGGCCGAATAAAATAGGCTGAGAATGTATACAAATGAAAATAATTAGATAATAGTGTCAAGGAAATGAATATTCAAACATAAATAGGTACGTCATATCCTAGAAAAATATGTAACGAACGAACTATATTTATTGACAAGTTTTGCATGGATTATAAACAATATTTTTTTGCGAAATAACAACAACGACAATACTTTATTTTAAGAGGGTTAATAAGTCAGCTGTATAACTAATCTTTCCCGAGGCCCTAATAATAAAAAAGCATAAACATAAATGCAAACATATACATGGCATTCATTAGTATAAAAGTCAAGTATGATGATAATGTTCAATACAACTTGATAACGAGTGTTATGTTTTTTTTATTATACTTCACGTTAAAATTCCATATTTTGATTTGCTAATACGAGGGTGTTAATTTACTCTATCACATGGCTGAGCGGGTGACAAATATTTTGAATGGTACCCCTTGAAAAAGCATTGCCAACCTTTACTTCGCCGCGGTTGAAAATGTTTTCTTATGTAACAATCTGCTCTTTCACCCTCTCAGCTATGTTTTATTTTTATTATGGAATAATAAAAAGGTAAAACATGCTACGCAGAGGAACAAGTTTGAGTTTCTTATTGACAACATATTTGTTGAATATGGAGGTAGATTGTTTTATTGTTTGCATTTCTATGGGAACGAAATGTGCGCCTCTCCGTGCCTACCTGTCCTTATTTCCAAATGAGTCTGATTGAATCACATTCAGATATAAGTGTATTGATGATGTCCTATTCATTGACAATCCAAACTTTCTGATTAAGTTCCATCAATATACACTCCAGAACTAGAAATAAAAGAAACTGACATGGCTTCCTCTATCTTATCTTTAAACTTTACCGCAATTTTGACATAAGCTGTCATCTCAGAACTAAAATCTATTAAAAACGATTTTAATTTCCCTTACCCTAGAAGTAATATAATAACTTCACCTGTATATTGGATATACTTTTCCCCTACTCTTTCGGTTTTTAAAAGCTTGCAGTTGATACGCAGACTTCATAAAACGTCCAAAGTGTCTAAGCAGAAAGTTTACGAAGCATGGTTATGTAATAGAACGTCTCGTCCTTTATCTAAAAATGTTCATCGAAAGATACAAATGCCTTGAAGTTGTTGATAAATATTCACCTTCACAAATAAGCATTAATAATGTTCTTATAGAATAGCTACAAGGTACTGACCTTTTTTATCGTCTTAATAACGTGTACTATCGGGTTTTTTTATTTGTCGTTGTAAATTATTACCTTAACTATTCTGTCTTTTTGGGGGGAAATATCTTCTAGGAGAGGCTCGGTACTTAACATTCCGCCTTTTTGTTATTGTGCTATGGTCATTTTTGTTATTTTGTCTTTCGTTTGTTCTTATGTATGGTGTGTATACATGCAATTCTGGTTTTCTCTGTTAACATATTGTGTCAGATTGTTTGGTTTACACATTTTGCAGACCGAATCCTTATATCGTTGAAATGTCAAGTCAATAAACTATTCTTTATACTGGAAAATAGAAGAAAAAAAACATTCTCAATTGTTGTTTGTAGTATTTTTGAATTGATTTACACATTTGGAAAATTTCCCCCTTTAAAAAGGCCTCATATCTGGCGGAGTAATATTATAACACAATAAAATGGGATCTGTTGAAACGAATCCGATGGTGAACGAATTCATTTGAGTATGGAATTAAAAATTAACAATACGCATAAAAAAATTTCAACAATTGCTAAAGAAATAAGGTTGAGTCGTTCAACGCTTCGTTGTTTACATTGGAAACAAAGACAGGACAAAGAGATCGTCATGAATAATTAAATAAAGTTCCAGCAACTAATATTTTATTATTCATGAGGAAAAGTGATATCGGGTCAGTGATAGACTTGCTACATGTCCCTTCCTAATTATTATTATTTTTTCAATTTTGCCCCTTTAATAATTTTACTGCTATAACTAGGAGATTACAATAATACTGACATCTGCAGGAGGAAGCCTTTCTCCAAGTGCAATCAGTAGGCTGACACTTATCAGTAAACATATAAATTAGTAAGAGAGAAATATTAGAAAGGGAATTGTAGCCCTTTCTCCAAGGGCAATCAGTAGGCTGGCACTTATCAGTAAACATATAAATTAGTAAGAGAGAAATATTAGAAAGGGAATTGTAGCAAGTCTAGGTCAGTGACTGTATATGACATAGACATATACAGAACACGTATTTGCGCATCTTGTGTGCAGAAAAAAATTGTACCGTTTATGTTATTGACTGTTCAAATAGAACAAGTGCAAAATAAAATGAAATTATATGCAACTGTCGAACAAGTGAGAAGTTTAGATAGCTATAAAACCTGGTTTAATCCACATTTTTTACATGAGAAAATGTTTGCACCAAGTCAGAGTTAAGACATCTGTTTTCCTTTCGTATGATGTGTTTAAATTTTTGAATTTGCTATTTGATAGGGGAATAGACATTTAACATGGGTCATTTTTCTGTTATAACAATTAATTATATATAAACCAGTGTTTATGAAAGGTTATCTATATGTTTTAAACACCTCGAATTACCCATATCTAGGACCACTGGTGTATGAATGTTATTTAGGTATTATATGCATGTACCTCAAGCAACTCAGCAGCAGTGCTTCGTGAACATTTTCTATAGATTATATTCCTCAGAACCAGTTTTGTTTGAACGTTATGTAGTAATCATAAGACTTGAACAACTCAGTAACTCTGTTGTATGAACGCTATCTAATGGTCAAACAACTCGAACATCTCAGTTCCAGTAGATATCGTATAGCGGGTGTAAAATTTCGCAATTATCATTGAATAAGGTATACGGAATATTTTGGCGGATTCAATTTTTTATTAATACCTTTGCCTGTGCACTTTTAAACTGGTAGAATTGATTTTGACGATTTTTTTCTATCCTCAAAAATAAGAGAAAATTTATACCCTGCGAAAATAACCCGCTATAGGATAATTTACCTCGAACATCTTAAAATTTCGAATATCTCAGTAACATTATTATTTAGTTGTGTTGCCATTTATATATAAATGCCTAAATATGTGCACAACAGTACTAATAATAGAAAACAACACGTTTAATAATTTCTTGCGTCCGAGGCGCTTTTCTGGATTTACCTTCATCAGGAACGCTCAAAGCCAAACATTTGAATTCCGAAGATGTATAATTACCGAAACCGTTGAAGAGCTATATGTCAAAAATGCCTAAAATAAATAGCAAAATTCATCTAAAGCCAACTTTGCCTGAGGGAGTTGAAACCTTAGTTTCTAAATAATTTCTAAGTTTCTAAACGGACAATTTTAGTAAAGTTTGTTAATCATGTCAGTACCGAAATACTGACTACTGAGCTGATGATACCCTCGGGGACTGACAGTCCACCAGCAGAGGTATCGACCCAGTGATGTAAATAATAGAAAACAACACCTTTATTTTTTTCTTACGTCCGAAGCGCTTTTCTGGATTTACCTTCATCAGGAACGCTCAAAGCCAAACATTTGAAATCCGAAGATGTAAAAGTACCGAAACCGTTGAAGAGCTATATGTCAAAAATACATAAAATAGATAGCCAAGATATAAAATAAATATAAAATATAAAATAATATAAGATGAAAATATACGAAGATGATTATATTAGTACAAATCTGTAAACTTTAATAATTGTTTCTTATCATTGTTATCTGCGCAGTATCGACTATTATAGACATTCCAGTACCTATTAAATTTGCTGGTTGGTCCTTTAAATAAACTATTATATATATCGTGTTCATACACCTCGAACTACTCAGTACAAGTGTTGTAGGAACGGTACCTTTTGGTCATTTACCTCCAATAACCAGTAGCAGTGTAAACGCTCTAAACACGCAGTCGTCCACCTCGTCTAACTCATTACCGGTGTTGTAGGAATGTTTTCTGGAATGATATACTGCTAACAACCCAGAGTTGTAATTTAGAAGTCATACACCTCGCACACCTCGCACACCTCAGTTATGGTGCTATAGGAACATATTCTCGGGATCATATTCCTATAGTAACTCATTACCAGTGAATAAATGTTATTTAGGGTGTTATACCTAGAACAATTCGGAAGCTGTTGTAAACGACCGTTTTCGGGTCGGCATAGACCTCGAACTACTTATTTATTAAAGTTATATTGCGTCACACACATCGAACATCTCAGCACCAGTGTCACACGATCGTTATCTAGGGGTAAAAAAAACCTGGATCAACCCAATAGCAACGTCATAAAAACCTGTTTTTAATAGGACTACTCTTGGGATATTTTAGTATCAGTAGTATATATAATACTTTTTAACATTGTCTTATAAGCGGAAGGTTTGTCTAGCCTTTTCAACAGGTTCAGCCCACAAGTTTGTTTTTTTTAAATATCCTGTTCCAAGTCAGGAATATGGACGTTCTTATCAAATAGTTTGTCTTTATGTGTGTTGGAGTTTGTTTTTGTTGCATTTCGGTGTTCATATTGTTCCTTAGTTTTCCTATTATTGTTGATGTGTTTCACTCGGTTATAGTTTGTAACCCGGGTTCGTTTTCTCTCAATCGGTTTCTGACTTTCGAAAACCAGTATACTTCTGTTGCCTTTATTCATATATGCACGTTTTTTAATAGTCATACGCCCTGGTTAAGCTTTATGAATTTCAAGGGTGGTACCAGTGTTGTCTTGAATAAATCACCCGAACAACTTATTTACAATTTTGTGTGAATGTTATCTTTGGGTTATATACATCCAATGATTTTTAGAAACGTTATATAAAAATTATCTATGTGTTATAGTGGCATCGGTGGCCGAGTGGTATAAGTAGTTATCTACTGTAATCGCTTGCCAGTCAACACTGAGGTTTGTGAGTTCGAACCCCGCTCGTTTAGGTGAACTCGACTCCAAGGAAATCTTAATTGACAAGGGTTGTCAGTTTTTCTATCGAAGGTCGGTGGTTTTCTCCGTCTTCCTCCACTTTTAAAACTGGTCGCCACGAAGTAGCCAAAAAGTGGTGCTTAAAAGTGGCGTTAAAACACTTACAATCAATCTATGGGTTATACATAGTATACAACTCAGTAACTGTATTATAAGGACCTTTTTCAATTGGGATCAAATTAACTGTTGAGTTACCCCGCAAAATGTAACATCTGATAGTTTTTATATACCCCAATAATTATACATATTCATTAATATGCAAAATATCTGTATGTTGTTTTTGAGGTGTTCTGATGTGAAATTTGTTTCCCATCAATTGAGTCATAAGAACATAACTAGTTAAATTGGGCTACGGTACAAGAGGAATTTTTGTCAATGAATGCTGGTTTTCCAGGCGGAGATAAATGTTTAAACGATGGACTAACGTTCTTATCGTACGATAAAATCGAAGTTTCTTCACTCTCTCTGTTTTATTTTCGTTTTGTTAAATGTTGTTTTGTTAGCAGCTATCAAATAAAATATGTTTTAAGAAAACAATGTTCCTGTATTTTTCATTATTTGTTTTCTCATATCCACCTTTTCGAGATGCCACTGTACATTACAAAAAAAGTCATATCACAAAAATACTGAATTTAGAGGAAGATCAATTGGGAAAGTCCATAATCACATGGCAAAATCAAATAACAAAACGCATCAAAAACGAATGGACAAAAACTGTCATATTCCTGACTTGGTACAGGCATTTTCAAATGTAGAAAATGGTGGATTAAACCTGGTTCTATAGCGCTTACCCTCTCACTTTAATGACAGTCTCATCAATTTCCGATATTTTTACATTGATGCGTTAAATAAACAGACACAATAAATATAATAGTCAAAATATGGGTACATCAGTCATCAAACTGTAGATAAGTCATGTGAACGATCTACGAAAATATAATGAATCATTTTATCAACCTTTTTTGACTTACCAATCTGATACAAAAAGGTAAATTTACCTTATTTCTTTTTTGTTTTTCTTCTATTGTAAAAATATAACGTGGGCTTTTAATTTGAATTCCAGGAAATCATATAACATTTTAATGTTGCAATTTTTAATTTTTCGAATTTGTTTGTCCGAAGTCGATTACATCATATATTGCATTCGTATAATGTATACTACGCAAAACATGTGTCCTTATGTGTTTAATAAATAAGGTGTGAGCATTGCTTAATTTCCCGATTTTTCTAATGAGCCTTTAAAACTATATAAACGAATTTTCATATTTCATTCTTTACTGTTATTCCACAATGCTCCAATCAACACAACATTGTTTGGTCTTGCTTCTTTTTGCATTGGGTAAGTTCTTCTCTTGTTCATTACTTAAATAACGCAATGATTTTTTAATTCAGGACTTTATCAAGGTGATCATGCCTTTCAGTCGTTACACTGAAAAGCTTAACTCATATTGTTGATTGATATATTAATAGATGCCATTGTTACTGTCGTTCTAAAGAACATTGTTTGGTCTTGCTTCTTTTTGCATTGGGTAAGTTCTTCTCTTGTTCATTACTTAAATAACGCTAGGATGTTTTTAATTCAGGACTATATCAAGGTGATCATGTCTTGCAGTCCAGTCTTTACACTGAAAAGCTTAAGTCATATTGTTGATTGATATATTAATAGATGACATTGTTATTGCCGTTCTAAAAGAGGGACGAAAGATACCAAAGGGACAGTCAAACTCTAAAGATGTCTCCAATTTACCAATATGAAAAAAAAAGAATTCGTCCTTTTAGCTAGACATATTGCAGTCATCATCATAAACAAGGCAAAACATACTAAATTTTCTTGTAAATATTGTTTTGGTCAATTAGAACGTCCTTTTAATGTGCTCATTTCTTAACTTTGCATTAGATTACATCACTGTTTTCGTGATGAATTAAAAAAATAACTCTAACATGGTGTATGCCAGGAATCACTTAATATTCTTGAGCACATGTTAGCATATCAGTTAGTTATACTTGTGGTGTTGCTCCATCATAGATTTTCCATGTAGTGCTTCGTGATTTTCTATGTTGTTTCTTGTGTACTATTATTTGTCTGTTTGTCTTTTTTATTTTTATCCATAGTTTGTTAGTTAATTTTCGCTGTATGAGTTTGACTGTTCCTCTGGTTTCTTTCGCTGTATGAGTTTGACTGTTCCTCTGGTTTCTTTCGCTGTATGAGTTTGATTGTTCCTCTGGTTTCTTTCGCTCCTCTCTTAAAAAAAGTCGGTCTTATCCTTAATAAACTTAACCTATGTCATTCCCACAATGTCTTCTACGACCTTAATTGAAAATGATCACCAGCTTTAGTGCGAAAGATTCGTGTGTCCTTCTCTCATTTCCGGCTTTCTATACCAATATTAACTGGCCATCATCATAACTCCAAGGTCGCTGACAGTGGCCTGGTACACCAAATAAAAAACCAAACACGTCTATAAATCAGTGCCATCCATTATATAAAACAGATTTTGCAATTTAAGTCACACAAACAAATTATCAAAATTGTAAAGGGCGATTACAAAAAGATGGCATAAGGAGTATTAACCTCTCTTTTAGCAAATGGAAGTGGTTATGGAAATGGTAAAACAACAAACGTTGTTGTAAATAAAGGACATGGATATGGTTATGATGACGATGGTTATGGAAACGGTAAAACAACGAAAATTGTTGTAAATAAAGGAAATGCATATGGTTACGACAACGACGGTTATGGAAATGATAAAACAACGAAAATTGTTGTAAATAAAGGAAATGCATATGGTTACGACAACGACGGTTATGGAAATGATAAAACAACGAAAATTGTTGTAAATAAAGGAAATGGATATGGTTATGATCACGACAATTATCAAAATGGTAAAACAAAAATTATAGTAAATAAAGGAAATGGATATGGTTACGATCATGACAGTTACGGGAACGGTAAAACAACAAAAATCGTAGTAAATAAAGGTAGTGGTTATGGTTACAACGGTTATAGAAATAGAAGAACAAATATCATTGTAAATAAAGGAAGTGGATATGTTTACAATAACGACGGTTATGGAATTGGATATGGTTATGGTTACAACGGTTATAGAAATAGAAAAACAAATATCATTGTAAATAAAGGAAGTGGATATGGTAATGGTTACAACGGTTATGGAAATGGATATGGTTATGGAAATAGATATGGTTATAGAAATATTTATGGTTATGGAAATAGATACGGTTATGGTAACAACGGTTATAGAAATGGAAAAACAAGCATCATTGTAAATAAAGGAAGTGGATATGGTTACAATAACAACGGCTATGGAAATGGATATGGTTATGGAAATATATATGGTTATGGAAATAGATATGGTTATGGTAACAACGGTTATAGAAATGGAAGAACAAATATCATTGTAAATAAAGGAAGTGGATATGGTAATGGTTACAACGGTTATGGAAATGGATATGGTTATGGA
This sequence comes from Mytilus edulis, assembly GCF_963676685.1. Lineage (NCBI taxonomy): Eukaryota > Metazoa > Mollusca > Bivalvia > Mytilida > Mytilidae > Mytilus > Mytilus edulis. Next base: position 30,973,563 of record NC_092346.1, read on the forward strand.
AATAGATATGGTTATAGAAATATTTATGGTTATGGAAATAGATACGGTTATGGTAACAACGGTTATAGAAATGGAAAAACAAACATCATTGTAAATAAAGGAAGTGGATATGGTTACAATAACAACGGCTATGGAATTGGATATGGTTATGGAAATGTATATGGTTATGGAAATAGATATGGTTATGGTAACAACGGTTATAGAAATGGAAGAACAAATATCATTGTAAATAAAGGAAGTGGATATGGTTACAATAACGACGGCTATGGAAACGGATATGGTTATGGAAATATATATGGTTATGGTAATATATATGGTTATGGTTACAACGGTTATGGAAATGGAAAAACAAATATCATTGTAAATAAAGGAAGTGGATATGGTTACAATAACGGCGGCTATGGAAAAAGATATGGTTATGGAAATATATATGGTAATGGAAATATATATGGTTATGGAAATATATATGGTTATGGGAATAGATATGGTTATGGTTACAACGGTTATGGAAATGGAAAAACAGATATCTTTGTAAATAAAGGAAATGGATATGGTTATGGAAATACATATGGTTTTGGTTACAACGGTTATGGAAATGGAAAAACAAATATCTTTGTAAATAAAGGAAGTGGATATGGTTACAATAACGACGGCTATGGAAATGGATATGGTTATGGAAATATATATGGTTATGGAAATAGATATGGTTATGGTAACAACATTTATAGAAATGGAAGAACAAATATCATTGTAAATAAAGGAAGTGGATATGGTTACAATAACGACGGCTATGGAAATGGATATGGTTATGGAAATATATATGGTTATGGAAATACATATGGTTATGGTTACAATGGTTATGGAGATGGAAAAACAAATATCATTGTAAATAAAGGAAGTGGGTATGGTTACAATTACGACGGCTATGGAAACGGATTTGGTTATGGAAATATATATGGTTATGGTAATATATATGGTTATGGTTACAACGGTTACAGAAATGGAAAAACAAATATCATAGTAAATAAAAGAAGCGGATATAGTTACAATAACGACGGGTATGGAAATGGATATGGTTATGGTTATAACAGTTATGGAAATGGAAAAACAAAAATCATAGTAAACAAAGGAAGTGGATATGGTTACCATAACGACGGTTATGGAAATATCAAAGACAAACTGTTTTATAAATATTAATGAGGAGTAAGACTTTCCAATTTTGAAGTAAGTCATTCAAAATTTATAAGATGATAAATTAAGAAAATATTAAACAGAACGAAACACAAGACATGTTTATTATTATCGATAAATGTTACCTCCCCTTAAAATGATCGCATACGGTAAATATAGTCACGTAAAACATTGTCGCCGTTTAATACAAAACGTGTTAACATTTTTTAAAAATGAGAGAATTATCTTCTTCATACTCCATGCGGAGAGTCAATTACCTGCAGTTCTCAAATAAACTAATTATAAAAACAAAAAAATAATCAGCTCCTGCTTCACTTATGGCACCCGTCATGCACCCGAATGATTAATTAACGTTTATGCAAACCATACAAGTGATTTTGAAATTATATAGCAAAATTTTGAAAATCAAGCAAGAAAAAACATTAGAAAATGGTGATTGTAATCATGCTACGGTATGACAAAACTTACGGTGTCGTTTTATGTTATTTAATCAAAGAAATGAATATATATAAAATACCCTTTTGACATTTTGTATGTATGAAGTGCCTTTTTCGTGATATAATTTTATCATGATCGTTCAACCCAAAACATTTTAAAGCCAGTAATTTAGTAATGCGTAGAAAAGCTGGAAGTTATAGGACAAGGTATAACAAAATTTTCCTTATGTAAATTTTCCTCTAGGTATATTTTTTTTTTTTTGGAAATATGTTAAAAATCATATCGATACCGAAGTTTTTAAATTCACTTCCTGGTCCATGTTACATCTATTCACAAAAAACATGCAGCATGGCTTGTAATAAAGATGTTAATGTTTTCATTATCGGTCGTTGATTGTGTCTCTCTTTCATGTTTATAAAAGAGGGACGAAAGATACGAGAGTAACAGTATAACTCATTAATCGAAAATAAACAGACAACGCTATGGCTAAAAATTAAAAAAAAAACAGATAAATAATAGTACACAAGAAGCAACATAAAAACTAAAGACTGAGCAACACGAACCCCACCAAAAACTGGGGATGATCTCAGGTGCCCCGGAAGAGTAAACAGATCATGTTCCACATAAATAATGTGTTGCTTGAAAATGTGAATTCGTTTTATAGGTTCTCTCGAGAAGTTTTATTAGAAGTGGAGTATTGATCCCAAAATATTCTTTCCTAAGATCATAATTAAGTTATTGCTCTTTGAAATTTGTTACATGCCCTTATCTGTGAAATTGATTTGAGTTGTTGAAAGTTTTGATTCGTTACTACAATATCAGATTCATGTTGTTTTTCGAACTCACGAAAACAAAGGTTTTTATGTATATCTAAAAAGTAAAATTACTAAAAATACTGAACTCCGAGGAAAATTTAAAACAGAAAGTCCGTAATCAAATGGCAAAATAAAAACCTCAAACACATCAAATGAATTGATAACAACGGTCATATTCCTGACTGGGTACAGTAATTTTTTAAGCAGAAAATGGTGGATTGAACCTGGTTTTATAGCTATCTAAACCTCTCACTTGTATGACAGTCGCATCGAATGTCATTATATTGATAAAGACGCGTTAATTAACATTCATACAACGAATATAAAAGAAAATAGATGTTAAGATTTATGAACTTAGTTTTTTTTCAGATGAAGCAAGAATATACTGGCTACACAGACATTTTTGTTTCTTTTTCCAATAAAACAATTCAAAGCATCTTTGAGATATTGTTATTTGATTAATTAGTTATCAAAGGTACCAGGATTATAATATAATACGCCAGACGAGAGTTTCGTCTACATAAGATGCATCAGATCAAAATAGTTGTAAAGCCAAAGAAGTACAAATTTGAAGAGCATTTAGGACTCAAAATTTCAAAAAAGTTGTGCAAATACGGCTGAGGTATTCTATTCCTGGGATAAGAAAATCCTAAGTTTTTCGAAAAATTCAGAGTATTGTAACAGGAAATTTAAAGTGTATATAAGCAGTGTGGACGGGGAGCTGCTGTTAAAAAAATTGCACCTGTATTTCTTTAAATAAGAAAAGCTGAAAAACTAATTCCGGTTGATTTAGAACATTAGTACTATGTACAAATTATCTACATTTCGTTTGGCTGTATTAATTTGACCGTCATATACTTAGAGTAAATATTTTTTACAATACGATTATAGCATATAGCATATTTTCACGCATTGTGCTTAGCGGGTTTACATGCAACATTTATTTACTGCTTCCGTTAATTATCACATGCCTTTCCGACACATTTTCACATGGCTTTTCGATATATCTCGGTAAATAAACCTCTATGGTACGTTTGAGTACAAATCATAACAAAGTAGGATACAAAACAAATACTAGGAAATAAGAAAATACATTAGGAAAAATGTGCAACAAACATTATATAATAAATACATTTTGTAAAAGTTTTAAATTATGTTTTGTCTGTATTCCTTTTACTGAAGTATATATATAAAAATAAAAAATCCATCAAACATGGTTTTGTGATTTTTGTTAAAGACATGTTGCAGAAGACAAATTATTAAGCATTTTTAAGCTCGGTCACTCTTTCACATCTCCATGTGAAATTATAATTGTTTTGTATAGATATTGAACGACAAAATTTCTTTTTTATGAGGTTTGTATTTCTAACGCCCAACACGCGAAACAAGGAATGTGTTTTTTAATTTGCTAGATGCTTTTTGTGTTGTTTGTATATGTTTGTTTGTCTTGAGATTGTAACACAGTGATGACTGCTGTAACCATATTTTGACTATTTTACCGATTGTGTCTGTTTTGTTCACGCATCGTTGTAAAAATAACGGAATATGATGCGACTGTCATAAAAGTGAGAGTTTTAACGCTATAAAACCAGGTTCAATCCACCATTTTCTACATTTGAAAATGCCTGTCCCAAGTCAGGAATATGATAGTTGTTGTCCTTTCGTTTTTGATGTGTTTTGTCATTTGATTTTGCCATGTGATTAGGGACTTTCCGATCTTCCTCGGAGTTCAGTATTTTGTGATTTCACTTTTCACTGTGCTCACTTGACAAAAGCTTTCTATTGTTACTCGCAACAGATTTTCTACATTATCAGTTTTACAATCTCATTTAATCAGTTCTCTTAAACATTTATGAAAAATCACATCAGCGCATATAACACGCGTTTCCGAATCAAACTGAATCAGGACACCTTAGGTACAAAGTTAAGGAACCCAAATCCATCAATCATTGAAAACATAGAAAGTGCCAAAACATCCATTTTTTAATCAGGTTTACTTTGCTAAAAGATATAAGCACAACATCATCACCTATATTTGCCTTTATAGAAAAAGAACAACAAAACAGACGAAAAGAAGTTTTGGGAAGGTCAGCATACTCTGGAAATCAATCTTGGAAAGCAAATCACCAAATAATGAGGTGAAGAGATGGTTTCTGATTCAAACTTCAAAATCATCACTCCCCAAAAAAAATCCCTTCCCGATACTTCCATCCCTATCTTTCATTCACATGTTATCTTATCCCTGTACAACTAACTCCTTATCTATTGGCTACTTTAGGTGAACATTTCTGCAAACGATCACCATGGTAACAAATTATGATTTACTCTCATTATCCTGACTTGATAAATCGATATGTAAATTTGATGCAGCAAGTTAAACTGCCCAGAACCTCTCACTATTAAGACTGTTTGTTTTTTACAAGCGTCGTTTTCAAAATCATTTAATTTATTGCGACTGTCATACAAATAAGAGAATTAGCTAGCTATAAACCAGGTTGAATCCACCATTTTCTTCAGAATATTCGCACAACCGAATAAGTTTGGGTTTGAATTTGTTCAGCCGAAGAGGCAGACGGGTTACTTTTGGCAAATTACAATACATAATGAAGGGAGATAAATGTAACCTCAATTGAAAACGTCAGTCTACATTGAGCATGTCTTATTAAACTTGGTTTCAGATTTGATCACATTATCATCAATGTTATTGGGAAATGACACATGTTGAGTTTGTATGCTGTGAAAAGAATATAAAAGATCATGACAAAATAAAAAGGACATAAAGACCACAAACTTCTACATTGAAAACCAAAATATCCGCAACACAATTTAACAAACTAGAGTGCTCCGGAAAGGTCATCATTTCAAGCTCCTCTATTGACATCCGTCGTTTTGTTCAAGTTAAAATTGGGTAAGTTGTATGCCTTATAAATAGCAGTTTGGTAAATGTGTTAACGCTAACACATATCCAAACGAAGTTATTGTGCTGTTACCATTTGTTCTAATTAAAAGGTACAACTTCTTGAAATTGAAAATCTAAAAGTATTATAAATTTGTCTCATATCTTTCATTGCAAGTGCAGTTGAAAGAAATCAGTAGTTATATTTTTGATAATGTCTTACATATTGGCTTTAGAGCTTCGATTTCCAGCATAAAATGAATACTTGCTTAAAATGCATAAATAAGAATCATTTTGAGATTTTGGCATTCACATTAAGGTATTACTCAAGACCTAGCCAAAATTGATATTTTGCTTATGAACTAAAAACAAATTAGCAGTAAATTCTATGTTTATACACAAATTCTATATACAAATCTATATTCAATGAAAGCTTCAAATTTATTCTCTAAGAGGTTGGAAATTTACTTGAAAATATTGGAAAATAGTTTGTTATCAAGACTAAGAGAAAAGTCTTATAAATAATGTGGAATAATTAAACTGGTCAAATGGTATAATTATAATAATCTAATGCACATGCATTAACACTTCAGCATTGGTGGTCACGCTTCCGTAAAGAAAACATAAAACATCAGATGTGGTCACTATAATTTATTGAACTGCAACCTTATTAATGCAGAATGTTCAATATTAAAATATGGCATTTTATGGTGTGGACAATAGTCCATCATCATTATATTCAGATATGTTTCTATAACTAATCAAGAAACAATATTAAACACTTTGACAAGAGAGATATCATAGTCATTTTAATGGAACATTTTTAACACACGCGTGTCCGAACTAATTTATTATTAATATTTCTTGCCAGGATCGTCAAAGATAAAAATAAGTAAAGACGTTTGTTTTTGTACAAGTTTCACTCATAACCCAAAAGCTTTCGTCCTTAGTGTTCGATGTTGTGTTTTGTATACTCGTGTTTGTCTGTGGTCTGTTTTCGTTTCTTGTCGTGGTGTAATTGTAAACAAAGGTCCGGCAATGAGTTTGAATGCTTTTGCCCCTATTACAAAACCTTGTTGAATAATAATATTTTAAATATATTCATGTATGCAACATATTGATGATACAAAAATGCAAAAACAATGTATATAATTATTTTTGAAACATTTGAATTGATTTGTATCTGTTATGGTCCCAATTGAAAATAATATGATTGATATTATCAGAATAAGAAGTCACATTTTTTTTTAATATTCAATTTTTTTTTTAATCTTTAAAATTGCAGTATTGGGTAAAACAAAAACAGTTTTAAAAAATTGTGCTTAACCGAAGCAAATGATTTTTTAAAGTTCTATACACCAGGGGCCGTGTCAATGAAAGTATCCTAGGATATGTCCTAAGATATGTCTTAGGACATTATTTAGGATGGTCTTAGGACGTGTCTGAGACATGTCCTAGGATGTAAAACAAAGCTATCTTAGGATAGTTCTAACTACGATGGTCCTAAGACCATCCTAACACATTTATTTAATTGAAAAAAATATGTAGGGAATTCAATGACATATATTTTTATTCTATTTCACTATATGTGTAGAGGCAGAAAGGAGGACTCTTTTATGGAAAACAATTTATACAAAATAAAAGTTTTAACGTAATACTTGTAGAACGTTATAATACACGACAAAAAAATATAAATGAATTGCATACAACAAAACTAAATAGTCACACAACTTTGTTGAATGAGATATTCGATTCGTGTTAGAATTTAATGTTAGTATGTAAATTGTTTTGTCTTTGGGTCCACTCGATTTCATTGCATGTATTGAATAAAGATTAAGTAAAAGGAAGTCACCCCCCCCCCCACCCACACACACACACACACACACACATTTAAATTAACATGGCACCGTTACTCATGATGATAGTATTTTTTAAGCAAAAAGGACAGCCCCATTTATTCCATATAAATGTATGAGCGTAACGATATGACATCGTCATACATACTTTTTGGAGATTTTCTCTTGATGTCCATTTCATATAGAGTTGTGTACAGAAAAGCAATTTTAGTTAATAGTAAAGCATTTCACCAAATGACTTGTCCGCAATATCTCAATGTAACTTCTAGCACACCCACACAAATGTCTTGTAATATGCTTATTATTCCCAAAACTCAAACTAAATACTATGAACGCTTTTATTTTTATATCTGGAAGCATTTTAAATAACAAATTTGTCTACAAATTGAAAATAATGTAACACAATTGAATCTTTAAAAAATATTGAAAAATTTTGTTTAATTAGTTTATTTTTTATAACATTATACTAGTTTATTATTGCATTAGTATTTTTATTAATGAATTTATGCCATATTTGTTGGGTTTTTTTTTTTCGTTTTAGGACATCGTAACTTTTAGGACTATCCTAAGACACCTATTTATATATCCTAACTTTAGAACCAAATTTAGGACATATCTTATTTTAGGACACCTTCGTTAACCTCACTTAGGACTAAAACGTGTCCTAAGACCATCCTAAGACATGTCCTAGTCCTAGGACAGCTTCGTTGACACGGCCCCAGGCTCTATTTATGTGCAAAATTTATTGTGTCGTTAACAAAATAGATAGATCAATAAAATATCTATTGTCTTAATGTTTGTATTGACTTTCCAAGCAGATAATTTTGCTAATTATTCGTTAGATTCTATTGCACGTTCTGGGAGATATTTACTGCAATATACAGCTTATCGTTATTTAACCAAAAGTTCCGCTAAAGAAAGGCGCCGAGGATTTGGCCTTTTCCCCTTTTTTCATTTGCACGACACTGATGAGTTCAGTGCGGACGAAACGCGTATCTGGTGTACAAAATTTGTAATCCTGATATATATGATGAGTTAATTTGGTTAAGGTTTTCGAACTGCCGAAAGCCATTATGGATTTTGTGTCATGTATTATAGCTGGGTTTTTTCATGGGATGAAAGAATGCCTTGAAAAATTATTGTGAATCGTCAAGCATCATAAGCAACTAGTATATCCTTAATATTTATCGAATAACGCATCTTGCTGTGTAATTTTAATACGCAAATTGACACTTATGACCAACAGCAACACGGAGTCTAGGCTACCAGAAATAAATTCAAACAGGAGTTATCTACCTTCCAACAGATTTCACCTAATATAAATTTTTGTTAATTATATATTATTTAGACTAAAAAAATGTATTATTCATGATGACCAGGCAAAGTTAGCCTGCCATAGGGAGTTTTAACTATTCTGTTTGGTTTAATGCTAACCACACGTATGTCTGTACCAAAGTATCTGAACGTAGTTTGTTGTTAGTTTGTGTTTTATTCGATTGACATTAAAAATAATTATGGAAAAGTTACTAATATGACGGGGAAAATACATTAGTCCACACAGATATTTTGATAACATACTTCCGATTGAGCAATACAAACTCCACAACAATAAAACGAGATTGAACGTATGTGAAGTCCCTTCTTCAATAGTGTCACACTTACGACAAAGAACAACGAATGGTGTGTAAGGGATATTCAAACACACAAGCCGAAAATGAATTGACAATTCCGGGCAAATCACTAAAAACGACCATAAGACAAACAACAGACTATACATACCAAAATAGAAACAGACTATACATACCAAAATAGAGAATGAAATCATTTTTGGCATCAAACCTTTTTTGTTTATCACTGCAATTAGCAGAAACATAATATTTCACCCATAAAGGAAACTTACATCGAGATGTATCAACAATACTAAAAGCGGATTTTGCTTGTTTAGGATTTTGTTAAGCTCGATTAAACAATATTCGTTATGATTCAATACACCATAGGCCCCTAACCCTTCTTACTAATCAAAAGTTATATTGACCGTCATATCAATGAATGTTGTTTTATCTTCATTTTTCTATGTTGTGTTTTGTATCCTATGTGTCGGTTGATCGTTTTCGTTTTAAGCTCTGGCATTGTCAGTTTGTCAGTTTATTTCCGACTTATGAGTTCGACAGCTTAGTCCTTTTTTTTTCTCTTTTTTAGCCATAAACTTATGATTTTTGAACAGCAGTATATTAGTGTTGCCTTAATCAATGACACAGGATTTAACAGTCTTGTGCACCACTAGTTATACGTGGTGTTACTCATTCTAAGTAAACATCCATTGATGAATTGGATTCAGTGAGAACCAAAGACTGGGTGTCAGAATTGTACATACAACGACTGTAACATATTCGTAATCAGTTGTGACCCTGTCAATCAATCCACGATGGCGCTTATAAACTTAAACTTAAAATAAAGGAACAAACACTGTATCAATTGTATGCGTCCGATGCACCTTTTTATTATTATTACTAGTGTTTAACTTCATAAGGAATATTCTAAGCCGAATATTTTTAAAACTAAGGATGTTTAAAAAAACAATACCGTTGGAGATCAATCTGACCAAATAAGACATAAAATATATTCAACTTTACGCTAAGAACCATTGTTTTAATTGCTTATTAGACTCTGTCAGAGAAATCCTAGAAGGAAACACGATCCCAGAAATATTGTATCTGACCCCTTTAAATGGTTTTTTCTAAAATGTAGCTACATAATAAATTGAAATAAGTTCACAAAAAATGGAAAACAACACGTTTAATAATTTATTGCGTCCGAAGCGCTTTTCTGGATTTACCTTCATCAGGAACGCTCATAGTCAAACATTTGAAATTCGAAGATGTACAAGTACCGAAAATCGAAAACCGAAGAGCCTGTGTCGCTCAGCTTGGTCTATGTGAATATTAAACAAAGGACACAGATGGATTCATGACAAAATTGTGTTTTGATGATGGTGATGTGTTGGTAGATCTTACTTTACTAAATATTCTTGCTGCTTACAATTATCTCTATCTATAATGAACTTGGCCCAGTAGTTTCAGTGGAAAATGTTAGTGAAAATTTAAAAAATTTATGAAAATTGTTAAAGATTGACTATGAAAAGCATTTACTCCTTAGGGGGTCAATTGACCATTTTGGTCATGATGACTTATTTTTAGGTCTTACTTTGCTGTACATTACTGCTGTTTACAGTTTATCTCTATTCATAATAATATTTAAGATAATAACAAAAAACGGCAAAATTTCCTTAAAATTACCAATTCAGGAACAGCAACCTAACAACCGATTATCAAATTCATCTGAAAATTCTAGGGCAGATAGATCTTGACCTGATCAACAATTTGACCTCCTGTCAGATTGCTCTAAATGCTTTGGTTTTTGAGTTATAAGCCAAAAATTGCATTTTACCCCTATGTTCTATTTTTAGCCATGGCGGCCATCTTGGTTGGTTGGCCGGGTCACCGGAAACATTTTTAAAACTAGATTAAGTTTGGATTAATTCGGTCCAGTAGTTTCAGAGGAGAAGATTTTTGTAAAAGATTACTAAGATTAACGAAAAATGGTTAAAAATTTACTATAAAGGGCAATAACTCTTAAAGGGATCAACTGACCATTTAGATCATGTTTTGAAATCTTAGATAGCTATTAACTGGATAAACAATTTAACTGATGTCAGATTTGCTCTAAATGCTTTTGGTTTCAAAGTTAAAAGCCAAAATCTACATTTTACCCCTATGTTCTATTTTAGCCATGGCAGCCATCTTGGTTCATTGGCCGGGTCACCGCACACATTTTTAAACTAGATAATAATGATTGTGGCTAAGTTTGACCTTTGGCCAAGTAGTTTCAGAGGAGAAGATTTTTGTAGAAGATTACAAAAATTTACGAAAAATTTGTTAAAAAATGACTATAAAAGGCAATTACTCCTTAAGGGGTCAACTGACCATTTTGGTCATGTTGACTTATTTGTAGATCATACTTTGCTGGACATTATGATGTTTACAGTTTATCTCTATCTATAATGATATTCAAAATAATTACCAAAACCTGCAAAATTTTCTAAATAACAAGGTTTTTTAAAGACTGTTGTAGATTAATAGTATATAAATAAAGTAACAAACAAAAAACAGAAAAAATGAAGGGTCCGTATACTTTTTCGAGCGAACATCTGGCAAAACTTCATAAATAAATGGAGGGATCAGCCTTAATTACATAAATGTTTTGTTCTGTATATATGATACCATTGTTCCTTTTAAATTACAACAATTGTATCGATTAAGATACTGTTATGTGCGTGATTTATGAAAGCTAACTTATTTTAAGGCATTGTCTTTCTTGACATGGGACGTCAACTTCCCGTTTTGCAGATGAATATGAACTGGAATAAACGGCTTTACAAAATGCATGGGTTTGGTGTAAAACTTGGTTTAAGACGACACTTTCAGTTCCTGGTCAATTTACAGTCTCGTGTACTCCGGAAGGGTGAGCAGATTCTACAACACATGTGGTGACCGTTGTGTTGCTAATGTTGTTACAAACCAAGTAGTAAGTCTAATTTGGTAGTCACATTCGGGAAAATGGTATATTATTGTATTTACGACATTAGAAACATTTCTGTTATCGTCTGTGAAACGGATATTCAATAACGGTCAACCAACTAGTGATAGCGTCCGTAAAAATTACGAGAGGATGACTTCAACTTCACCACTAGCAACTCTTGGTTTAATAGCTTCCTTTTGAGCAGCAATCCTCTGTCAAGAAAATCATGATAGAAAATAAAAGCCCTGGAATATCGTATCAACTGGGAGATATATACTCCGCATATGCAGATATATTCCGTATATGCAGACGCTGCTGGAATATTGCTACATAGAAATGGAAGTCAACAATTCAGAAGCTGAAACCATTTCTTTTGTCGTAAAGTTTTGTTTTCAACTAACTTTCACTGTCAATTTCTAGATGCAGACTTAACTGTACATTGGCATTCTTACCCTCGTATATAGACTCAGATTTGGTTAATATATTGAATTAAATAGATGTGACATTCCTTATTTATCCCTTTATTTGCATGTGACATAATGGTACGCATAATTTATCAATAGCGCAATCCATTGGGATTATTGTTTTAAAGAATAAAAAAGGGAGAAAAAATAGCAAACCTGGCTTTTGCAAGACAAAATTGAAATAAACGACAAAGTTTAAAGTTTTTCTCCATTATTTGACCAATTAGCGTCAAATTTCGTTTGACCGGAAGTAAACGTCCAAATTTGAACAAAATAAACAAAATCCTTTCCAATATTTACATTTGCTGTGTACAATTTTTCCATACAGCATACTTTGTATGTTTAGATAAATACGTAAACATTTTATACAATAACAGGGGAAACGTATATTTGCCTGCGGATGTTTTCCAAACAGCCATGTAGAGAAATCATGCTATAGCTATTTACAGTATTACACGATTAGTAATGAATTTTTAGACCATAATGATATTGAATTATCAAATAGTGAAATATCATTAACAATTTACCTGCACACTCACATAATCTATATAAACTAACTCATTTTTTTTTCTAAATTATTATTTTTTTATTTTTTTTATTTTTAGTTAGACATTGTTATCGGGAGAATTCAATGTTGTAAAATTTACGTTCTTTTTACATCAGAGGCCCCTGAGGGGCCTCGGGTGTATTGCCATCGCCTACTTTTCAAAGATCAAAGAGGTGCATATATAATTAGTTTTGGAATGATAACCGACATTATAAACCCGCGGACCTATATAGTGCAGAATAAAATTCCGTATCGCTTCTTTTAAATTCATGTTTTCAATGGATACTCAGTTTTTTTTATAATATGAAAATGTTTTGTCGTTTGAAATATTTGTATATTAATCAAACTATCTTCAATATCAATGACGTGTCGAAAAATTGTTGTTGCGGATGAATACCACGAGTGCGCAAGAAGGCAAGAGCGAGCGTGTAGAAAATCGAGAGGAAATCAATTCACACATTTATACACAGAAAGGTAATTATATTTCAATTATTTGATTTGGAGTAACCTTTTTAAACCGTTTGTAGCATATTTGTCTATAATATTAACGTAGCAAAACTAGGAAAATTTAATCTGTCATAATATAAAATAATTCATCAGGTCGCGTCCCCCGCAGCCATTTTGAAAATACCAGCAGATTGGGTAGGAGTAACAAGAACCTGCAAGGCCTTTAAAGATAAGGTTACTATTTGTGTATTTTTTATAAGAACAATTTGTGTTCATAAAGATCTCAACAATTTTTGGAGTTAAATTTCTTTTCTTCGTAAATAACAAGTAGATTTACCTCTTGGACACACACACGGAACTATTTTCTGTTTTTTAAGATATTGTTTCGGATTTTCGCTCGTTCTCCTACTAAGTTTGTTGCATTAGTATATATATTTGATTAATTATGTCCCTTGACTGGAAAAAACGCGGATTTTGTTAATGAATTTGTAAGTAATTCTAATATATAATTATTGGTTGAAATTATTGTATTTTATGTAATATTCAGAGTATCTTCGACTTCTTATATTCTTCCAATAGAGTTGGACTCTTTTTATAAGTGTGTATAATTATAACTCTTGCTCGTAAAATCAAGAGTCTTATTTTTACACTGAAATGTCAGAATTTGTGGCGTTGTCCGTACCATTTACAAGCCTATAGATATATTGGGAGAATCCTTACAGTTTTGGAGATATAAATATAGAGTAGTCTAACTGTCCTGTTTTTTTTTTAAGTCTTCCTTGTAGTATTGTATAATTTTGACCACAGGGGCGGATCCAGCAATTTTAAAAAGGGGGTTCCTAACCCAGGACAAAGGGGGGGGGGGGGGGGGGGGGGGGGGGTTCCAACTACATGTCCCCATTCAAATGCATTGATGTCCAAAAAAAGGGGGGGTTCCAACCCCCGGAACCCCCCTCTGGATCCGCGCCTGGACCATACTGTACATGACATGTATTGCATAATTATATGATAATTCTATGACATGTGCTAATCAGCATTATTTTTAAAAATTGTGTAATCATATCCATGTAAAATTTTAGTAATTTGAATTAGACATTTGTTCACGCATACATGCATGAGTACTTGAATTGAGCCATAGGCGGATCCTGGCGGGCCCGGGCCCCCCCTTTCGTGGGAAAAATTTGGTTGATTATATAGGGAATCATTGAAGCATGACTGGAGCGGGCCCCCTCTTAGGTCAGTCAGCGGCCCCCCCCCCCCCCCCCCCCCCCCCCCCCCCCTTAGGGAAAGTTCTGGATCCGCCACTGTGAGCAAATACAATCAGTTAACTTTCACTACGAGCACCCATGCAGATCTTAAATTGAGCAAATATGATCACTTACATGTATGAGTAAAATTTGAGCTAGATCTACTCAATTGAGTTAGATATATTAATATTGAGACTAATCTAAATGGTTATTTGAGCACACATGAGGCTATTTATACTAATGAGAGCGATATAGGGATTCTGCATGAGCAAACTTAGCAAATCTTTATTGAGACAAACCTATGAGCGCTATGCAGTGCATATGACTGCAAGAGATATTTTAAAGGTTTTCCAGAACCCCAGATTAAAAGTTGAACTGCAACATTGCAAAGGGTTAGTGTATTATTTTATTTTATCAAAATGTTAAATGTTTAAAATGTTTAATGTTTTTTGTTTATTTATTATTCTGTGGAAATTTAAATCTCCAGAATCTTTCTGTGAGTTTGCATGAATAATTCCATGTTTTTTAAAATTTGTATCAGAAGCCCAAGTCACGCATAAGTTAACAGGGATTTAAAATGTCCACGATTAAAACCGCATGTACATGTATATATTCTAGATAATTTAAACAAAATGTTCAGCAACATTTAAAGGAACCTATCTATTTGTAATTCCCAAACATAATTGTTATTACTTAAGCAACCTTGTTAACAGTTTAGATTTCTATCAAATCGGATGAGAATCCAGGAGTTATAAAGGGGGAGGGGTCTAGCAAGTCAACATTTTGGGTAAAACTATATAAAAAAAGGACTACGCATTTACCATACATGAAGTTCCTTGAAAAGGGCGTGCCTTCAGCTCCCTCCTCCCCAAAAAAATCTGCCTCAGCAACTTTAAACCCTCTTGCGCTGTATATTCATGTAGCTGTACAGTTGAGCCCATGGGACTACAATCACATCTGAATCACCGAAAATCAATCTATATTTTCATGTATAATTTGATAATTAAATTTTAACACATTTATACATTTTTTTTAAAATTTGTTCTTGACAATTTTTTGTTCATTTAAAGATATAGGGACAACAGAGTTGGTGTATGTGGGTTCGATTCCCACCCTAGGCATTCATTTATATTGGCTGGTGCAAAGCGGGCAGTTTAGCTTAGTGGCCCCACACTGACTCTGTTGTTCATATGTCACTAAAAAAAAAATCAGGCAGCCTCCTTCAGGTCTTGCCATCTTTATTTTTCTATTTGTAAATCATACACAACAAAACCATTGAATTATTGTGAAAATCATACCACAGATAACTATGGTAAAACTTTAATTGTTTTTGGCATAACTAACCTTGGCTGCCATCCAAGATCCAAAACGTATTTATATTCAGGGTTCTCACTAAGGATTTTTGAAGGCGAGTCCTGGGATTGTCAATTTTGGCCATGGTGAGTCAAACAGTAAGAAAAAGATAATTTATTTTAATATAATTTGTTATTTTGGTCTCCATGACCTAATAGAGTAATGTACTGACATTACATTTAGATTACCTTTAAACTTTTGCTACAAAATAATGATATTTGTGTTCAGTTTATACAAAATATTTCAATCTTTGGACTCAACACTTTTGAAAATGGTGAGTCCAGATTGATTTTCATGAGTCCAGGACTCATGGACTCACCTTAGTGAGAACCCTGTATATTGATGAATTATATCAGATTTGGATTCTTTTGGTCACAAAACATTTTGGATGGTAGGTGACGGCCAAATCTTTATTCCTAAAGGCTTAATTTCGGTTCTGAAAATTGCCCAAAATCATCTTCTTTTGACAAAATTTGGAACATAAAATGTACTTTTATGAAAAGAACTGATTTATTGAGCGTTGAGACTTTTGAAATAGACCCATTTACGAAACCAAATTGTGAACTTTTTGGAGCTTTATGTTAAAGTTTATATTTAAGGCCATTTTGGGCAATAAGTGAAACTTGTCCTTTGAATCAGTGGTTTCACAATAACCATACTAAATACTAAGTATCTGTTAGAAGATAGCTCTTTCACAGTACATTGTTAAACTTAAAGATAAATATATACCAACAATGATCAATATTAATGATGGAATGATATTATACATGTATATACTGTTTTATATTGTTACATGTACAGTACATAAATGAAAATTAACACCAAACTGTTGTCATGCGCGATCATTATTCATAAAAAAAGAAGCGAAAAGGGAGGTATGATTGGTAATCAGACACCAGCTCTATACAAAATGATGAAAAAGAAATAATGCTTACAATACAACACTTTTACAATCAGAAAAAAAACTATACATACATCAGTAAGAAAAAGCCATGAAATGACAAATGTTAAACAATATATACAAGAAAACTAACGACCACATCAATGTACAAACGGAAAATCAAGATATACACCAAAAAATTACAAGCCCTGTTTTACATGCTTCTTACTAAGTAAGGACAGACACATTCATATGGTAGTTGTGTTCTATATGTATGGTGCAAAATTTTCTCATTGCTTAAACCAGTGGTATCCAAAGTATTAAATCCAGAAGTAAAAAAAGACTAACAGTTGAAAAACTATCCAGATGTTGTGAAATTCAATTAACAACAATACCATCATTAGCGAAAGGCTATCTACATGTACATATACATGTAATACATTGTAATATTTACAATGAACCATTTAATAATTAGAAAACAGAACCTACAATGTACATGTATAGCTGCCTTTTTTTTTTTTTCTTTTTTTTTTTTTATAAATATAATGGATTAATGATTGACTGTGTTAAAATAAAACTATAAAATATAACTCAGTGAAGCTATTTTTGAACATTTAAAAAGTTTTTGTTGACTGCAAAAAAAATCTAGAATAAGTGATAGTAATATTGCTGTGTTAACATCCACTTGATTAGCGATTGATCCAAAAGCTAAATGTTTCAGAAAGTAGAAGACCTGGATACTACATGAACAAACATTGTTAATAAATGTCATTTGTAGAGCAGGATCTGCTTACCCATCCAGAGCACCTGAGATCACCCCAAGTTCTGGTTGGGTTCATGTTGCTCGGTCTTAAGTTTTCTATGTTGTTTCTAGTGTACTTTTATTTGTCTGCATGTCTTTTTTAGTTTTAGTCATGGAATTGTAAGTTTCTTTTCGATTTATGAGTTTGCTGTTCATCTGTTATCTTTAGCTCCAATATTACAATTTATCTGTTTTAATATGATTGTCTTGAACCTCTTTATCATAGTTCAGTGAGTGACTATATAGCTACTCAAAGAATCGTTTGCTAAATTGATTCTCTATTATAAGTTATATGCTAACTATTTTTGTATGTGTGCAACTATATGGTCATACTGCCAATCTAACAGTTCTCATTTAACCACATAATCATTGATAATTCACAAAGTTAAGTTTCCTAGTTCAAGTCAGTATCTCAGATATATGATATAATTATAGGTTAGACAAAACTTGGTCATGTTTTATGAAGATTTAAGCCCAAGGCCAAGCTGAGGGCTTAAATCTTCATAAAACATGATCAAGTATTGTCTGACCAATTTAGAACATATTCACACTTTCGAGTGACCTTACAAAATTAGCCTTTCCCATTGTAATATTCAAACCTTAAAAAGAGTTCACATTTTATAATGAACCAAAACATAGGTAATCATCATTTCAATGGATGGAATGAAATAGGACTGACATAGTTTGTGAGGACCGAACGGATAGATTGTTTTTCTTTTGCTTCAGGTAAAATTTAATACTAATATATCTTGAGATTTTTTTATTTTAAAAAGCAACAGAATGTTATATTAATCCCCTTTTTGAAATTTGATTTTTTTTTATAAATATAAAACTCTGTATAAGCATTTAAATCCAGACCATTCAACGTTAAATGCTTACATTTTTATTGATAACTTTATATGTATTGTGTGTTTCTCCGCAAAAAAATCCTTTGCTTTATATATCAGCAGCCTGAAATTGTTTTCTTGAAAGAAAAAAAAATCCCTCAAATGCCCGGTTTATAATAAATAAATATTATTTTACTTACATCCTTACCCCCATTGTTTTTGTTTATTCTATATATGTGTACCATTAGAACATTAATGAAAATTTGCAAAATTCAAAATAATTTGTTTTAATCTTTGCTCTTTAATCTGAGTAGGCTCTTTTCCAAGGGAAAATGCCTCAGGTGATTGTACACTTCATTAGTGCAGTTATTAAGAGTTCACTTTCATAATTAACTGACAATGAAAAGTCATTCATGTATAGCATTTCATAGTGCATGGAAAACCATGTACTATGAAAATTAGAGGGTGAAAAACTGACTTTTCATTGGACGAGAAGGGGTGAGTATGTTCTAAAAATATATAGCAAATTATATTATTTGTACTATATTGTAAGATGAACATATCTGTCCGGCAGGTACAATATAAACACCTGTCATTTATCAATAATTTAACATAACTTGAGGTCCTCTGATGTTCAGTACTTCAGTACTTTGATTTATATAGTGGACTCATACAAATACCTTTCCAATTGAGGCCATTTTGATTTCCGGAAAGTAAAAAAAAATGGAGTGGAAGTATGCTTGGCTCTGTTTGGCTGTGAGAATTCAGCGACGCAATGAAAAAAGGGATAGAACTTGGTTAAGAAAATGTCGGGAATCTTATTACATGTATCATTTCTTAATTATTGATACACATGGTTAATGTCGGGTGGTTTTCTTTAAAGTTGGCTTTCATGCAACATCGCCATTTTATATGTTTGTTAAAAAATCGAATGTATGCAATGTCAGTACATGTTATAATTTTGCCCACTAATCCAAAACGGTCACTAAGAAAACCGTTATATTTTAAACTTAGTTTAAAGGAGCACTAGCTACGATATATAGAAAAAAAACAAAATATGATTTCTTGTTTGTTCAATCATAAATGAAAGTGAAATACTAGTAGTGAAATAATATTTCACTTTTAGTCGCCAGTTTGGTTCAGATTTGTCAAAATAAACAAAGAAACACTGCTAATGACTTATTCACTTGCAAGCTAATAATTTGACCTCATTAAATCCATACTAATGTGAACTTCTTAGCTAGAGATGGATAACGCATGAACTAGGCGTGTTTGGCTGTTAAAAGGTAAAGAATGTTAACATTGAAAGTGAAACATGGGTAAACCACTTGATTGAATGATTTGATCTACAAAAACTCATTCTTATACAGGAAAAAAACTGATTATAAACAAATAGTTTTGTCGTATTATATGAAATCACACAGACTTACAAAATAAATATTGCATGAGTTCGCTATCTATTTTTATCTATGATTATTTTCTCAACGGGTTATACAACCATCGACAGTTTTCGGAACGTCTCATCGATGGTTGATTAGACGACATAAATTGTTTATTTTAGACTTTGTTTTATTTGGATAAAATTGAGAATGGAAATGGGAAATGTGCCAAAGAGACAACAACCCGACCATAGAAAAAAACAACAGCAGAAGGTCACCAACAGGTCTTCAATGTAGCGAGAAATTCCCGCACCCGGAGGCGTCCTTCGGCTGGTCCCTAAACAAATATATACTAGTTCAGTGATAATGAACGCCATACTAATTTCCAAATTGTACACAAGAAACTAAAATTAAAATAATACAAGACTAACAAAGGCCAGAGGCTCCTGACTTGGGACAGGCGCAAAAATGCGGCGGGGTTAAACATGTTTGTGAGATTTCAACCCTCCCCCTATACCTCTAGCCAATGTAGAAAAGTAAACGCATAACAATACGCACATTGAAATTCAGTCCAATATATACGTTGAATATGAGAATTTTAGTCAAAACGATGAACATGAATATGACTACTAATGCCCCTTTAAGTTTATTTCATTCTATTTTCATTTTGGTCTATTAGTATTTGTTTCATCTTTTTTGTAAACATTGTTAGATTTAAAGTAAACTTTGGCTTTATGATGTTAGCATACATTTTTTTAAAGTTGATTTGTAGGCATTAAATTGAAACTTTTCAAAAAGATGGTAAGCAATAAAAAAAAAAAACGGACAGAACGATAGGTGCTGATAAAATAGTTTCGGTTTTCCAAATCCGAAAAAGCTTTTGAAAAATGTATTTTTTTTTATCAAACGTTTAAATTGCTGATTTTAACCTAAACACTATATAATTGTAAAATCCCAGCTTATAGACTGTCTGTCTTAGTTTTTCTTAAATTTATGAAGGCATGATATGCAATTTTAATTTGAAGATACAAAGGTGAAGGTATGCTAGGGCCTTTTTGTCAAGAATTACACATGATTTAAATAGAACCCATCAGATGTTCACAACCCATAATAAAAATAAGAGGATGTTGTATGAATGCCAATGAGACCAATTGACGTATGTGTAATCAACCATATAGGTCTTTAACATTGATTTATTAACCAACTAAGTGCATTATTGCCAAAAGTGACTGTTTATTAAAAATTACATATTTTCTGTATTGGCCCTGTTTTTCTGTAATGGCCCTGTTTTTTTCTGTAATGGCCCTGTTTTTCTGTAATGGCCCTGTTTTTTCTGTAATGGCCCTGTTTTTCTGTAATGGCCCTGTTTTTTCTGTAATGGCCCTGTTTTTCTGTAATGGCCCTGTATTAATGCCCAGTTTGTCTGTAATAAGCCTTGTTAGGGTTTTTAATAAAGTTAATAAAATTTAAGTTGTAAAGAGTATAATTCCTTTTTGTATTTTATTTAATTTAGTGACCAACAACCAACATTAAAGAACCATATAAAGGGATCACTGTTCATCCTGTTTTAACACATATCTCTTTCAACTTAATATCTTGGATATTTGGTATATTTAAAGCTTTATAATAGTGAAGTACAAATTATTTTGTTCAAACTAAACTGTCATTAATAGAGTAAGACCATACATCAAGTTAGCAGCAACACATACACTTTTGGTCAGTTGGTTAATAAATGTATTAAGAAATGGGTGTTTTTATGATAGCCCTGTTATATGTCCTCGGTCAGTAATAATGGCCTCGGATGTCTGTAATAGCCCTTGGCGTTGCCTCGGGCCATTACAGACTTCCTCGACCATTATTACAGACCTTGGACATATAACAGGACCATTATAAAAACACCCATTCATTAATACTTTAGTTCACTTCCGTATTGTAAGCTATAAAAGGCACCGTATAAAAAAATGTACAGCCATTTAAAAGAGAAAATTCAAGTGCTAAAATAAGATGTTTCATACAAATATGTTGTAGGTAAAATATCATTTACGACCAAAAACTTTTTTTTAAATGGCCGCATGTTTTCAAATTTGTCATTTCGACTTCATTACAACAACAACAACAACAACAACAACAACAACAACAACAACAACACTACACAGTTAGCTATATAACTAATCTTCCCTGAGGCCCTCATCACTTCCAGCAAAAATATCGATAATGGTAATTGTAATAACATTACATATGCTTTTTTTCTGACATGACTTGGTCATTCCTTTTAATTCATCAATAAAATTCGCCTACAATTTAAAAATATGATGATTTTTTTTTTTTTTTTAATTTCAAAGGTCAAATAATGTGAAAAGTTAAGCAAAAAAGACAGTAGTTTTAAGCACCCTAACTGAATGATCTGACAAAAAAAATGCAATTGCAGTTAGCTAAAGTTCTTTGATCCATGTTTTATAGCTTTTATTCTACAGAAGCAATAGGTTAAAAGAAGCAAAAGTGACAATCATTACCCATTGGACATCATCATGACAACAAAAGGACAAACTGACAACAATTCACAAGACAGTCACAAAAAAAAGAGAAATGAACAACAAAAATCAATACCGGACTTAATTTGAAAACTTGGAATAGGTAAGTAGTTGTTTCTTCACTTTTATCTTCTTTTTTGTTACTACATGCAAATCAAAATTCGGTGATTGTGACTTTTTGTCCATCTAGGAAAAAACTTATGAAAAAACTCTTCCATGGAAACGTTTTAAATCTACATAAGCTCGTTCATAATTGCGCTTTAATTTTTAAAATACATTTCAGCTCTTTGAAAAATAAGTTACAAAGTTAATAAGGATAACCTTTTCGTGTTGAGATAATCTAGTTATCATTATATTGAAACAACCTTTTTAACAAAAACATGCGGAGTCGCATGCAGACGCACTTCAGAAAAGTATAAATACCCGTATGCATAGTGATACCATAGCACGGTTACTTAATTTCTTTTCTTTATTTGATAGTTATTTTCTTATGTCTATAATACATGCTTGGAGTATTTCGTCATTTTATTGCATATTCTAACCAATTTTACCAACACCCATGATATGTTTTTTTTTAAATAAAACCATTTGATCTAATTTCTTTAATACCCTGAACACAGCAAGACAATTCCGCAACAAGAGGCGGACTAGCCATAGTCAGTGCAGTTTCGGAAAAACGAAAGGAACAGAGCGCAATTTAAAATAACCATATGTTACCTACAATTTTTGTATGACAGTTTACCTGTCTAGACCACCGACCTGAGTTTATTCCGGTTATTTTGTGGGATTCGTGTTGTTGAAATTATAGTTGATTTACGGTTGTTGCTTTATGAATTGTTATTTCAATATTTTTCTGTTTGAAATGATTTGTCTTTTGGTTACATAGTTTTAGGAACTAGAATTTTGATTAACCACTTGGTATCTTTTCGCCCTTCATGATTTCCCGTTTATGCATTCTGTGTAATATTTGCATTAACGTACACAAAAACGTTTGGATAGATATAAATTACTCAACAATGGAAATTCAACCAATGATGTAACATTATTTTCATTTTGATGTACGAACAATGAGACTATCCATAGTCCTTTAGACTCTAAATAGGCGAATTAACAACATATATTGTCCCTGGTGGCACTGTGTTTGTTCGATATAACATTGTCATTATTTTACTTTGAATTACTACAATCGTGCACTTCCTTGATAAAAGCATAGAAATATTTCCTCACTATTCAAGTCACTTATATCTATCCATAACATTTTTTTCAGTACCTTTTCTATATTAATATAAACAATGTAAATTAACGGGTATTGTTAACCCGTTCATGCTGCAATAATTGATTACTGTTGTGTCTCGGTGCCGCACAGAATAAATTTCTTAGTAGACCAATGCTTATTCCGTATCAATTTCATGCTGGAAGTGATATTTTCAAAATGAATCAATTTGTCGATAACGCTTTTTTATGTTTTATTCCTACAAAAGAAACATTTCTTAAGTTCTTTGTTATCGGGTCTAATGTGCGTTGTTTATTATGTTTCTCCATCCAGACTGATTGGAACATGCTAGAAAACAGTACGATATCCCGTCTTTCACAATTTACCTTTATTTCGTGAGCAATCTTGCATTTTTTACAAGTTCCGTTGTAACGGCACTTGTTCTGTGTAGATCAATAAAGACGGTAATGTCTGCAGCAGAGCGATCTCTGTCAGTTCTAAAGAAAAGCAAAGAAAAGGAAACTACGAACAATTACCATTTTCGATATTTTAATTTAGCAGATGTTTAATTCAGAACGGAGAATATGACTTACAATGATATTTCATTCAGTGTCTGAAGCAGGAAGTTAATTGTTTGATTTGGTAAGAAAGGATGCGTCTATTTTTATTTATTTGCAAGACTTGTATTGTTACTGATCTGTTTGCCTGTTTATTCTTTTAGTCTGCAGCGAAGGGTAAACTTCCTTATCTTTTTACGTACAACTGAGTGAGTAAGGGAGAAAAAAGAATTGCACATTTATCACTGTAATGGATGACTATATTTAAAGAAAAAACTACGTTGTCTGATCTTTACAGATCTTGTCCAACGTATGTATGCTTGCATGCTTATTTGATTTAATACAATATTGAATAAGAAGCTGTGGTATGATTACCAATCAGACAACTTTCCATCAGAGAATAAATGATGTAGATATGTCAACGTTCGATCTTTAACAATGAACAAAACCCATACCGCATAACATGCTATTAAATGCTCTTACATGTCAAGCCGAAAATAACTCACACGAGAAAACCCGCGAATAACCTGATGTATGTAAGAGACGAAAGGTGAAATACAAATATGGGAAACAGCAACAAAAGAAAAACAAATATGGTATACAGCAACAACAGAAAAACAAATATGGTATACAGCAACAACAGAAATACAGATATGGTATACAGCAACAACAGAAATACAAATATGGTATACAGCAATAACAGAAAAGCAAATATGGTATACAGCAACAACAGAAATACAAATATGGTATACAGCAACAACAGAAAAACAAATATGGTATACAGCAACAACAGAAAAACAAATATGGTATACAGCAACAACAGAAAAACAAATATAATATTTATACAGCAACAAAAGAAAAACATATATGGCATACAACAACAACAGTAATACAAATATGGTATACAGCAACAACAGAAAAACAAATATGGTATACAGCAACAACAGAAAAACAAATATGGTATACAGCAACAAAAGAAAAAAACAAATATTGTATACAGCAACAACAGAAAAACATATATGGTATACAGCAACAACAGAAAAACAAATATGGTATACAGCAACAACAGAAATACAAATATGGTATACAGCAACAACAGAAATACAAATATGGTATACAGCAACAACAGAAAAACAAATATGGTATACAGCAACAACAGAAATACAAATATGGTATACAGCAACAACAGAAAAACAAATGTGGTATACAGCAACAACAGAAATACAAATATGGTATACAGCAACAACAGAAATACAAATATGATATTTATACAGCAACAAAAGAAAAACAAATATGGTCTACAGCAACAACAGAAAAAACAAATGTGGTATACAGCAACAACAGAAAAAACAAATATTGTATACAGCAACAACAGAAATACAAATATGGTATACAGCAACAACAGAAATACAAATATTGTATACAGCAACAACAGAAATACAAATATGGTATACAGCAACAACAGAAAAACAAATATGGTATACAGCAACAAAAGAAAAACAAATATGGTATACAGCAACAACAGAAAAACAAATATGGTATACAGCAACAACAGAAAAACAAATATGGTATACAGCAACAAAAGAAAAACAAATATGGTATACAGCAACAACAGAAAAAGAAATATGGTATACTGCAACAACAGAAAAACAAATATGGTATACAGCAACAAAAGAAAAACAAATGTGGTATACAGCAACAACAGAAAAACAAATATGGTATACAGCAACAACAGAAATACAAATATGGTATACGACAACAACAGAAATACGAATATGGTATACAGCAACAACAGAACAAACAAATATGGTATACGGAAACAACAGAAAAACAAATATGGTATACAGCAACAACAGAAAAACAAATATGGTATACAGGAACAAAAGAAAAACAAATATGGTATACAGCAACAAAAAAAAAAAATTGTATACAGCAACAACAGAAAAACATATATGGTATACAGCAACAACAGAAAAACAAATATGGTATACAGCAACAACAGAAATACAAATATGGTATACAGCAACAACAGAAAAACAAATATGGTATACAGCAACAACAGAAATACAAATATGGTATACAGCAACAACAGAAATACAAATATGGTATACAGCAACAACAGAAAAACAAATATGGTATACAGCAACAACAGAAATACAAATATAGTATACAGCAACAACAGAAATACAAATATTATATACAGTAACAAAAGAAAAACAAATATGGTATACAGCAACAAAAGAAAAACAAATATGGTATACAGCAACAACAGAAAAACAAATATGGTATGTATACAGGCACGAAAGAAAAACAAAAATAATATACAGCAATAAAAGACAACCACTAATTACAGGCTCCTGACGTGGGAAAGACTCATACAGAGGGTGGCTGGATTAGACACGATTATTTGAGTTGATGCAATCATGTCTATTCTGAAATGGCAAATAGAATGGTCCATTTACCTTTATCCGTTTGCCTCGGACTAACATGTCCGTATGTCGCAAGGTAGATAACTAGCTAAAAAATGAACACGGAAAGTATGACGTTTTTTAATAATTATTGTGCGACACATTTCATACATACTCTAGGAGGTTATTTTATACTTATTTGTCAAAAAACATACAAATGTCAAGTACATGTATATAGTTTGGCAATATGTCATAGTTAATTTCACTATTTATAACGTATTGTCACATTAAAATATCGCAGATTGTTGGACTATTAATTTTACAAATCTGCTATGCATGTGTTGGTGTATGTGTGTGTGTTAGGTACTGAAAAAGTTTTAAAATATATAAAGAATTAAGATAAAGTGAGGCGACAAAGATAAGCCAAAAGGTGCTCCGAAAACTAGACAAACTACCTGTTTGCACCGGGCCTGATCACTTCTTTTATCATCTGGATAGTTGAATGAGAATGAACAAGTGCAACTGAAAAAAAAGATACAGACAATTCAGTGGGCCAGCTAAGGACCATCTCCGGATGCGGGATTTTCACATAAGTGGCCTTCGGCTGTTTTCTACTCTTTTGTTGGGTTGTTGTTTTTTGACATATTCCCCATTTCCATTCTCAATTTTAATTTTACTATAATTGATGAAAAAAAAAGAGAAAAATAAGGGTAATTTACTGTATAATCTTTAACCTAGAGATGTTTATACCTAGATTGCACTTACTCAAATTACTCATCGAATTACTGAGTACCACGATTCATGAACGATGGTGTAATTTATTATAATAGCCTTTCGCAAAATTATATCACTTGTTAAGTGTTTCTAATGTTACAATTAACCACAGTATTCTCGCTTCGGATTTCAAAAATGTTATTTACACATTTAATAATTAGGTCGCTTTCTTCTGATCGAGCAGCATAAATCGATTAAAATTGAGAATAAAAATGGGGAATATGTCAAAGAGACAACAACCCAACAAAGAGCAGATAACAGCCGGAGGTCACCAATGGGTCTTCAACGCATGGAGAAAATCACGCACCGGAGGTGGGCCTCAGTTGGCCCCTAAATAAAAATTTGTACTAGTTCATTGAAAATGGACGTCATAATTAATTTCAAAACATCAAAATGAATTAAATTTAAAAAAAAAACCTTACAGAACTAACAAAGACCAGAGTCTCATGACTTGGGATAGGCGCAAATATGCGGCGGATGAAACATGTCCATGAAGGTATACTATAAGCTTGGAAAATACTGTTCAAAAATTGAATTAGAGAACATTGAGTATTTTTGAAGACCGGTCTGTTATCCTTTTTTTATGAAGCTTTAAAAAGCTTAGTATGTCGAAAAAGAGGCCATATATGTTGTTAAAATAACGTCTGCTTGCATTGTTTTAAAACTTTCATATGTAAGATTGAACTCGATTCCACCAGGACTTGAAGGAGTCTGTTTGTCATACATTCAACATGATTGGGTGCAATCAATATCGATAATTCAACAACAAGATTTTTTTAGAGGGTGTTTTATAAAAAATATTATAGTCGGTTAACTTTAGCAGATTAAGGACTGTAAATAAAACAAAAAATAACTCATTCTATATCTAAAAATTTCTATCAAAACATTTATTTGATATATGTATATTATATATTCATAACATTGGTGTTTATCAATAAATTCATTTCGTCGTTATTGGTACTTTAGAATAAGTTGCACATTTTGCAACACAGAAGACTGCAGCTGATACGTATTGCAAAATAGAATTTAAATTTAAAGTTTTATCTATTTTTCTGCGATATGTTTTTCTCGTAAATATGTTAAGTCCTCAAAAGTTTCGTATCTGACAACACAACTACATAAAAATGAATCATACTCAATATTAATTTTGTTCACCAGTCTCATATACAATAATACAATATGCTTAATTTTAAAAACACTCCGTCACATTGGCATGTGAAACAAGAGGTAAATTACAAAATACAATCACATACAATTAAAGAAATAAATAAAACAACTTAGAAAGGAAATATATAGAAAATTTCTTTACTTTATATTATAATGTTTTAGTTAACTTTGAAATGAATAAAGACACATTTTTAAGTTCGTTTATATTAGTCAATGACAGTAGTCCTTTCATTTTTGCTTCACTTGGATATTTCACATAGAATTCTGGAAGATGCTGATTTCTGATATTTTTTACTAATAAAGAATTGCATTCAAATAAATAATGGTATTCATTGCCAATTGCAGTTAAACTCAAATTACATGTCCTCTCTTCCTTTGGAATGTTATACCATCTTCCCACCTCTACTGGAATTTTTACATTGCAGTAGTTGATTTATATCCAATGATGATTGCTGAGTACAACGCTATGTTATGTATGTGCATGTTACATGATACGTCAATTAGATAAGTAAATTCAAAAACTTATATTTTGATATTACATTCTGGAGAAACCAGAGCTTTTCAAGATCCTTTCAAATTAAATTGAATTAAACTTATTTTCCCTTCACTTATGTCCTTAAAAAAATCATTGGCCTGATCACTTCTTTTATCATCTGGATAGTTGAATGAGAATGAACAAGTGCAACGGAAAAAAAGATACAAAAAAATCCACTGGGCCAGCTAAGGACCATCTCCGGATGCGGGATTTTCACATAAGTGGCCTTCGGCTGTTTTCTACTCTTTTGTTGGGTTGTTGTTTTTTGACATATTCCCCATTTCCATTCTCAATTTTAATTTTACTATAATTAATGAAAAAAAGAGAAAAATAAGGGTAATTTACTGTATATTCTTTAACCTAGAGATGTTTATACCTAGATTGCACTTACTCAAATTACTCATCGAATTACTGAGTACCACGATTCATGAACGATGGTGTAATTTATTATAATAGCCTTTTCGCAAATTATATCACTTGTTAAGTGTTTCTAATGTTACAATTAACCACAGTATTCTCGCTTCGGATTTCAAAAATGTTATTTACACATTTAATAATTAGGTCGCTTTCTTCTGATCGAGCAGCATAAATCGATTTAAATTGAGAATAAAAATGGGGAATATGTCAAAGAGACAACAACCTGACAAAGAGCAGATAACAGCCGGAGGACACCAATGGGTCTTCAACG
This sequence comes from Mytilus edulis, assembly GCF_963676685.1. Lineage (NCBI taxonomy): Eukaryota > Metazoa > Mollusca > Bivalvia > Mytilida > Mytilidae > Mytilus > Mytilus edulis. The sequence goes on from NC_092346.1 coordinate 31,003,156, forward strand.
CGGTGTAGGAAATCCCGCACCGGAGGTGGGCCTCAATTGGCCCCTAAATAAAAATTTGAACTAGTTCATTGAAAATGGACGTCATGATTAATTTCAAAAAATCAAAATGAACTAAATTAAAATAAAAAAAACGTACAGGACTAACAAAGACAAGAGTCTCCTGACTTGGGATAGGCGCAAATATGCGGCGGATGAAACATGTCCATAAAGGTATCCAATAAGCTTGAAAATACTGTTCAAAAATTAAATTGGGGAACATCGTGTATTTTTGCAGACCGGTCTGTTATCCTTTTTCATGAAGCTTTAAAATGCTTAGTATGTCGAAAAAGAGGCCATATATGTTGTTAAAAAATGTCTGCTTGCATTGTTTTAAAAGTTTCATATGTAAGATTGAACTCGATTCCACCAGAACTGAAGAGTCTGTTTGTCATACATACAACATGATTGGTTGCAATCAATATCGATAATTCAACAACAAGATTATTTTAGAGTTTTTTTTTATAAAAAATATTATAGTCGCTTAACTTTAGCAGATTAAGGACTGTAAATAAAACAAAAAATAGCTCATTCTATATCTAAAAATTTCTATTGTTAATCAATAAAAACATTTATTTGATATATGTATATATTTATAACGTTGGTGTTTATCAATAAATTCCTTTTGTCGTTATTGGTACTTAGAATAAGTTCCACATTTTGCAACACAGAAGACTGCAGCTGATACGTATTGCAAAATAGAATTTAAATTTAAAGTTTTATCTATTTTTCTGCGATCATATGTTTTTCTCGTAAATATGTTGAGTCCTCAAAAGTTTCGAATCTGACAACACAACTACATAAAAATGAAATGTACTCAATATTAATTTTGTTCACCAGTCTCATATACAATAATACAATATGCTTAATTTTAAAAACACTCCGTCACATTGACATGTGTAACAAGAGGTAAATTACAAAATACAACCACATACAATTAAAGAAATAAATAAAACAACTTAGAAAGGAAATATATAGAAAATTTCTTTACTTTATATTATAATGTTTTAGTTAACTTTGAAATGAATAAAGACACATTTTTAAGTTCGTTTATATTAGTCAATGACAGTAGTCCTTTCATTTTTGCTTCACTTGGATATTTCACATAGAACTCTGGAATATGCTGATTTCTGATATTTTTTACTAATAAAGAATTGCATTCAAATAAATAATGGTATTCATTGCCAATTGCAGTTAAACTCAAATTACATGTCCCCTCTTCCTTTGGAATGTTATACCATCTTCCCAGCTCTACTGGAATTTTTACATTGCAGCATCTTAATTTTGAAATATATTTACGTTCGATTGGTGTAAATTTTAAAAGATAGTTTTCTACGCCAAAGATTGTTTTTAAAAAAAAGTCCATAAAATTCTCCTCTGGGTGAGTTGTCAATTTGACTATGCCATTGTTGAATGAATGCATCTTTTAGTTTTTCTGTCAGTACGATTTTTAGTTGATTTATATCCAATGATGATTGCTGAGTACAAAGCTATGTTATGTATGTGCATGGTACATGATACGTCAATTAGATAAGTAAATTCAAAAACTTATATTTTGATATTACATTCTGGACAAACCAGAACTTTTCAAGATCCTTTCAAATTAAATTGAATTAAACTTATTTTCCCTTCACTTATGTCCTTAAAAAAAATCTACCCGGTAAATTTCCTTACTTATCATCTTGTGCCCTTAAAAAAACAAACCTGTAGACCTTTTAACTGTGATGGAATAAAAAATAACACTATAAAAAAATTAAGCCACTTAGCTCCTTATAGTTATTAACTTCAATGAAGTTCAACGGCAACATTAATGAGAAAGTGATAGTATTTTTATTGATTCGGTCACGTCTTGTGAGTTGTTTTGTATGCTCATGACACAAATAATTGACTTGTGACCCAGCCTCAAAGATAGTGTTCCCATCGTTGAAAGTTTGACGTCTTCAATACCCGTATATTGTCATGTCTTCTTCATTACCATATCCAAGTCACAATCAGCTGTGCTGAAAACCACTTTTCATTATACTTCCATCGTGTGGTCAAATTAAATTGCAAATGATAACTTTACTATAGAAAAAATAGCAATGAAGTTATCAATAGTAGCTAATGTCAACCAGGACTTTGAAAGGCAAAGCATCGGGGCGTGGACGTGTGAAGTCTTCACCCCTATTTTATTCTTTCTGACAACTTTTATGCCTCGTTGAACTTAAGCACCAGTTTACCCCTAATATTTAATTGCATCGAACGACTGATGCGAGTGGAAAAGGTATGAGAAGTTTTACAAAGATCAAATTGTGTATTTTATTGGATTTCAAATTTAATCCGATATGTTTTTGTAAACAAAATGTTTTCTGTTAGTATTAACTGAAAGCATGTTCATTCCTTTCTACCAAAATCGTTCAGCAGTGTGGATTACGCGTGTACAGATTAAAATGATAATGCATGCAAAACAAATCTTAGTTAATTCGATAATGTACTTAGGTGTTATGGGTAATTAAATTCCAATCACTCTTGTAATTTTGAGAAAATGTAATCCTCTTTACATGAAGAGATATGCGACATAATCCTTATACCACCGTTTAAAATGGCTACAGAAATTACAATAGTTTTTAACAACTGTGACATGACTATTGGATCATTTAATCGTTTAGAATAGTGCAAAATACACACGAATGTAATACTATATAAGCACATTCACACCTTTTATGAGAAATGAGAAGTACATGTATATGTGCCCGAGTCATATACTCAACTCACGAAAGTATTAACACTTTTTTCCCCATCTTCCTATACAAGATAGAAATACAAAACAGTGCTACATGAACAGCTTATCCGTACTTCGAGATGGATAGCGGCAACAAATTCGTATCCCGGAAGACTATTTTTAAAGCAAAATAGTTCTTCTCAAAACTGTAAATTTTGAATATATAAAATGTTTGAGCAACTTTGAGGTTTTTTTATTACATGAAATTCCTGGAGATCATTATAAAAGCCTTATTGGATATTTATCTATTTGGAATTATAAAAGATAAATGAATTTGAAAAAAAGAGGAAGCAGTACGTTGTTTTTCCAGATCGGAGTTGCCTATTTTTTGTACTTCCTGACTTCCGGTAACCACTGTGCTCTTGAATTCAAGTCGTGGTCAACATAACATAACTAGGTATATATAACATAAACAATGTCGCAATATTTTCTAAATTCGATTCGCGGTGGGTTTTTTCACAGTGACTTGACCTTACCATGTGGTCCAGTGGAATATAAATTAATCAGGCTTTACGGACATCTCGAATAAATATCTGCGTAACCATAAAGGACAGTTCGATTAAACATCTACAAAACCATAACAGACAGCTCAGTTAAACTAAAGTAAAGCCATTAAAAGCTCGATGATATATCTGCAAAAATAATACGAACAGCTCGATTATATGTCTGCCAAAATAATACGAACTGCTTGATTATATATCTGCCAAAATAATATGAATAGCTCGATTAATAACTGCCAAAACAATACGAACAGCTCGATTATATATCTACAAAAAAAAAGAGAAATGAATTTGAAAAAAAGAGGAATCAGTACGTTGTTTTTCCAGATCGGAGTTGCCTGTTTTTTGTACTTCCTGACTTCCGGTAACCACTGTGCTCTTGAATTCAAGTCGTGGTCAACATAACATAACTAGGTATATATAACATACACAATGTCGCAACATTTTCTAAATTCGATTCGCGGTGGTTTTTTTCACAGTGACTTGACCTTACCATGTGGTCCAGTGGAATATCAATTAATCAAGCCATTACGGACAGCTCGAATAAATATCTGCGAAAACATAAAGGACAGTTCGATTACACATCTACAAAACCATAACAGACAGCTCAGTTAAACTTAAGTAAAGCAATTAAAAGCTCGATGATATATCTGCCAAAATAATACGAACAGCTCGATTATACGTCTGCCAAAATAATACGAACTGCTTGATTATATATCTGACAAAATAATACGAACAGCTCGATTAATAACTGCCAAAACAATACGAACAGCTCGATTATATATCTACCAAAAAAGATAAATGAATTTGAAAAAAAGAGGAAGCAGTACGTTGTTTTTCCAGATCGGAGTTGCCTGTTTTTTGTACTTCCTGACTTCCGGTAACCACTGTGCTCTTGAATTCAAGTCGTGGTCAACATAACATAACTAGGTATATATAACATACACAATGTCGCAATATTTTCTAATTCGATTTGCGGTGGTTTTTTCACAGTGACTTGACCTTACCATGTGGTCCAGTGGAATATCAATTAATCAAGCCATTACGGACAGCTCGAATAAATATCTGCGAAACCATAAAGGACAGTTCGATTAAACATCTACAAAACCATAACAGACAGCTCAGTTAAACTTAAGTAAAGCCATTAAAAGCTCGATGATATATCTGCAAAAATAATACGAACAGCTCGATTATATGTCTGCCAAAATAATACGAACTGCTTGATTATATATCTGCCAAAATAATACGAACAGCTCGATTAATAACTGCCAAAACAATACGAACAGCTCGATTATTAACATACTATATAGTAAAATATCTTTTCTATCGATCATCGCGGTGGGAAGTCGTCAAGAACACAGTATTATTTTATTTAGGGGGTTCACTCTACACACGCAAATTTTTATTAGTCTTCACTTCAAGGTTAATCGAACAAATTTATTTAATAATTGATTTTTACATTTTTTTTACTTTACACCAAGCTCATGAGGGTCTTATATCTGATCTTATTGCTGTGTCCACAATTGTTATTCTACGTATTTCACCTGTATCGGTGTGGACAATTCCATGTTTATATCACATGACATTTCCGCGGGAAATTCTTCTATTGAGACCGTACGAATGGGTGTAAACTTGGATTAATGCATATGTATTGTGAAATATATTGTTCTCTGTGTATATATTTTTGATAAATTGATGATCACATTTTCTACAACATAGTTAGATGTCAGGTTTGTACACATTTAGTCCCCATTTTTATAGTCTCTACTGTAGTCTATTATTCAAAACTGAAGCCAGTGAGTGAACTGGGTAAAGGGATACATGTGCTGCATAAACCCATCACATTTCAGGACATTTCAACCATAAAAAAACTGGTGAATATTTTATCAGCTGACATATCTATTTTTATTTCATCTAATGTCAGTCATACCAACTGATAGTATATCTACCAAAATAATACGAACAGCTCAAATATATATCTGCCAAAATGATACGAACAGCTCGTTTATATATCTGCCAAAATAACACGAAAAGCTCGATTATATAACTACCAATCCATTACAGACTGTTCTATTGTGAAAAAATATTCATGCAGGTTATGTGTGGAATTATGACGACATCTTCTACTGTACTGGCTTCTAATGAACAAACTCTTCATGGTATTTTCAACTGCTCTGTAAAAGCCACAACAATGAAATGATATATAAAGAGAACATCAACATTTTTTATCAAGCAGAGAAGGTTATGTTATATGTAGCAAAATATAGGTTTTGCATGACACATGTGATACATGCGTAGTACTGTAGAACATGTAATATTAGTTACACAGTGTGTAATTGTCCTAATACGAGAATTTATCGGGTCAATAAAATTCATATCGGGTGAGGCGAAGCCAAACCCGATATGAATTTTATTGACCCGATAAATTCCGTATTAGGACAATTGAACACTGTGTAACGAATTTATCCTGATTTTGTTATATTACATATTATTATATTTAAATTCAGTATAAGGACAATATCAACCAAATATATTTAAGATATTTAGTCATGTTATAAATCTAAAACTGTGAAAAATTAAAAATATTAGGACTATGAAGCAACTCATTTTTTTATTTTTTTATTAGGTCAATGGTATAAGGGAGATAATCCCAATTGACGTAATAAATAAGGGATATAATTCCTATTGACGTAATAGAAAATTGTACTGAAATTTATTAGGACAATATCAGCCAATCAAATTGCGAGAAATTACTCTAAATCGGGATAACTCTTTTGACAGCCCCGGTCTCGCTCCGATTAGAGTTTAGTCATGCTACATCCTCAGGACTTTTATCTTGATTTATATATTCGAAATGAAGAACTAGACTTGATTTGAACATAGGTTAACTACTGGTGTCTCTTATTTATAAAATAATTTTTATATATACAGAAAAAAAACACTCAAGCATAACTTATAACTTTTCAAAATACTTCTACCTCAGGAATAGATTTATTTAGCCGTATCTGGAAATACCTTTCGGAATTTGAAATCCTCAATGACTTTTAACTACGAACTTTATGTTGGCATTGTTAACAATTTTAACGTCACCACCGATGTAGACGAAACGTGCGCGCGGTCTTGCTTACAAAATTTAAAGTATGGTGTATATGATGAGTTTATAAATGAAAAGAATCAAAAACAGCTGGTACATATACCTACTTTTCAAAATTCCACCTCCAACTTACACGTGCTGGAGGACAGATGAAACATAGATAGCAGCATTCTTTCATCATAAAAAAATGTATTCCTTTTTTTTCTTTTCTTATATTCATGACCACCGGAAACATTTGCCTGAAACATTTGCCTGTACCATGTCAGGAATAACACAGTTGTTGTTATCAATTCGTTTGATGTGTTTGAGCATTTGAATTTGCCATTTGATTAGGGACTTTCCGTTTTGAATTTTCCTCGGAGTTCAGTATTTTTGTAATTTTACTTTTGTCACTGGACGTAAATAAAACATTAATCTATTAAATAGATATTCATTGAATGACTTGTTTTTCAATGAATGTTATAAATGTTGAAGACCTATGCTAATTTTTAGTAAATATTTTTGTAAATTGTACATTTTAATTTTATCAAGTGTTTTCATGTTAGGCTTCCTATTTATCAAAAGCGTCTCTATCAAAAGGATTCGTCAAATGACTTCTTAATTTTTATTCACATCACGTGCCTCTATCATTTTAACCCCCTGTATTGAACTGACAATCAGATGAATAGAACAGGTTTATTTTACAAGTAAAAGGGTTCGATTTCAACTTGCTAACCTCACTTTTACTACACAAATGCATGAAATCTATCAGCCGTCGGATATCACTTGACGAATGCATCTGAAAACTAATTATGATTTTTACCTGAATATGTGAATACAATACCTGCACGGTATGATGGCTAGTGATCATGTTTGGTTGAGTTATTGAATTCGTTGGCTCATCATTTCGTTTCAACTTCTAATGTATAAATGATCTATGTGATGACACTGAAGACCTCACAGGAGATACATTAAATCCATCGTTTAGCAAATAGTTCCAGCTTCAATTCTATATATAATTACATAACTTAAGTTCATCATTTCTATCATTCCCGTGTTTTAATCAGTCAAATCACCCAGCCAAGTCTATTATTTATTTTGTTAGATAAAGAAATTTAAACGAAATTGTATGTTTTGTATCTCTATACCTCGGCCATTCTTGATCAACATTTGAATAGAAAATTCTTTTATCGAATTCAAAGTTTTGTAATACCAATGAGTTTTGTTGAAAATGAAAAAAAACAAACAAAGCGACCGAACATATTAAAGGGACAATCATATTTCATCTATAGGCACAAAATCATGTCGAAAAAAGAAAGACGACGAAAAGACAAACAACAGTGTACGGAACTAAAGACTGAACAACATGACAACCACAAAAAAAAACGGAGATGCTATGTGCTTTGGAATGTATAGCAGGCTCGGTTTTTTATATAGCACCCGTCGTGTTGATCAAGTTAAGTTTCATAGTAAGAAGATATCCCAAAACGATCAACCAAGTCATGGTGACGTCTGTAAATATTTCAAAGGGACAACCTCAACTTTATCACTTGCAACCCATTCTATTAAGAATGTCGGGATATGAAATGTCAGCTCTCGAGTATCAAAAAAGTATAACAAAAATACTGAACTGAAAATCAAATTTAGAAAGGAAAAGTTCTTAAAACCTGACAAAATCAAATACTACCAATCAACAGAACAAGTTAAACCTCACTCTTGTATGACAGTTTATAGTTCCATTATTTTCACAAAATTTAGTTAGCAAATCAAACATACATAATATGTTAACGTAACTTTAAGTGGGATCTGCATATACAGTACATCGCAGGTATAAAAAAACAACTCATTATAAAAAAAAATAACAAATATACAGAAAAGTAAAATAACAAAAATACCGAACTCCGAAGAAAACTTTTAAACGGAAAATCCCTTAGCAAATGGCAAAATCAAAAGATAAAACACATCAAACGAATGGATAATAACTGTATTAGTCTTGGTGCAGGTATTTTCAGTCGCATCAAATTCCATTATTTTGACAACGATGTAGGAACAAAACAAAAAGACATGATAGGTAAAAAATGTAAAACAATATGGGTACAGCAATACACATTGTGTTATATAATCTAAATATTTATTTAAAAAAAAACAAAAAAAACCCCAAGAACTCTAACAAATAAGGTGTACTAAATAGTAAAACTCGTCATAGATATCAAGACCTAAACCATCTTTAAAGATACAAAAAATCATTATGAGATATATGCGCCAAATGCAGGTGTTGCTTTAATGCTGCAATGCATGGAAATGACAATTTACAATTGTGAAGCTGAAATCGCCTCTCTTGTCAAATGTAAAATGAAAGTCAAGATATGAGACAGTCCTACCTGTATCTGTGATACCATTTTTTTCACGTTCGATGAGATTGGTGTGTTCAACATATCCTTCAACCATTGTATTTATTGATGAAACATTATGTATTTAGCCGAATGAGAAGTTTGGAAGCTCCCGCATTACGTATGCCTCGAATAAATAAAGGATTAAGTCGGCAAGAAGAAGGGCACATTTGGCATCCATAGGAATGCCGATTGTTTGTGGTAAAATCGTCCTCCCAACGTAACAGAGATATGTTGTAAAAAAGAAATCAGGCATCTTGATAATGTAAGTTTTGGATATTTTCTATTGAAACAAAGCGTTGTTACAAATTAGGATAAAACAACGAAGTTGTGTGTACGACGTAACGTTGGACTCATTCTTTCAATCTGACGTTAAGTTAGTCTTGATAGTACATGATTAAAGGATAAAAAAAAACATCAAATGTATACGATTGTATGTACTGTAACACATATCTTTTTGAACGTTTTCTTATCCACATCTGATTTATATCGCCCATAGAGTAAGCAGTTTCAAAATAACTCGGAAGTAAGGCTGTAATTAGTGATAAAATTGATAGTTTGGAAGGTGTTTGTGAAGCAGTTGGAAGACCCAACAATATAACGTTGTTTGTAGGGACACTTCTGAAACTATGATATCCAAAACACTGAAGGAAGTTCAAATTCTTCACCTTTGTTTGGATTATTAAGGAACATAGAATAGACCTATGTTTATCAAAGATTCCTCTTTTGTAGGTAACGTGGAAATATATGTTGAGTTTCGTAATGATTTGTCAGTTGTAACACAACTATGTTTTGTTTAGTCCGAGATTACTCTGACGCCCAACGGCTGTTTTGTCAGACAAGCTGGGGTCGTTGGACGTCAGAGCTCGTCCCATATCAAAAAGTGGATATTTGCCTGTCAAAAATAGATGTGCTGCTTCGTCGCTTCTGGTGCCAACTAACAACCTTTGAATTATATAAATCGGGTATCAATTTGTTCATTTTTCATTTATCTCTTCATTTATGTAAGCTTCACCTACCTGCCACCCTTTATTTTTCCATATTCAAACAGTTTTCACAGTGATCACAGTGACTATGTTTTGTTGGGCTTTATCTGCAGGAACAACAACATAAAAATTATACTTCATGGCGATGGGAAAAGTAATAAGCAACATTTGGGTCTTTAAAGATCGATGCAATAAAGGCAACAGTAATACATAACAATGAGAGTTCCTAGACAAACTTAGTGTTTTATTGCAATGTGTATCATCGACCTCACAGCCGTAACTGTTTAGTCCAGTGATTCGAAAATTCTCCACTGAATCCATAAGTATTTGGGTTTCCAATTGATGGTCAACCTATTTATATGTGAATAGGAAACTTGCACAGTCAGGGGCAGTCAAGAAGATTATAAGACTTGCACTCTTCAATATTGGGATTCTGCAACGTGTTGGTCATATTGGTTTGACATAATATACGAAACAGATCTTTAAAGTAGGGTATAATTTTCAATTCAACTGGTTTATGATGAAGAGTGGTTTCTAAATAATCATCAAATTATCGAATTTTTTGTTGGCAAATAATGTTTTCATGGAGGATCGTTTTCGTTTTCTTCCTTTGTCAATGCCAGCCTGTCAGACATGGCTCTGATTGGCATTATCCAAGATGATACCTGTAAGTTTGTATTGGTTCGAAAGGGTATTTGTAACAGTTGTTTCCAAACATACGTTAACAGAGAGTACACAGGTGTTGAATGACGCTTCGTGTGGGTATGATAGATACTAAACAGATTGTGTATCACTGAATAGACGACTTTCGAATTCCTCTCACATTTACGTATATGTCATATTATAGGCGTCTAAATGCTTATTACGTCACTGTTAGATCTGAATGTTAGATAACGTCAACCGGTGTAACTACTTCATAAAAACCAACTCGAGAATGGTGTTTGGCAGATGGTCATCAATAAAGACGTCACAACACCAAAAGTAGGTACAGTAAAATGACGATGACCATGTCAATCTCTGAATACAAAGCCTATTGAAATATGATATTGAACATTTGAATTCGAGGTTCACATGTACCCACGAACCCACGAAAATTGGTATCCAACGAATAAAAATAAATCCACAATAAATTTATCAAGATTATGCAATTTTTGGATTTACATTTAGAAATTAATCAGTGTGGTTCAGATCTATATCAATTAAGCCATTAGAGTCTAGCACGTCTTGCAGTACCGTCTTTCACGGCTGGGAGCTGGAGAACCTTTCCCAGCTCTGCCTGTCTAAGTAAATAAAAATAACAAAGCATTCATTTTATGCAGTCAAAGCGTGTTTTTACCTTTATCATTAAAACTCAAACAGAAAACCAAGGATGCATAAAACCTGAACACGTGCATGAAGAGCTATATGACCAAAATAGACATAAAATGATTGTAAAATCCATTAAAAAAAATTGGTAATTCTGACTGTTACTTGGTCAGGTGTTTACGAGCTTTTCAAATATCGTTACAGAGCTGAGCGAAATATCGCTACCAACTATGTCTGGAGGGTTCCAAACTATTTGGAAGTCTTTATAGCTATAAAACACTCTTCTGAGAATCATGTTATCTCCGTTGGCAGTTTCTGTTTGTATTCATGCACTATATTACATGACTACAGGTACATACTAAACAGAACGTTTTTGTTAATGACATTAGGGCAGCAGTAATGAACCGGTGTTCAAATAACATAAATATGATACGAGTACAAATCAAGATAACTAAAAAAATGAGTGAATGATGTGAATTCAAAAGGAGCGAACCGAAAATTGGATCGGTTGACCAATTCGTGATGGTAACCATAACAAGTATGAAAAATTCGGATTAACATAATTATACTTTTATACATTTTAGTGTTATGTCGTTGTTCTCCTCTTATATTTAATGCGTTTCCCTCGGTTTTAGTTTGTTATCCCGATTTTGTTTTTTGTCCATGGATTTATGAGTTTTGAACGGCGGTATACTACTGTTGCCTTTATTTATACTTCATTTATAAAACCTTTGTTATTCTTAATTCAAGATATAAACACACATCTGATAAAACTAGAAAAAAGTATTTGAATATCTGTACAACTTTCCGCATTCCACATACCACGACTAAGTATATATTGTTCGTAAATGAGATGTATATAATATTTATCAAATTCCCCAAAATATTGCTTCCTTACCAGTTCAGAAAATAATATTTTCAAGTACGGATTAAAATAGTGTTACATTCTATAATTGCTTTGCACATTTGATCTATGACCATGTCTTGAAGTATTACAGGAAATTCCGCCAGGAGAAAAATAGTCCGACACTTATGTTGTGTAAAATGGCTATTACTTTAATGTTATCAGATTTCATATAAACTTTTTTCAATGAACACTTTGTGACTTGAAACAGATTAGAAAAAATTAAAGCAATATTCAAGTCCATGCATGTTAAATTGCTTATATATTTACCGCAGAAGTATCGTTAAGAATTTATATTTCGAACATCTATATATATAATAATATTTTGTAGTATGTATTGAAGGATATTCTCTTATTTGACTAAAGCTGCTTTCACGGAAGGGTCATATCAGTTAGTTCTTGGTGCCGTTACTGTCACTTGTGTACAAAATATAGAATCACAATTTGCTTTTTGTATAAACAAATACAATTATAAAGCAATGTATGCCTTGGTGTATATTAATCGTGTAGAAAAACCTTAATGCAACCGATAAAATAAAAGACTTGTTTTAAAAAGGAAGAATTTTTCCAGGTAGTTGAAACATTAACTTATATGCCTAAATATATTAATCAAACAGATGCAGACTTCGGACAAAATGGAATCTAGCAATTAAGGTGGTACCCAACACTTTCACTAAAATTAATTTGGCTCGTTTAATTTTCATGAAATTTTGTCAAATTATTTACTTTGACACTTTAACAAAAATATAAAAATTTAAAATTTTTTGAACCAACCGTTTTGCCAGAAAAATTACACTGGTTATATAGCAATTTGACAAACACCAATTTTGATCATTGGGAAGCTTAATATTCCTTTTACACACAACGTAATTAAAACGTTTAGCTGATTTTACAGAGTTATCTCCCTGTAGTGTTAGGTACAACCTTAAGCCAACAACAAAATATATTTACATTAGTAAGAATAATTTCGTGATCACCACAAACCGAACTATAGATGGAAGATACCAAAGAGACATTCATACTCGCAAATAGTTAAAAACAAACTGACAATGCCATGGCTAAACACGAAAAATGACTGTTTACAAAACACGACATAGATAACTGAAGACTGAGCAATAAGAATCCCGCCAAACATCGAGATGAGTGTATGCTCTCCGACCGAAATGAAACGCAAATCATGTTCCACACGTCCACATGCGCACTTGTGTTGTCATGTTCGATAGATCATATTCGAGAAAATGGGCAAAGGGTTGATGTTACGATAATTGGAACATATCCGACGTCTTCTGTGAAACAGGCTGTGAAATCTTTTAAATTATTAAGAAAGCAGAGTGATACCAGAACTTTTATTTAGCTCGACATTTATATTTATATCGACAATTTCAAAACAATGACATTGCTGTCAGCATCAAATATTGTGTGTTGCGTGACCTTATTTCATTCCATAGAAAAAACTACATTCAAGGCTTTCTCAGAATGGAATAAACTGAGCAGGATTCGAAGATAGTATGAATTTCAAAAATTTAGAAAATAACAATTATGATTGTGGACAACTTTTCTACTGTTTTTTATGTACCATACAGGGCAACATAACACAAACAGCTTAAATATCAAATTTAGTAGAACAATATTGACACGAACGAAACAGACAAAATGAAAATGATACCGCTCTAAAATATGCGGATCTTAAATTCGTAATATGCCTTTTCAAAGAGTGTAGTGGCAGACTTAAGCAATATACGGTTCGTAGTTTTTTTAAATAAATAGGGGTTACGGTTGCGAAAGTTTGTTTACAGGAATAATAGTCTGTAAGGAATCTTTCTTCGTGGCAATATTTGACTCTATCCATTAACATTACTTCCATTAAAATTCATTGTTCCTGTGGTGTTTTTTCAGTTATGTCCTGTGTTCTGTTGCAAGTCATTTTGTCTGTTTACTTTTTGCTATGATGTTTTCGACTTTCTCTGACTCGTGTCTGTTGCGTGATTACCTTTGGGTTTTATTTTCTCCTATTTCAAACCACATGATAACTCTTGTAATAAAACAACAGTACAAAAAACATACTTGTTGAGTTACATTTGTTTGTTTTGATCTGTGTTGTATATGAACGTACTCAGAACAATTCTCGCGCTGTCTATAGTTTTCTTTTTTCCACAATATCATTTTGTCTTCTCAATTAATTTTTTACGTTTTCTAATATCTTGCCGATTTAATTGATTGAATTTTTTTTCTTTAAGGTCAGTGTAAAATATTTGATGCATATTCCCTGACGAGAATAAATTAAGAATAGGTCGATCAGGATGAAGGGAGATATTTGTCTACCCCTGAAATATGAGTGTATGTTAGTTCTGAACAAAACTCCAATATGCCAGCTATGTTCCCTCATGGAGTTGTTTCAAATGTCCCCAAACATTAAGACAGCATGGAACTCACCTAGATTAATGGCAGATGATCCTGCGTATTAATATACCGACGCCCCATTTGTCAATGCTCTTCAACTTTGTACCTGTTTGTCTTAATAAATATTTTGATATGAGCGTCACTGATGAGTCTTATGCAGACGCAACGCGCGTCTGGCGTACTAAATTATAATCCTGGTACCTTTGATAACTATTTATACCACTGGATCGATACCACTGCTGGTGGACGTTTCGTTCCCGAGGGTATCACCAGCCCAGTAGTCAACACTTCGGTGTTGACATGAATATCAATAATGTGGTCATTTTTATAAATTTTCTGTTTTTTTCGAAAAACTAATGATTTTCTTATCCCAGGCATAGATTACCTTAGCCGTATTTGGCACAACCTTTTGGAATTTTGAATCCTCAATGCTCTTCAACTTTGTACATGTTTGGCATGATAAATATTTTGATATGAGCGTCACTGATGAGTCTTATGCCGACGAAACGCGCGTCTGGCGTACTAAATTATATTCATGGTACCTTTGATAACTATTAGCAAGAGTTTTACTGCCGGACGAGAGAAATACATGAATTACAATGTTTCTATTCTGGTCAATTTGGAGATTGCTATACTAGTAAATTGTGAGGGCCGTATATTACCCTTAGGTAATTGGTTTGATGTCCCATTGGTGTCTGCTTCTATCAGACAAAAATAAAGTTGGCTACTGAGTCAAATATTTATCAACCCTTTAATGTCGCGTATCTAGAGATGTTTTATTAGTGTCGTAAGATTTTATTAAGTTCACCATTTTAACGTTTATTGACAGGTATTCAAGTAGCAACAATAGTTATTTTCAACCAAGGATGTATTATATTGTTCTAACTCATCACACGAAACGCGTGACAATTATTGAGAGAAAATGATAATGCAGATTGTGATTACAATGTGTTAAATATAATTTAAAAAAAATCATATTTCAATATTCCATGATAAAGCGTGTAAAACTGATTACTGTCTGCAGAGACATCCTATACTATTAGTTCACATGATATACATATATGTCTCTGACGTCTGCAACACAAGTGGAATAATCTTCACCATGTTCTTTCTAGACTAAACCTGCGGAAAGCCTAAACAGTTATAACCCTTTGCAGTCAGACCGGCCATGAACTATAATTTGAGCTTTCTGTGTCTATAATCTATTCGATATGTGAAATAAGATATTAACAAATTGTAGTTCAAAGCAACATACACTATAAAAACGTGTACCACCGACTCTGGTTACGTCTGCTCGATACGTGGTTCGTCAGATATGCTTTTTTTTTGAAAGCCAAAAAATTAGCAATATAGTTGTTTTACCATTTCATCATCCAGGTTTTATTTCGTAGATTATTTGGGTCTTCTCTATAAAGTAAGTAGTTTGGAAAATTGAATAATATAGAAACTTTAGTTTATTGGTTTATAAATTAATGGCCGTTTATACTGACAAAAAAACTCCATATACCTTATACCGGTGTCACACATCAGCGTATAGCTCCGACGTACACCGGGCGTATTAAAAAATTAAGTACGCTGCCAATACGCTAGTAATTTTGGATGCATTCAACTTGTCAATCGAGCTTTAAGCGTGTATTAGGCGTACGAGAAGCGTCCCTAAGCGTTTATCGGGCGTTCAAGAAATGTATGGTTGCGTATGCTTGGCGTTTGTCTAACGTAGATGGAATGCACGCTACGAAGGAAAAAAGTTTCTTGAACGTATTTGAGACGCGTCCCGGTGGTATCTTGGACGTTCTATTATGGGGTGTTTATTACAAACACACCCGCATACATTTTAGTAAAAGTCGAACGACCTCGAAGCGTATACAACGTGCCCTAAACGTGTCTCAAACTAATTTATAGCGCGTTTAACGCGCTTGTAGCGTATGTATAACGTGCGTGTAGCGTACATGTATACGCTATAGTCACACGCTTGAGCTGGATGAAAATGTTTATGCTGCATGAAAATTTCCTAGTGTTGTAGCGTTCACCAAGCGTATACCTTTGTATTTCGAAGTACTTCAAACTCATGCAACGCGCGTTTAACGATTGCTTAGCGTTCCTCTGGTGTGCCACTAACGTAAACCGACAATTTTCTCTGTACGTTTGGTGCACGCCGGTCAATACGCCAATAAGTGAGGCCGGCATAATAATAGATAGAAACATTGTAAGAAAAATTGTCCATCTTCGAAAGGCTATAGATTTTCTTATCCCAGACATAATTTCCTTAGCCGTATTTGGCACATCTTATTTTTTTTTTAAATTCAGGGTCCTCAATGCTTTTCAAAATTGTACTTGTTTTGCTTTAACACTATTTTGATCTGAGCGTCACTGATGAGTATAGTAGACGAAACGCGCGTCTGGCGTCTTAAGTTATAATCCTAGTATCTTTGATAACTATGTGTGTTATAATTTTACTTGATCAAACGAACAGCTTGATATGGAGTGATAACCATTTGATAGTCTGAGGTGGGAAGGGGGCGTTTGGGACCTGCGAAAATTACTTTTCATTTTGTACACATTTGTATCCTCAACTATTCTGCATTGTATACAAAGACATGTCTAATGCCTGGAACGTAGTACCAGGAACGAAAATAATCCTGCTCGATATGTGGCATCCGTTGTGTTGATCATGTTATTACAAACCCCGGTAAGTCACATTCGGGTAAAGGGGACAGAATTATAGAAACGACATATTCGTTGTCATTCGTAAAACAGGTATTCCATAACTGTCAACCAACTCGTGATGACTTGCGTTGTAGCTATGAAGGGATGATTTCAACTGAACACTTGGAACTCTAGGTTTAAAAAGTAAAATCACAAAAATAATGAACTCCGAGGAAAATTCAAAACAGAAAGTTCCTAATTAAATGGCAAAATCAAAACCTCATACACATCAAACGAATGGATAACAACTGTCATATTCCTGACTTTATACAGACTTTAAATGCCGAAGGTAGAAAATGATGGGTAAAATCTGGTCTTATAGCTCGCTAAACCTCTCACTTATATGACAGTCTCATCAGAAGTCGCATTATATTGATAACGATTTGTGAACAAAACAAATAGACATAATACTAGTAAGTAAAACTGTCAAAATAGGGTACAGTAGTCAACATCGTGTCATAATCTTTATCACTATAGCAATACACAAGTATGTAAGAAGCCGCAGAAAAAGGCATGTAGACAAAACATTAGCAAAAATGAAAGACAAGAATACTAAAATTGTCATAGAACGATAACACAATGACGGGATGTATAAGTACAGAGCCACGTCATATGTATCAAAGAAACACAAAAAGGCATAATAGCTTTCTAATGAACGGCAGCCGTCTGTCAAGAAAATCATGATCGAAAATACAAACCATGCAATATCATATCAACTAGAAGATATATACTCCGTATAATTCTGCTACATAGAAATGGTAATTCCCATTGGGAGGCTGAAATCATCTCTTTTGTCGTTTTTGTTTTTGTTTTCAACTGACATATCTGCTATGCCAATTTTCTTTTACTATTATGCAATATTTGCTGACTTTATACATTTTGCTTATCATATAATAAATAAAAATCTTTCCCCAGATGGCAGTAATTTTATCTTAATACCTTAATGAATGACTGTCAAATGAAAAGGCAGACAAACACGCTCAATAGATATAGGAAGATGTGGTGTGAGTGCCAATGAGACAACTCTCCATCCAAATAACAATTTTAAAAAATTAAACCATTATAGGTCAATGTACGGCTTTCAACACGGAGCCTTGGCTCACACCGAACAACAAGCTATAAAGATATATACTCCGTATAATTCTGCTACATAGAAATGGTAATTCCCATTGGGAGGCTGAAATCATCTCTTTTGTCGTATTTTGTTTTTGTTTTCAACTGATCCTTATTGTCGATTTATAGATGTATGTCGAGATATGAAGAATACTTATATGTATCTGCTGTATCCTTTATCCCAAGTTGGAGGGGTTATTTACGTTATATATAGATGATAAAGTCACCATATTTTGAACTAGTTAGAACATCATCTTTATAGCGGTAAGTGAAGATGAAGGATACAACTAAGTTATTTTCTTTCTTCCTAAAGAGTTTCTGTATGAATTCAGCCTCATATGAATAAGGAACAAGTGCACAACTAGGAGCACAATTGGTTCTCATGGGAATGCCGATTATTTGCTGAAAAACTATGTCCTTCAAACGTAAGACCAATAAATCTAGCAATCAGGCATCTGGATAATTTCAGAGAATTTATATACGTTGGCCATCCGTTTTTAGGAAACAAAGAAAAACCAGCTGTCAATTTCCCAATCGGATAGAGTATCTATGATAAAGAAGATCAGAAAACTATATACATGTATAGAAAAGTATGAGAGTGAATCTGTTATTTTTTTTAAAGATACCTGTACATAAAGTGTTGATAGGACATCGTGCAGCAAATAGTTTTCGAATCTATAGTTAAAGAAAAAGAGTTCCTTTAGTTATATGAGATATTCTTCCTATAATCGTGTATACTTTTTATATACTGTATACAAAGTCTACCAAATAATATTCATCATCAGCTATATATTTTTTTCAGCGAATAACTCAATTCAAAATGTGCGGTGAATATTGTTTGATCACATGAATATACTCGTAACTTGAAACAAATGGTGCCACTAATACAGCTAAGTAAGCTTCATATTTTGCTTGATACAAAAATTGACAATAAGGGTCAATTGAGAAAAAAATGAAAAATAACAAAAAAACGAACTCAGAGGAAAATTTTAAACGGAAAATCCTTAAGCAAATATCAAAAGCTAAAAATCATCAAACGAATGAATAACAAACATCATATTCCTGACTTGTACAGGCATTTTCGTATGTACAAAATGGTGGAATAAACCTGAGGACAATAATTGTAGCAACATTCCATGCAGCAACGCGTGCATATGGATTGAATATCTACCAACTGATTCAATATTTTAGGGATCTCTTTTCCCATCACAATGGCATTGATATTCAGTTTCTACTTACAAGGAAGCTATTCACCCACGGTTTCCAAATGGTACAGTTAAAACCATTTCTTGGTTTTATGGATGCCACTATGGAATACTTAATATTTATGCCACAGATGAAACTGATATGTTCCATTTGTCGTTGCCATAATTCAACTCCGTTTTCCTCAATTGTGAAAGAACCTTATTTCGCCTTCGGTTTTTGGTAGGCTTAGTCTTTCTCTATCTTTGGTTTCTATATGCAGTGTGTTACTTTCTTCCTCGTTTTTTATGTCTGCTTGCACATAGAAGTTGCCTTGAAGATAGAATAAGAATACAGCATAGTCTTTAAAAGTTATGCAATAACTTTCAATAGCATATGTATAGCTTATTTCAAAAGCAAATAGTTCCCAGTTGAAATACTGTTTGTGTTATCTATATTTTTTTTTTAATGATAGTTGGTGTTTACTATGAAGCTATAGATACATGGGATCATATGGGTTAAGTTTCCGTACTCTTTCGCACAGGTTTTTAGACACTATCAGGATTTGGTTTGAATCATGGAATATGAAGGTCAAAGATGACCACGGATATGTTAAACTTGTGATCAAAAGGAGTAAGTCCAGTAAGACCCCTTTTTGGCCCCAAAATATAGCAGTTTTACAAAATTGTTCAAATGTAAACTTTTAGTAATTTATTGGACAGAAGAATGCTTCTGCTACATAAATATGGGCTGTTTTTGACAATACAATGAAAATATATCGGGTACTAGCACCACAAAGTCATGCTAAATTACTGAAATCTTCACAATTCTAGAATTTTAGTTGAATTTTAGACGGTTTTCGTGTAAAACAAAAGTGGCCGCATTCGTGTTCATCCTTAATATTAAAATGTAAGTTGTATTTTATGATAATACATAACATATATAAAGGTTGAGGATGAACACGGATGCGGCCACTTTAATTTTTGACAAAAAACATCTGAAAAGTGACATTTTTTGGCATATTTGGTAGATTTTTCATATTTCAGCTTGAATCGGTGCGTTTTTTATGATTAAATTAGTTAAAATCTTTCACCAAAACTAATTGATTCAAATAAAATAGACACTTAAGTATTTAAAAAGTGGTCAAAATCATTCGTCAGATGAACCTGAAATTTGAGGCCAAAATCGGTCCTTACCGGACCTTCTCCTTTCTCGTTATGAAAACATTGAATTATACTTCTCGTTAGATATTTCCAAGCATGATTGGCGCTATATTCATGGTTCGGAAATAGACAGGGAACTGCTTTTCTTTACAGGGCACTAAATAGTTTTAATCGGATTTGTGTTGCTTAATCTTTAGTTATCTGTGTAGAGTTTTATGATCTGTCGGACCGTTTTTACTTGTATTATTTTTTTTCCTTAGTTTTAACTTTTGACTTGTTAGTTGTCCTCTTGGCAGTTGTAGGAAATGCTGTCGTGCTTTAACTACACGTTCCGCTATAAAGGTGATGTCCTATCACCAAATATTCCAAAGTGTTCTTTTCCATAGAACTTGATTTAAAGGATACAGAAGATACAATTCAGTTTGCCTCATTTCTTGATTTACATCTAGACAATAACAATGAAAGTCGTTTGAAAACAAATATGTACGATAAAAGAAAGGATTACAACTTACCATGAAAAATACCATGAATTTTGCTATATGCAATGTTTTACAATTTGTAAAACATTGCATAGTTCCTTGATTGCTGTTTACAATGAAGCTATCAAACCGAGTGTTCCTGACCAAGTTACGAAGTTTAAATCATTAGTTTAAAAATATTACGAATGCCATGACGATTTAGTTGATTATTAATACAGATGACGGCGGATATTATCCAATTGTCGTTACCACACTCAACAATCATATCATCTGTTCTTCGAATATTACCTACCGAATGAGACGATAGTAGCATCATGTGGAGTAAGGATATGCTCACCGTCCCGGATTCCGTGAGATCATCCCAGTTGTATTCGGATTCTTGTTGCTCAGTATTTAGTTTTCTATGTTATATTTTGTGTAATGTTGTTTTTATTTTTTTCGTTCAAGTTCCGATACTTCATAATTTTTGACGCATATATCGTCAAATTGAAGATTAATATTTTGGTTTTAATTTGATTGATAGTCCGACACTAGTCATTTCAATTGTTATCCAAAATATAAATTTAAAATTTGATGTCTTTAATAAAAGAGGGTTACTGAATAATATCACAGACATTCATTAAGCAAATGAGATGTTTACTATTTGATATCACTGGATCGGGAGAACTTTCATGATATTTTGGGACATCATTAATGAAAATCTTAAATAAATTAGGGCTAATATTGTCTCCTTGAATTACTCAAAGTGAAAGGAAACATATCTGCTATGCCATTTTTCTTTTACTATTATGCAATATTTGCTGACTTTATACATTCTGCTTATCATATAATAAATAAAAATCCTTCCCCAGATGGCAGTAATTTTATCTTAATACCTTAATGAATGACTGTCAAATGAAAAGGCAGACAAACACGCTCAATAGAGTGAGTGTCGATGAGACAACTATCCATCCAAATAACAATTTCAAAAAAGTAAACCATTATAGGTCAATGTACGGCTTTCAACACGGAGCCTTGGCTCACACCGAACAACAAGCTATAAAGGGCCCCAAAATTACTAGTGTAAAACCATTCAAACGGAAAACCAACGGTCTAATCTATATACAATTAAAAACAAAAAACGAGAAACAAGAAACACGTATAAATTATATAAACAAACTTTTGTTAAGTTACAATATGCATGTATTACTATTATATATTCAATATATTAGAAGAGAGCAGACGTTGAATTGTCTAGCCTGTTTTGCTGGACACTGATTGTATTTTGAAAGTCTTAAAGATAAAATAAATTGACTTCAAGTTTCAAAGAAACTTATCATTTTTAAAGATCAATGATAATGAGGTCAAGGTTAGTTAAATTCTGTCAGACAGACAAGTTCACCTTTGAATTATTCCACACACCAATTATAGTTGTCATATTGCTTATGGTAATTTAAAAACAAACCAAAACACAAAAACTAAACATTGACCAATGAATCGTTAAAATGAGGTCAAGGTCAGTGTATAACTATCAGACATGAACACCTTTCAACCATTCCATTAACAAAATATAGTTGACCTACTGATTATAGTACGTATTTGAAAAACATACCAAAAGACAAAAACGTGGCATTGATCAATGAACCATGAAACGGAGGTGAAAGGTCATATTAAATCTACCAGACTGTCGCGTACCCTTACACTCATTATATACACTACAAATAGATGACCTTCTGATAAGAAACGGACAAAATCACGTAACTTTTACCTTGATCACTTATCCAATAATTAAAAAAAATCAAGCAGTAGCTGAACGATTAAAATGGGGTCAAGGACAGTGGACACGTGACAGACGGAATCTTCGTAACAAGGGTATCTGGCACATACTGGTCTTTCTGTTGATCACGTGGTCATTATATCTATAATTCCGATTTCTTTTATATGGTCGAATGCATCGTGGTGCACAAAACTGAGGCACAAAGTGTCTTTAAACTTCTATATTTTGGGTCATAATTTCTCATTTTATATTGTTTTATAGCTATTTCATTGGCGTTTATCCCCCTTATATGTTTATTCAGTTTTAGTTTGCAGTTTGTTTCCATTCTGCCAAAGCGTCTTTTAAAATTATACTTGGGGTGTTAACTCCTTAATTTTTTTGTTTGGAATTTGTGAGATAGGCTGAAAATGAGTTCCTGTCTCGTCGGTGTATGCTCCACGCTACTTCTATTAGTATATTTCATAGCGCGTGTCCCTGGTCCCCAGAGAAAATACACTATTAAAAATATATCCACATACGTTTGATGTATGTCCATTACAAAAATAAGATGTGGTATGATTGTAAATGAGACAACTATTCACCAGACACCCGTTGACGTTGATATAAGCTACTTATTTTATTCTATTTTTAAGTGTATATTTACACATGCGTTGTTGGTTTACTGTCTAAATAATAAACATCCATGTTTCCTTTTAAATAAAGTTAAAAAAAAAAAAAAAGAAGATGTATTATGCAGAAAAGCAATTGCGTAACTCATTGTTATTTTTCTTTGACAACTTATCGTATAAGGTCTCCCGAATTATGCAAGTATATATTCGAAGGAAGACTTCTTGGTCAATTCCTTTACATAATTTTAATTTAAAATCTTCTCTAGCTTAATTTATCTTTTTAGTAATCGTAAGTTTTAAACTGATATAATGAAGAAGTGTGACCAATTTATCGTATACACAGCTACTTTTGCATAGGTACTATTTCTGTACTAAAAATTTGTAGTACTGGAAATCTAAGTTGTAATATTCAGTACTATTTTGTTACTCTAAAATTATTGTAATATTTATGTACCTGTATTTTACAGTTCTTTATTTGTACTTGAAATTTAGGTACTACAGATTTTTGTTTACTACCGTTACATTTTCAGCATTTTGAAAGTTTTTCTATTTCAAATCTCTTAAAGTTATGATTTTCAAACATGGAATATTGTATTATTTCTGTACTAAAATAGTACAAATCAAGTACTGTAAAATACAAGTACCTAAATATTACAATAGTTTTAAAGTAAAGAAATAGTACAAAATATTAAAAGTACATTTCCAG
Source organism: Mytilus edulis (assembly GCF_963676685.1). Lineage (NCBI taxonomy): Eukaryota > Metazoa > Mollusca > Bivalvia > Mytilida > Mytilidae > Mytilus > Mytilus edulis. The sequence continues at coordinate 31,027,224 of NC_092346.1, forward strand.
TACTGCATGTTTTTAGTACAGAAATAGTACCTATACAAAAGTAGCTGTGTATATAGTTGTTTCGCTAACATGGTCAAAATCGAAAAGTTGATGAATCGTATTGAATTTAAATGAAGAATATTCATTTGAAGAGTATAAATGAAGGTCTGCATAAAAGATGGATTATCATCTCCATTTTTTGTATACTGGCTTTTTGCAGCTTTCTTTCTTTCTTTTCTACGTATTCTCTATTTTTTATCTTTTAAAACCCCATAATTCTTTATTCTTTAATATTTCGGTTTATTTTTCTCTATTCTGTTTAATGTTTTGTCCAGTCAAAATGATACACTTAAGAACTTTTTAAACAAATTAAAATAGCTGCATGAAGGTATAGTATTTTAATATTATTTGGAAATGACTTTGTATAGCTGTTTTAAAAAATAACTTTGGTATCTGTTTCCTTGACTGGCTATTTTAGGAAGTTTATAGTAGTAGTGCGCACATTTTGGTCCAGATTGTAAATTTTTGTTCATTGTTAGAGTTTTTGATTATCTGATGGTAGATAGATTGAGCAAGGTTTTGTTTTTTAATGTTTTGCTTTTATGGCATAGTATCTAGGTATAAGAACATAACCATTGTTCATATGTGTTTGTTTGTGGTTTTTTTTAATGTTGATTACGGCTATGATTCTGTAGAATGATTGATTGATTTCAGTTTGCTTAACCTCCAGTGGCAAGTATTCTTTGAATACTGCCTAGATATAATTTCAAAAGGAAAATGTGTGTTGCTTGCACGTAAAACCGGTTTAATCTCACCATTTTTTTTATTTGTATGTACCAAATCGGACAATTTAGACCATTACTGTGTCAGATGTTACTTGCTTTTTTCGTTTATAAAAACAAGAAGATGTGGTATGATTGCCGATGAGGCCAACTCTCCATAAGAAATCAAATGACGCAGAAATTAACAACTATAGGTCTGTATATATAATTATTTGTAGCCAATCTTTTTTCCAGGTGTGGTATGTTGAACTGTCCTATATTTTCAGTGATTCATGTTTATTTTTATGTATTCTTTTATATGGTATTGTTAAGCTCATATTTTGGTAAATATTGCATAAAAAGGAAATTATTTAATTCGTCCTTGTAAGAATAAAATATCATTCGATAGAATTTTGTTTTGGTCAAGTGTACATTTTAGTTTATATAGGGATAGATATACTAAATGTTCATAATCAATAACACTCCTTTTTTTTATATTGACAAATGCATATGGAGTAACAAAATGTATAGTTTCGGAGATGTTGATGTGTGGTTTTAATAAGGTTGATTTTTTTCTACATTTCTGCTGTAGTATATGTATGCTTGCTTGATTTAGTTTCCTTAACTCCAGTGGCAAATTTTCTATGCATATTTGAGACGAGAATAAATATCAATAAATTCAGCATTTATGTTCTGATAAAGGGCGGAATTTCCGAGTGCAACTTGAAAATGAGGGCATTTTTTTTTTGTAGACCATGATACATTAGATGACGAGTATCCTGGTTTCTTTGAGGGTTTTAACAGCAATATAAAAATCATCAGGAAATAAAGGGAGAAATTTTCTCAATAAACACAACAAAATTTTTGTTTTCAAACAACATTTTATTAGAACAGACTGTTCCAATATGTAAAATATCTCTCATCAAAACATAGTTTGTGGTTGATGAGTATGAACATGCACATTACATTTACACAATTCACGCAAAATATCTCAAATAAAATATATATAATTTATTACATCACCCATTGTATACAAAACAATCAATTACCAATCATTCATCTCTCATTCAGGAATAATAAAAAAAATATTACGAATCTCAAATAAAAAAAAAATGATGATCGAGAAATTTCGTTCTGGTAAATCGTTGTCAATGGTTTCAGAAATATATAAGAACAATTTTGAGTATTTGGTAATATTTCAATAAAATTAAATACGAAAACAAAAGCGTCATGGATATAAATTAAAATGCTTTAAAATGGCTGCCCCATGAAAACGACAACCAAATATTATGCACGTTGTTGAGATTGTCATGAGGTGTGAATATTTTTGTATTTAACAACACGTTTTTTGCACCACAATCACTATACGATACAGCACTGTAAAAAAATCCACTCGGTGGACGTGGCCCCACTCCGTGGATGTGGCAAGTTTTTTCATTATCTGTCCACTATAATGAGATCGTTAGAAGTGGAATGTACACGAAACCGCGAGCTGCAGACGAGGTAACATATCTCCCTGACGATAAACGTCTGCTTGCTCGAGTAGATAATTTTTGTTCGTTTCAATATATCATTTGAATAATATCTGTCTGTTTAGTAATTGACTCTCATAAGACTTGGAATTTCGGCCATGATGAAGTGTCTTTGTAGTCGCATTCGACTGGACGTGAATAACCTTGTGCGGCCAGGGAACCGTATGATCCAACCTGGTTACCATTTGTAAGACCCGATTGATTCATTTGATTTGTCATCACCGGAAGTTGCATATGATTCAAGTAGTCCATGCTTCCATAATAAGATGAATGTCCATAATTTTGATGAGGATAAGATGTTGGTTGTGAATTAGACATAGGATAGCCTCCTCGCTGCATACAGCTGTTGGAATTCATGATATCATTTACTTGTGGGATAGCTGCCGGGCTCCATATAGATGATCCAGTATTCATACCACCGTTGGTAACAGGACTAGAGACTATTGGAGGTTTACAGTATACTGGAGAAGTTGATGGAGGTGGTGGAGATTTAGACTTCTTTGGTGTTGGAGGTTTTGGTTTTCCTTCTTGTGCCTTTTGTTGCTGACGACACTTGGCTCTTCTATTTTTGAACCAAACCTGAAATAACAAATGAAATACATATAAATATAAAAATAAAAATAAGAAGATGTGGTATAATTTCCAATGAGACAATTCTCAACCAGAGACCCGAAATATAATATATGTGTGTTTTTATTTTTTTTATTCATTTGGCTGCCTAACAAATTCACTTCGAACAAACGAAGTAACTAGGTTTATTATTTTTCCATTGCAAAAAGATAGGAAAATATATCTATCCGCTACAATGTTAAAAAAAATATTATCGCGATGTTTGTTTTACAATGATTTCTCCGGTTTTTTTTTAATTCTTTTTATTATATAATATGTTATACATCGAATATTGGTAAAGATTGTCCTTATTGAATGTATTATCATATGCCTGTATTGACGCCGAGATCAAAGAAATCTGAGAGAAGAATGTGTTGATATCAAATATTCGGCGAAGAGATTAATTAATTTCATGACAACTTTTTCAGGTGTTTGTATAAAATTTTACACCTTTTTTAATACATGTGTCCTCTGTAATTATGCGACGATAAGACAAAAAGGTAAAAAGGCTAAAAGGGGTCCTGTTTTTAGAAAAATAATATAATGGGGGAAAACATCACATTAATGCACGAAGACCGAACTACTATTATATTCTAAACGATATTAAGATTTCAAATAGCTGTTGTCATTTTACACATGAAAAGGAGAATTGAAAATGAAAATGAAAATTTAAGTGAAATCTTCAAAATTGAAATAAAATTAGGTTTAATTCAAATGGACAATACACATGAATGTAACAGGTAGTCCCCCAGGGTGAGAAACTGACAAGAGATACTACTTGGTAATGATTATCTCTAATTTGTATGTTTTTGTAAGAAATTATCCATTAAAGTAGATAAATACAAGACCGTGTGAAAAATTCTAAGTTTGGACATATCAGTTTCAGATTTTTTTTTTATAAAAAGATTGTAAAAAAACATGTGTCGAATTTTAAGAAAAAATCTAATGATGATTACTGCTTTATTTGTGTATGCTCAAAGTCTTTTTGAATCATCGGGTAATGGCGACTGGAATATTCGGGTTAGATTTTTCAATGAAGTTTGAAAATTGATGCATACCTGTACTCGTGATTCTGGTAGATTTATTTTTAAGGCTACTTCTTCTCTCATGAAAATGTCTGGATATCTTGTCTTTTGGAATAATGCCTCGAGTACATCAAGTTGTGCTCTTGTAAATGTGGTTCTTTCACGTCTCTGTTTGCGGGGATTTCCAACTGAAACATAAAAATCTAATCACTATATAAAAGATGATTTTAACTATTTTGACAACTTATAAATATATGTACACAACAATTAAATCTAGTCAAGTTATACAACATGAACATCAAGTCACAACATACAACATGGCTGATATCTAGTCACTATCCACACAACATCTAGTCATTACCGGGCAGACGACATTACTATGCTATCACGAAACAGGTTATTGTATGCTAATACACAATAATCCTCATTTGCGCGGAAAATTGTCCACTCCTCTCCCGTTTATAACACATCTTATTGCTCATAAAAATACAAAAATCGAAAGTCTACTCTCTTGAATTAAAATAAATTTTCCTGTCCATTTAGTTATAACTTCCTTTTGAGTCAACAGATGTTTTAAGAATTCATACAAGTCGAGTTTATTTGGTTCAATCCCATCGATTTACATACAATGAGAGAGAATGAATATATTAATATTTTAATGAAAATGGGGCAAAATATTGATATTTTTCCTGTAATTGTTAGGGAGCTACCATTTGATTTTTATGGGGGGGCTAGGATGAAATTTGAAAAAAATAGGCAGGACAGGAGTTTTGAGTAAAAAAAAAAGGCAGGATGAGCAACTTGGTAAAAAAAAAAGGCAGGATGACAATTTGTGTAAAAAAAGTCAGGATAACTAGTAAAAAAAAAGGCAGGACCGAATAGAGTAAAAAATAAAAAGGCAGGACAGAGATTTCAACTAAAAAAAAAAGCAGGACAAAATTTTTCATCCTAGCCCCCCCATAAAAATCAAATGGTAGCTCCCTTATCAATGTTCTCCAATAAAAACAAACGCTACGTTTTGAAAAAAGAGAATGCCCCATTTGAAAAAGCCATTGCGCAATTGAGTAAACTTTAAGGTAAAATATATACATATTTGATGTGATATTAATAGTCGATCACGTTTTACAATGTGAAGATCTATTGCCTATTTGAAGAGCGGACTGACGCCACCAATACATAAATTTTGACAACAACTTCATTCATAAGAATCGGACGGATGTGTTTCCCTTCGCGAATGCGACAATAATTTGTCAATCTATTACACCTTTCGAGTTGAAGAAAAATGCGAAGCCTACAATAAAATTTGCAGGAGACCACACAAACATTGTTCACACTATGTTAAGTACACACAAGAACACATACTATGTTATCTAACACATATAAAGACCGACGATTGTATTATTTATAAACCTTTAGAAACTGTTGCCCCGTCGAAACAGTATTGCTTGTAAAAGTATGTGACTTCACGTATAGTTTCTTTTTCGTCTCGTCAAAATTTACAAACTAAATTGCTTTATTTTCTTTTCAATTATAGGAGCATCGCCTTCATAAAAATGCAATGTACCGTTGATTTGAAAGAGAACTTGTGAATAGAATTCGTGACTGTCAGAATACAAAACGTTGGATTTCATGAGAAAATTTTTCACTTTCGGAATTTCTTTTGAAATCACTTTATTTTCAAATTAAACGTTAAATTTTAGTTCGTGTTAAAATCAATGTTGCAAATGACAAACAACTTGTACACCAGTGACAAATATTTCCTTTATCTGTATAGAACGTCCCAAAAAATGAAAAGATCTTTGATGCATATGTTAAATAATGTTTACCAATATACACACATTTTCAATTTATTTCAAAATAAAGATCCCTATTCTGAATGTTGTATATATAAGGATTCAGTCTAAATTCTATTCATGTTCTATGTATGCAAATTTCAAATTAAATAAAAAGAAAACTTCGCTGTTTTCAAATGAAACGAATCTCTACCCACACAATAAGAAATATATATTTGAATTTTTAACCATCAAATTTAATATTGAATTGGAAGATCGGTTATAGTATGCAGGTGTGCGTTTATAACCGAGGAAATGTATCAGGACCAGCTCATGTTTACAACCTCATAGTATTAATATAAAACAAGAATAAGACCACAGTAGGACACTGAATACCAACAAAAGACGATCTGGATACACACTGATCAAAAGACATTTATACCCCATTCACAACCAACAAACTATTATTGAAAATTTCCGGAGAAAATAAAGGCCACTCGCGGAGAAAAACTCGCACAATTAAGAGCACAAAACAGAGGAATTTTAGTGTGGAAGTTCGTTCTAATTTTAATCAAATCATTTCACCATCCCATACCACTTTCTTATTCTGTATAAAACCAACACGCGGTTAACCTTTGTATTTATTTTTCAAATTTGTTTCTCAATTTTAAAGTATTTTTTGTAAATAATGTTTTTAAAATTGTAGCATTAATCTTATTAAATATATAGCAGTACGCCTTTACCTACATTATTTAAATAAAAACAGAAAAGCAACTAAAAAAAGGTAAACAACTGGACAATGTCATTAACAGGTTAAACGTGAACTACATTTGCACCGATGTGCAGAAATATTTCGGACAATTCTATAAGGTTGAAACAATATAACACGTATAGACTAAGCAAACAATTACGGACAATCAGCTTACCTGATGGATATCCCATAGCTGGATGCATCAAATCCATGTTTGACTGTCCCAAACTAAGACCATTGACTGAGTATGGTGGTGCCTTGGCGGACATTGATGATGGAGGTAGAACAGACGGCTGACTGTAGGCTACACTTGTCATTCCTGTTGGATGATGAAGATGGTGGTCAGGTGAAGATGAATCTAGATAGTTGTCTGTGTTTTGTGATTCCTGGTCCGAAAGCCCACTATTTTGAACTGTAAACAGATGCATTTATTCAAATTAGAAATATATTCGGTTGTAAGTTTAAGTTTATTTCCTTAAATGTTTATTTGTCGACGGGACAGCTATAATGAAGCTGTCAACACAGGTGTGCTAATTCTTGAGATGTTCACTACAAATGGACAACCATTAAATGATCCATGAATATGTTCAACTTTCAAATGATACAATTATTTGACCTGTCTATTGTTGTACGATACGTATGATGGGATAATTATCTTTCATTTTGTCTTTTCGTCTTAACACCCACTTTTTAAATCCCACCTTGCTAAATGACTGTCAACACATTTCCTCGAATTTGATTGGACAACAGGATGGACTTGACCAATCATATCCGTGACGTGTTGGTGACAGTAAAAATGCGATCACCCGCGAGTTTTGTCTCCTAACAATCAATTATTCTTTTTTGTTAATTAAATGAGCACAGGTCACTAATTAATCGATATCACTTGTAAAATGTTTTTGTAAAGAGGCCTTTGGCCATGGTGACTTTGGTTTCGTTTTAAATGTTGTCTTATGGGTATTTTTTTGCATTTAGAACATGTTGTAAATTTCAGAAATAAGAGGTTTCTGTAAACATTACGGATTTGAAACCGATTAAAGAGGCTTATGTGATCCGAATTTTATTGAAGTACTTAATGCATCTTTATTTTCCATATTATCTTTCCTAATTAGGTTATTTTCTGGCCCCTTATCAAATGTTTACTGAGGTTAAAAGTATCTTAGATGTGTGGTTTTTGGTTATGCCAGGAACATATATATATAACAGATATACTGTTCCCAGGTTATGCTAAAGGGGTCTGATGTTTTGTTTTATCTTCTTATCATTTGGGATCAGGTTTCTACAGTTCAAGTCCCTTTATTTTTGAGAAAAGGGTCTACCCGGCATTGACTCCCTTTTCAATGAATTCTGTTGAAGTTCTACGGCTATATAGATTAATGTCAAACATGCATACATAAAAGTTTAATCTAACATTCAAGTTTTCTGTTTTACTGATATAAAAATGGCGGCAACTGAAGAACCTTGGTTAATATTTCGTCTTTAGAATACAACGGAAGTTAGGATTAGTTTATAGTTTGCACAATATTTTCCGGAACAACACTTATAATTGCTTTTTTTAGAAGAGAATTGAGAAAAAATATAAACTTATAAATTCATAAATGTTGAGGGAAAAATCGAGGACGAATGGAACAATTGTATGATAAATGGTAAGTCAACAAAATTTGTGGCATTTAAAAAAGAATAACTTACAAAGTAAATATTACCTTTTCCTGTGATTTAGTTTCACAACACGAACAACACAATTTTACAGGAACTATTTGCGAAAAGTAAATTTGTACAGAAAGAACAAATTCATTAGAGCGACCATTGGGCATTTGAAAATGTTTACTTTTGGCCAGTATGTTTGGCTGAACAGACTAGCTCGGTAACGTCAACAAAACATTTATTTGTTTTGGTGTGAATTAACTAAACTAAATATAAATGTGATTTTAATATTTTAGCCATTGTTCTTATATAGACAGTATTAAAGATATCGCAGATTGTGTTCTTATATTAATACAACAATTAATCTATTACAATGTAAATAAATATAAAAAATATTATTTATTTCAAGTATATTTTATTCTGAAAATTATATACGACAACTGAACCCCTATAGACATTTTAAAATTTATACACAAATTTACTTTCTGACAATTTTAACAAGATATATTCCTAATTATAATTGAAGATTTGAAACTATTAATGTACACACTTGAAAATGAAGGACATGTTTGGGACGGTTTATCAGCACTTATGATAACCCAAGTGTCACAGTGTCCTAAATGATGTAAGCTGTTGTGGTCAACTTATAAACTGGACAAAGTCCGTCCACATACAAACATGTGTATATAATATTTACGAAAATAGAAATTTAAATGTTCATGAAGAATTGTTTTTGTGTCTTAAAAAATATTCAAATATGTTTTATTCTGTATTATAAAAAAATATACTATAAAGTTGTTAAATATTTTCTTATAACTTGCTGATGTGAATTTGTCCCACGCAGTCGCTTACCTTCTAAATGGGCCCGTTCTAAATTTTGTTCCGAGCCAAGCGCATTTGTCATGTTAATATTTTCCACCGACATTTTGAATTAATATTAAATTCGTATTTCCTCGAATAATAAATGATCAATTTCCCATTGCGAATAATATTTAGTTCAATGTTGAATTTTTACCGATAAAATATCCATATAAATATTCGTGAATATTTGTAATGTTTTTCACAAACATATATTTCTAAATCTTTAAGTATATAATCCTAGTGAATGAATGCTTTAGAGCAGGTACACACGGGTGTATATGTATATGGACAATTTGTAAGTAAGTAAATACGTGTGGCTATAATATTTAATACTTAATTTAGAAAATTAAATAAGTATAATCTTAATTTAATTCTTACCTGCTCTGGTCATTCAGCTTGTAGAATGTCTGTATTTTTCCTACCGATCACCTGTGTACTAAATAGGGATAATCCGTATTACAAGTGTCGCATCAAAATTAAATGTTAGTGAACTTAAACTTCAAGTTAAAAACTGACGGATTAAAAAAGGTATACGGTCTTCTGCCAACAATTTAAGACGAAAATCTTCGAGTAAAATACAAAATTGTTGAATTACTTCTAAGCTTAGAATCGTCTTAACTGTGTAAAGCACGGCTTAATTCGGTGACAATAAATAATAAATAATGATTGATATTGCTAGGAGTTCCCTTACTTGTATAGTACTCGTGCGAAATTTTAGCTCCGCCCAATTTGATATTTTACAACCAATCAAATTAAAGAACTCTGTCGAAAAATATTGTTTACAACAAAAATATTGAGTTAATTTAATTAACTTTAACTTTTTTTCTTTCTTAAAAATCTAATTAGAATAAAATTGTATTTTTTATTCATATTTTAAATTATTGTTCTAAAAATAGAATGACTAAAACTTTGATTTATTTCAAATAGTTTATCTAAATATGGAAATACATTTACAAGAATAAGAAGATAGAATATAACCGAAATCTAAAATCAACATAAAATTTTGCTAATACAAAGTATGTAAATTATAAAAAAATAAAATTTTAATGTTTATTCATGGGGACAAGTCAAGATGATTATGCTTCTTAAAATATCACCCATATAAAGTTTTACCACAATATATATATATTGCTCGTATGATAAATCTCAATATAATCCAGCTTATAAAACATTTATCTCCTTTTTTGGTTTATCAATCATTTTAAGTGTATTAGCATGACTTAAAACCAAATAAGAGTAAGAAAAAACAAATACTACTGTGTGCATAAAATTAAAACTGTTTTAAGCCTTTCATAAAACCATATGTATTTCCGATATGGGTATTACATCTATGGTAAAACCGATTGATATTTTCTACTATTTAGTATATTATTTTATTTGACAGGCACATTTCATGGATGTTGGACACTTAGAAGGATGAATTTAAGTTGCGGATAGGGGTTGGAATGTTTAAAAAATGATTGTTTGGAGCTACGATAAGTTATTGCTTTAAAACAATTATAATAAGTCCCAACGCCGGTGCTGTCTGTATATGGCCCCGCTCTCCAGATTGAATGCTTGGTGTATGTTATCACTGCGACATGTAAATTTATCATTGAGAACAATATAAAGGAATATGTGTTATACATCAATAAAACAGAAACTCAGCTTTAAAAGGGATGTTTGGATTCGTGTGTTTGAAATGTGTTTTTTTCTCGGTTTTTTTTTTTAGGACAACTAGAAATTAAGGGTCGTCCTGAAATTGCTTGAAATATTTGCCACTAGACATTAAGCATCCAACATTCAACACACATATACACGGAGGAACGAAGAGAACGAGAGAGGAGAGGGATGGTTGTATATTCCTTGCACTATATATATCGTGCAATTGAATGGAGCCTGAGACAAGATATTTTTTTAAAAAGAGGGGGGGGGGGGGGGGGGGCGGTTATTCAAAAAAAACAAAACGGATTATATATTTTTTAGACGATGTTGTGATGAAAAAAGAATATAATTTTCAATCAAAGGGAGTTGTATAGAAATTGTATAATTTTATAAGCATAAATGAATTAACCAATGCATAGATACTTATTATTATGTTTACATTCATATAGACAAGACTAAACAACTTCATAACATATAAAGCATAGATCCACAATCATATACAAAAATATGACAGACACTAGTCAAATATGTTTTATTTAACGAAAATGTAATTTATTCAGTGGAAATTTTTTCAACTATTCCAGGAAAATGTATTATATAGTCAGATGGCAATTCCACATTTGCCCGTGCACCTTTTCTTCAGAGAGTTTACGGCAGTTTACACCATTCGGATACAGAAGAACTTCTGGATCTCTCTTTTACAAACCAGTTTCATCTCATTGAATAATAGTTATTCTTATAAATTTTTAGCTAAGGTGATGGTTTTATCTTCATTGCAATCTTATGACTTGCGAAATGACTTGATAATCAAGTAATTTTTTGCGGCAATTTTTACTAACGACACAGTAAATTTTCTAGACAATATTCATATATTTTGTTGCTTTGTAAATGTAAAAGCATATGTAAAAAGAAAAACTGTGTACTATGTCTTTTTGGTAAAAAATCGCCCTTTATAGATGCATAGGGCAGACACACTGAGTACACTTTTGCAAACTTCCGTAGACACAAACATATTTAATAGATATCTCTTTTTCTAACTGAAATATTTATGATCCAACAGAATCAATCAAAAGATAGAATAAAATGTTGTTTTATTTTGCAGGGGATTGTGTTGATATTTATTTTCATTCCTTCTTTTTTTCACACAAATTTTATTTTTTTACCGCAAAATTTGGCACAAGATGAAATTTACATATATCTTATCAGGTATAATTTATTAATTATTTTGACTTTACGGTATCGCACTGTGCAAATTAACGGTATTTTGTAAGATCAAAGATATATTATTAGATTCATCAGTAATTGGAATACAGTAAGATTACTGATTTAATCAGATGAGCAAGAATCGACGTGCGTAGCTCTATTAATTAATTAACAATTAAAGAGTTAGTGTAATTTTTCACCCCTTTGCTAAAGCTTCTTGAGCAAACAAACAAGCCACCGTCGATGCACACTGAGTTAAGAAGAACCCCTTCTGAGTCAAAACAATGAATTTTAAAATCTAGTAAAACATTCCCTTTACCGATTCCAACGGAAATCTCAAAATTAAGGCCCTAAAAGGACATCAAACACACCCGCCATCGAGGAGAAGCCTTGAAAGACGAGTTAATTAAAATTTAGCCTTTATTGTGAAAATTTGTGCGAATAATCACATGTTAATTGTAGATATGATGATAATCGTCTTAGAGAGGTTTATCCGCTTAGCTATTACTACAGTAATCATTAAAAAGCTTGTAAAGTCTTGTTCTTTTCTACGGAAACATTTAAAATTGTGACATTATGTTTTTATAACAATAAGGCACCATCTTAATAGAGAGAATACGAAGTTGATTAATGAGATGTTCCGTTCATACACGCTTTCATGCCAAATTATTTTGAACAAGGCATGTCAATGTATGTTGTTTTTTCTTCTGTCATTTAAAAGCTAATGGTGCCAAATTTTATAGAAAAACGTAAATGGGCTTATATCTTGACACAAATTATATGTTGCGAATACACAAAAAGGATTTTGTAGAAAAACATAAATGCGCTTGTATATTTACACGATTTGTAAATGCGAATACACATTTATAGAATTTTAAATAAAAAGGTTAATGCGCTTGCATATTGAAACGATCTGTTACTGCGAATACACAAAACATATTTGGTAGAAAAAGTAAATGCATGCACATGTACAAAAAAAAAAATGCGAATACACTAAAAAGTGTTATTTTTTAGTAAATATTATCTGATTTCTAAAATTATTCATATTTATATTAAATCAACATATATTTATAAGTAACTTATCGATGAATTTATAATTTGATTTTTTTTATTATTATTCAAAAAAATAACAGCGTCACGAAATAGAGTCAAATAATTCTCTTATAGAAATAGTTGAAACGGATTTCTAAAATCAATGCATAACATTTATTCCTTAACGAGCGGAAATAAGATCTATATCGGAAAAGGATTTTATTTCAAAATCCTGGTATATGATGTCAAAATCAACAAAACGACAACAAAATATTTACAGATAATTTGTTTACTTATGAAATAGGGACAGGAAACGTCACAAAACCGTGACATTTTGTCAGAGAGGCTACATCCGAAATTACAAACTACTTTTGTTTGCACATCATGATGGCATTGTGTTTATTTATTTATTATATTTTATTCTTTCTTTGAATTTTCTTCTTCCTTCTATAATATATTTTATCACATCATTTCAGACAGGAAACCAAAATCTTAAGATAGAGTAAAAGAAATTACAATTTAAGTGTTATATTGTTTATCATTACGGAAATCACTCTCAAAAATATTTCTTTAGGGGCTTGAGACAATTAGCTACAACTTCTGCAATAAAGCTTCTTTTGTCAGAATGTGCAACAACTATACGGGCCTTTATGAGATATGTTTTCCCCCTCAATTTACAAGAAGAGGGTGAAGAAATATTTGAACTTAAAACAATTAACAAAGTATCCATATGAAGTCATGGAAAAAATAAAGTCACATCGTCACGAAATGGTCTCGGGAAGTTTCACAAAAAAAAACCTTACGACTAAACTGATGATCGTAAATATATGAAAATAAGAAGATGTGGTTTGATTGGCACTGAGACAAAGTTAACTCTCTACAAGAGACCAAAATGACACAGAAATTACTATTTATAGGTTATCGTACAACCGTCAACAATGAGTAAAGGCAATACCGCATAGTCAGCTAAAAAAAGGCCTCGAAATGACAAATGTAAACCAATTCAAGTGAGAAATCTAACTGCCTAATTTATGTATAAAATAATGAACGAAAATCAAATGAGTTGCAAGAAACAAACGACAACTACAAATAACAGGCTAATAACTTGGGCTAGGCACACATACAGCATGTCTTACACAATTAAGTATATATACGTGCGATCAATTTATAGTCAAGATATATTTTGTGAAACTCATTCCTACATCTGAAACTCAAAGCTACAACTTTTTAGGTTTCTGGGTGTGTTTTATTAAATCTTTGTATTTCATTTAGGGTCAAAGAATTATCATCTGCTGTAGTACTAACCCGAGTAATTCAGTCCCTCCCCGTAATCGATCTCTCTTACTTTCTTGTTAATGTAGTAAGCGGAATATAACGACTGAATTATTGGGGTTAATGTAGTACTAGATGCGTAAAGAACAACCCTTTCAATTTCTGAGAAGGGGAGTAGGGATTTGAAATGATTATATTTGTTTGGAAAGAACTGAAAACAAAAAACGCTGCTCAAGACAGGAAGAACATAAATGTTCTGCCCGACAAAACTATAGAATACAATTTTTTTTACAAAATCGACCAAACAGTTGCGGGTGAAGGATAAATAAACCTGGCAACTGGCAACAGCCATACAATTGAGAATGGAAATAGGGAATGTGCCAAAGAGACAACAACCCGACCATAGAAAAAACAACAGCAGAAGGTCACCAACAGGTCTTCAATGTAGCGAGAAATTCCCGCACCCGGAGGCGTCCTTCAACTGGCCCCTAAACAAATATATACTAGTTCAGTGATAATGAACGCCATACTAATTTCCAAATTGTACACAAGAAACTAAAATAAAAATAATACAAGACTACCCCATCTCCAGCAAAATCAAAAGGTCCCCTTTCGAAGCTAATGGAGAAATTCCGTATCTATTAAAAGTCTGTTCTCGACTTTTATACTAAGTAGCTATTTTTTCAAAGTATAATTCTCTGAAATTAGTTGAATACATACCATAAAAACGAAACGGCAATTATTAATGCCTATTTCGTGCGCTTTTTTATCCGTTTGAAATGACATTGTAAAACATAAAACAGTTTCGTTACTCAGAATGATGGAACAAAATTTTCTGATTTGTTTCTATACTAAACGGTTAAACTGGTGAAGCTACTGATAAACATATATATCCTCGTTAACTTATTATTCGTATAAAAAATATTGAATTATATTTATAAATGAAATGTTCACAGTATTATCGCTTCAAATCGCTTTATAGGCTTTAGAGCTAAAAACAAAAATCATAAAATTATAACAAGTCTTGAATTATGATTTATTTATAATTTTATAAGTATAAACCAAGGAGGTTATATGACCTCCTTATAGTATAAATATATAGCATCACGTTATTTAAGCAATTATCAAAGAAATAGAAACCATAAAGACCATGCAAGGGACGAGACAAATTTAGACATTGTAGTATACATGCAGATTTGTTTGTTTTTATTGTATAATTTTGTTAGACTGAAAATAACAGGAGCTTGAAAATATTGTGCTGTCTTAATATCTGTAATATTGCCTTTTAAAATGTACAAGAGGACTCGGACACATTTCTAATGCATTGCTAAAGAAACAGCCATGCTACACATATTTGAATCATCTTTTCTATGTCGATACTAGTACTAGTAGGAAGATCCAAAAGATAGAAGATAAATAGAATCACTTGCTTAGGCCAAATAAAATAGTATGTGTGGTTCCAGTTACATCTGAAAAAAGTTAGGGTAGGTTGGTAGGGATTTTTTGTTTTACATTGAGTCTATGGACGCAACCTTCTGACTTTAACAGTGCTTAATGAAAAATGACAATAACATCTTCAGGGTAGGCTATTTTTAAGACGAAAAATTAGGGAAAAAGGTAGGGTTACTGGAACCACACATATATTTTTATTTAGCCTTAGAAAATATATCGGATACAACTCCACTCTCTTAGTACCATTGACTGACTTTGCTTGGACGGTACTATTAATTTACCATTGGTATATAAATCAAACCATTATATGAATAGCCAAAGACTAAATTCTAATAGAACACAATCACACAAAATAGGTATGCATTTTCGTTTAGTAAGAAGTAGAATGATTTCGATCCAAAACTCTATACTGGAAACAGAAAATAACTATTTATATAATTTTGTGCGTCCGAAGTGCTTATCTGGGTTTACCTTCAACAAGAACACTGAAGGCCAAGGTTGTATCAATACATAGAAACACCAAAAGTATATAACATTAACAGATTTGCCAAATTTATATCTGGAGTCAACTTTGCCTGAAGGAGTTAGTTTCATAAGTTAACAATATCTCAATTTACATAAAATATAATATGCTTTCTTTGGTACTGTTGTAGAAAATAAAACATTTAAAACCCTTGTCCACCTGCATTTTTATCTGAAAAGTTTCCCCTCTCCAGAATAAGAAATAACGATTAACGTCATATTTTTTGTTTGTTTCTGTCAATCAAGCGTTTTGTTGAATGAAGTAAATAATACAACGATAAAGACCCTCTATATATAATCCCCATTTCTAACTAAATGTCACCTTACGATAATATTTGGATATATGGTAGCATCATAGTGCATTATTAAGATATATAACAATACATTTGTTTGATTTCCGGATAATACACAAGTATTTAACATTTTACGTTCGATAAACCCCTCTTCTCTAAATCTGCTTAAATTGTATCGACTTAGTATTGAAAAATTCTGATCTGGTGACACTTTCAGTTAAAAAAAGTCAATATCGGATCTAGATATGCCTAGGTGGCCGTAAAGCATTCTTTTACGGATTTTTTTTTATTAAAAAGGTAAATACAAGGTTTTGAGTACATAAGACTTTCCTTTATTTTCTATCGTTTAAATGATCGAGTTCTTCAAATATAATACGATATCATTACAAATATTAACTGTAAATTAACCACGAATTAAGAGATATCACCCGGTACACAATATAACGACACCACGTCGTCAGACGATACGTGAAACCTGCGCCGACCAAACAACGTGGAGAGAAACTCTCACTATCCAAATAAAATCCAAGGCGATACGCGACATTAAGACTTTCATGTCTGTTTGAAATTTGGGTTTCTAAATGTTTAAATATTGTTTTAGATATTTATACAAGGAAAAAGATGCGTGCAGTATTTGTCAATATTTCTTGTAATGCATAAAAGATAAAACAAATAACTTATTTTGTCAGTCACTTGATCAGGAATGTTAAATAAAATACATGACAAAGGCACCAACGATACAAATAGCCAGGAGTACTATTTCAGATGAATATTATTGCTTTTGTGAAAAGGAAATTCTTATTTCACACAGACGATATAAAACAAAACTATGCCATCACCTCTATGTTGTACTAACAAATGGGCATGATTTACTTTGTCCAAAAAATCTTATGACAAAATATTAAAGGCATTGTTTGATTTTTGAAAATTATACCGTTCATTAAAAAAGGTACTATGTGGCGGTACCTGTACTTTATATTTATAAGCGGATCATCTGTAAGCATAGCATGCAAATAGTATGCATAAAGCAGAATACTGTATATCTTCTTCTTCTTCCTTGCTATGGACCGAATTCCTATTAGAATGTTATAATTCATTAGATGGAGACTGATCTGTCTCCTCTCGGAGTACCTCTGATATCATCTCCGGTTTTGATATGAATTTGTATTTCCCCAAAAATGAGTTGTTTGCACACGTCTTTTGTTTAGTATTTGCCCTTACATCTTACCTATGTATTGCCTCGTTTATTATTGTCCTCGAGACTTCGATTTTCAATTGTCCTCGGGATCTATCTTGTGAAATAGTTCATATAGTATCATCTTCCTGTTCTAAAAGACATCAACACATCTTAAAATTATTTATCAAAATCATATGAACTATCAATTAACATCTAAGCCGTAACTTTTGTTTCCATTACTCTTCAAATTAAACATTTCGTCTTTAATGAAAAGAATTGTTTCTTGGAAACACTTGTCGGTTCCTGAAAGGTCGAGATATCATTCAAAAAGTAATAAAGTGGGGCAGAAACCATTCTTCAATTTATAAAGCAGACGATACTTCGAAGATGACACTGTGCGATTGGCTTATCGCCTTAACGCACGTTCTCACTATGAACATCGCGCCCGCTAACAGCCTCTGCAGACTGACTAATTCCAATCGGCGCGTGTAGACAAAAGCATATTTTCGCAGTTATCTTCAGATGTTTTATTCTGAATCTTTACAACTCATCACTTTTCAAATAATTTCTAATAAAAGGACACGAAAGAAATATTACTAATTAAACACAAATCTGATAGGAAAACTGTTTCCTCAAAAATGAACGCTAATTATTTTCTTGACTATCAGATCACACAGAGTCGAACTCTAATGAATTTATTACCGCGAAGAAACATATATTCAATAACACGGACGCAAAATACTTATCCATCTTCAAGTAATAGACATGTAATGTTTTTAACTTTTATCTTTCTAGTTTCTAGATGACGGAAGAAAAGGGCATAGCTTGTAAATATTTTATTTCAGATCAAATTGTCCATTGAAGCTTTCTCCGTTTATTTTGAAAATGATAAATTATGCCCTGAAATGTACAGAATTTCAGACGAGCATCAAATGCTAAACTACGTGATGAGTATAGCAAAGTTTGCCATTTATGTAATTGGCAAAATGTGAAAACTTGATTTTGGCAACAGAAAACTACAAAATATTCACATAGACATCTTCACTCAGATAAGAGATCGGGAGATATAGCTACGTTCGTTTTTAGATTGATTGTTGGTAGCTTAACGTCCAGTGGCAACTATTCCATGCATGTTCGGGTTGATAAGATGGTAATTTGTAAACATTTTTGTCATCTGGTCTTTGGTGGAGAGTTGTCTCATTTACAATCATACCACATCTCTTTTTTTTTCAATGTAGGATTTGAATGATTAACTTATTACCTTTTTTAAAAGACTTCTAGTATGAAAAATATTTTGAAGTGATGTTTTAAATAAAAGTTGGGACTGCCTTACAAGGCCATTCAAAAGTGGGTTGATGTATATCTACAGTCAGGAAGCAAGTCATTGAACATTCTATTGGCCCATTTAATAACCAGCATTCTCAACGAACTTCAAAATATCTGGGTTATGGGTCACCTATAATTTTCAATTATTTTTCATCTACCTTTCTTGATTCTGCAGTTTCCAGCGAGAGTGATGTGACACGAGACAAAACAAGAAGCTAAGACATAAGAAAAGGCCAGAACAAGACATAACGAAACAAAATACAAGACAAGACAAGACTAAAAACAAAATAGATATGAGTTGATCTTAAAATTGTTGATTTTTTTTATACACTTTATAATAACTAGAAGTTTTTTGGGAAAAAAAAACAATGTTTGCAAATGATTTTGATTAGCATTGTATGCAGAGATTATGAAATTGACAGTCAGTTAAAAAAATATGATTTAAACACGTTCTCAGTTCAACGAGTGCATTCGCTTCATCGTATAATCTATACTGTACGTCTTTGGGACATGTATAATTCGTGAAATGCATGTAAAGGGGGATCGGATTAAATAATTGTGAACAAAATGTACCCGCGAATAAATAAGTAAACCAATATTGAATGGTCGATGTGAACTATGTAAAATCACTAAAACTGCAGATAACATCAAATCAACTTAAAAAATTACAAATATTCCAAAACAAAATATAAACAATGTCAATATATTATTTAGTGTCTAAGTGCTAATGTCATAAAGAAATAAAAATATAATTATCAAAAACAAATATCTTGATTATTCGACTATGTTACTTTTCCGTAAATGCACGAAAGGAAAAGACCTGAGACATCATCTATAAACAATAAGAATAAGATACACCCCAGTATACCATACCTCGTGGGATCTAGACAGCCAGCGTATGGTGTGGTTAAATTTTATACATCATTGTATTCGTGTTAAGCTTTCTTTGTATGCATGCGGTCATTTGACTTAACATTTTCCGAACTGATACATGGCAAAATCTAAGGCTGACATTTATTGGGTTTGTCCATTTACGGCCTGATCAATAAAAACATTTTCTTTTATTATAATTTGATATTTCACGCTTTTATATCCGTAAAACTACTCTATTATATTGTCTGCATAAATGATTGAAACTATATTTTTATGTGTCGACTTGGGCGGCAGATGCGCTTTTTAAATATATGGGATACACTTACGAGTGGCCTTTACAAATCACAACCCGTATGTATTGCAGGGTCCTTTTTTGACGTAGTTAAACATAGAATCTATGAGAAAGAAATCTATGAAAATTTCTACATGACTTCACATAGCATATGGATATGCATCATGGTTATTTGGTTGACAATAGGAGCGCGGTTGGTCTTCAATGGTTATAGCAAAAATCTGTCTATACGTTTCTATAGAAATGATACATATGTATTTGGCATTCAAATAAAAAATTAGCAGTTAGATTGGTGTTCAAGAAAAAATGTTGGCACTTAAACAACAGCATACATATTCTGACGTTGATAGTACTATTTGATACACAAAAAATATTAGAATATGCTTTTCAAACATATCTGAATCTAGCATCATTTTTGGCATTGCTTTAATTTAATATGCATACTCGGTTGGACCTGACGTTATGTTATTTTATGTTATGTTATGTTATGTTATGTTATGTTATGTTATGTTATGTTATGTTATGTTATGTTATGTTATGTTATGTTATGTTATGTTATGTTATGTTATGTTATGTTATGTTATGTTATGTTATGTTATGTTATGTTATGTTATAATGCCAAATTAGAGTTTTTAACCCATTTTCACGGTCCACTGGACATAGAAAATGATAATGCGGATGAGGCATCCGTGTACTAGGGACACATTCTTTTTTTTGACTGTTTTCCCCCAATAAATATTATCTAGTCAAGGAATATGTAAAGAGTTCGTTTTATAACATTTATTAAAAAAATGCCACTGTAATCACATGAGGTACTTAAACCTCTTACTCTGGCTCCTAACTGACGACATTATAAAGTGTGACAAGATGATAAATATTTCAAAACGCGGATGTGGTCATCTTCTGATTGTGTCCGGTAAAAGAGGACCTATCATCTTAATTAGTGACCAAGTGTAAAACTTTCCTTCCGCAGTAAACCATCGACAAACACGTGAGCCGTGGTGCATTTTCTTAATCTATGATTGTTATTGATTAAGAGTAAAACTCCGTATAGCAGAATTAGTTAGATACTGAAACTATTGGAATTTTAGTTAAACCGAAAAATAAGAACACAATGATTAAATTTTAACATTTTAACACTAATAAACAAAAAAATTGTGACAGTTTTCTTTGCCGTTTTTTATGTTTCTTTTTTATTTCGTGTTTGCATTTTTTGCGACATAAATTTTTGAAATACTACAATTTTCATCTAAATATAATTGTTTGTGTTTATTCTTTGATATCACCGTTCTGAGTACCTTTATTACATGTATAATTATCCGATCACACTTTTAGTAAAACAATTATTTTTTATCAATACAAGAGGTGTTCCAACATAAGGAGTTCTTAGTATCAAACAAACACCTTACTTAATATTCTTAATATTCGTGTTATGTCTTAGTGTACTCTGAGCAAGTCTTTTGTTAAAGGGATGTTTCTGCGTGAGATGCTACTTTCTATTAAGTGATAGACAAGTCTATGTGTGTCTTTCTCGTGTTCTATTACATTGTCTTTTAATGCATTGTTGCCATCCGGTTCAGTTTCCGTGTCGGTGAAAATCGTAGCTTTTAACGGTTCTTTTTCTAACGCAAATTTCCGGTGACGGAAAGTCAAACATTTCCTATTGATCAAGCAAGGTATGCGCCGTGCAGATCAATTGATGCCATTCAATAAAATCACAACGCATTAGTTTTCCATTTCTTTAGGATCGAAGTATGTTTTCTGAACAGAAGTATCTTTGGTGCTTCAATTTTATCATATTAAAAAGTTAATGCATTTAGCTGTGACAGTGCAGATTAAAAGATTAAGCCAAATAAATAAATTACTAAAATAGACAGGAGAAAAAGTCAATTAAGTTGACTTAGATTTGTAGCTTAAAACGTAAAAATTAAACAAACAAGGATTGAAGATCATAGCGTAAGCGTAATATCATTAAAACCAGAGAGACCTAATGAATCCTGCAAATTAAACAGAACAGAATCGTTTACCCTCCGGGGCGAAAAGGGTGTGAATAAACGATCTCTTTCCTTATTTTACATGTGTTTATTTTGACAGTCTGTGTTTTATGCACTTATAAGCTTTTCAGAATCCTTGACAATATTTTATAATTTCCAATTTTCTGGTAATGGTCATGCCAGGCAAAATACTGTTAAAAATGTTGAAGACATATGCAGTCAATGTTGTTTTAAAAACGCAAGAAATGAATATAGCAATTAAAAATTTCGTGCATTTGAAGCGCTTTTCTTGATAACATTAATCAGAAACGTTCAAACCTATATATTAACCTTTGAAAGCCATGGTGTATAACTACCAAAAACTGCCTCCTTCAAATGTGTATATCTTGATAAATTTATGTGCTTAAAAAAATAAAATTAAAAGGGGGAGGTCTTTCAAGTCTACAAGTAGCTGCGTGATTGCATTCGATCAGATATTACACGAGTCATTAAGACCTTAGCACTAAGGTTAATTCTAGCTTAAGGTACTTCCTGGCCAAGAGAACCATATCAGAGTACAGTTCGACCCATGCCCTCTAAGATGCGGCAGAGATCAAAGTATATGTTTTGCTAATAAATGGTTTATATTTTTGTAATCCTATCTAATAATAAGGTTCATGATTAACATAGCCCAGCAGGAAATTGACCAAAAAAGGCCTCCAAAGAAAAGTGAGAAACAATTATCATAATAGTTTAAAGGATTACCTCTAAAATCCATGGATTAGAAAAAAACGACGATATAGCACATCTCTTTTAGACTATCTTTACCCGCTTATAAATATCAATAAAGTACAGTGACAAAAACACGCCTCGGTGGGAAAAAAGACTGTTGAACTTGATATATATTGTTTAAAATGATGAAAGAGAGTTTTTTTTTCTCAATTAAACTATAAAAAAATGAAAAATACATTGCGTTATACCATATGATACCAAGTGATTTAATCATCTGGCAAACTGTATGCATTATAATAACTTTCTACCTAATATTACTGAGTAAAGGACAGAAAGAATAAAATAGACCGAGACGGTACAAAATATATAACACATGTTTACACATCATTTTTTTTTAAATTTCATCCACATGTATTCGGATATAAAGGAGCAGTATGTGGATAAAGGTCACATTATAAAAATCTGTCATAACTGTTCATGTAAATAACAACGTTGTTATTCAATGTATCGTAATGGATGCTTCAAATTAACTCAGCCTATAATGAAAAATAGACATGTGGAGGGCTAATAACAGATTTTCATTTGCTAGTTTTATTTCTGTTGCAAAGAAACGATATTGCAAGAAATGGTTCTTATTTTTCATTTCTTATGGATAAGAGATAACTAATTTGGGGTCATGGATGCACTTTACTGTAAAATGCTATCCTCTTAAATCCACTTTATTCGAACATTGGTGGATATTTACCTCATTGGCAATCCTACCTCATCTTCTTAATTTTATATAACGGTAAATCCTACATTCAGTATAATAAAAAATTAAAATCACTTTTTCTTAGATTCATGTAAGACTAACATTACTGGTACGGTTCTTTTTAAAGGCGCTAAAATTTAATCGTCAAGTAATATTGAGGTCGCAATAACGTAAGAAAATTGTCAAACAAAAATAACCAGAAGACATATATCCAAATAATGGAAGAAAAATACATAATTAGCGAAAACGAAGTGAACATAGATATAGACATCTCAGTTAATTGGGTTCCAATAAAACACTGCCTAAGTTGTTTTCCTTCCAAAGGCAGCGTCAAATTTACGGAATTTAATTTTGAACAAAACAATTGAACATGTTGATATAAGAGCTGACAAAACAAGGTTGATTTGTTTTCATGTAAGGGTCATCGGTCTTTTGTGTCAGGTACTTCACTTATAAAAGACACTTTTTTGCTTTGAAAAAAGATTAGTGGTAAATCCTTTCCCAGGGGAATGATATCAATTTGGAAAATTCACGCAATCATTGACACACACTCAGCGACGGAGTAAACGTTACGTCAACGTTTTTATTTTAGAAAGGTACCGGAGCGGAATTATCAAGTTGCGTTTGGTGTAACTGCTCGGGCTATCCTAACGTGTCATCTCCTTATTGTTCTCGCGTAATGAACAGAAACCGAGAGATGCCTATTAGAGAACAAAATAATTTGTCACTAACTTTGTCGGGAAGTGACAATACTTTGCCCCCTGCTAGTAAATTAAAGCCTGGTAAGTTTTTATACAAAAGGATAGGGGTATGGTCAAGTCCTACGTACCTAACAAAAACAGACAACTGGTGTAAATATGTAGCTATGATACGGGTCGGACACTCCTTCGACCAGCTCACTGTCTCAAACATACTGGTTATAGAATTATAATTGGATGATACGGTATTTTAGTGATTGTAGGGGGCTACAAACAAAATTAAGCAACTATTTTTGTCAACAAAGGATTATCACGCCAGGTTTCGTCCAATGGTAGTGAATTTTTATACCCGTAACTCGTTATAAATAGTCAGCCTGACTATCGTTTAACAATTTGAAGAAGGAATATATGGACAATTCTATCGTAGAAGTAATTAAAACATATTTAGTTTGAATCATTGGAAGGACTAGGTGTCAATGATTTAGTATCGACTTTTCAGAAAAAAAATCTGTATTAAATGTAAAATCAGAACCTGGGACTATTATACTTAGTATAAATTGATAGTCCCAGTTAGAACACATACATCTGAAAAAAGGCCAATTGGCAAGCTTAATGCTTAAATTGGCAACAATAAATTGAAGACATTGAATTACAAATCTGTTCGACCAAGTAAATAAAAAACATGAAATGTATCCATAATGTTTGTAAATAAAGCATTACCATCAAAATATACCAAAAGCGTTATTTTTTCTCATCATAACACATATTTGCTTATTATGTCGTTCTGTCCAACTGAGAGGCACAATTTCCTCAAAAGTACCGCCAAAAGAATTGTACAATGTGAATATTACCCTTTGGCCATGGACAATATTTGAATACACAATTTTTGTATGTTAACAAGATGTGTTGACCGAGTGTCCTGTAATTACGCGAACTGGACACACTTAAACCAATTATAATGATACGGAAGGGCACTCCTGATGTTAGTAGTAGAGGAAGCGTCTACTTTCTGTATTAATTACTGAAATTACGTATGTTTATGACGACAAATAAGTATTCATGTTAACACGTACACATCTTACCTGGTCACTTAAAAATGCAGTCCCTAAAGAATTATTAAGAAAAATAGAAAATTGAAAGTCTCTACAAAATGGTTATGCTTAAGAGTACGATGACAGTCACTTGAACATGGGTATAACTATTCAATAGTACCCTCCTTAAGATATGGAAAAGTGTTGAAATGTATTGATATACGGGCCAATTATTTCATCCTAAAATGTATTTGTTATAAAGTAAGTTATCTGAACAGCTCTTCAACGTGTCCACAAGTACCTAACAACACCTGCTCTACTGTATTATACGACACAAAACGTGTGTAAAACTGCAAACGAGCATGTTCTTTTCGTTATGTATACTATTTATGAATAAAACAGATTCTTAAAATATAAAAGTCACACACTGATTTAACAAATCTGAATGGTTTTATGACTGTGGACAATCAAGAAATTTAATTATGTTTTCACCACAGAGGAGTTAAGTTTTTGGGTTGAAAACTCCATGACATGAAATGTAAAAAAAAATATACTTATGTACATGTTTTATGTAAATCATATCGTCGGAGTTTTTAATCAACAAATACACGTAAATTTTGTGAAGTTCGAGGTTATTCTTATATTTATGTACTTATTAATTGCTTTCTGCTTAAATTTCAGTGGCACATATTTCACTCATATTCAAGACGATGCGGTTTTTGTTGATTTTAAATCGCTAGGTTGCATTATTTCTTCAAAATTTTAGGTATTCAATCGGTTTTTGGAATCTTTAACTTAATGCGCAAACAATTGTTTCTAGGTTCTGACTGGAGATAGTTTGCTTGACGACAAGTATACAAAATATCTCACCTATGTCCAAGACTTTCATTAGAATGTTATGATAGTCATTCACCAATTGTTTTAACTATAGGTGTCAACTCACAAATAGTTGGCTGATGTGTGATTAAACGTCCAGTGGCAAATATATCTTCCATGTTTAGGAAATGCATCAGGAATAAGGGTTTGTTTTGTTGTTTGTCCCCTCTTCTTATTTTTTAGTAATTATCTATGAATTCAGCACATCCTTTATTCATTTCCTTTGGTACACAGCTACTTTTGCATACTGGTACTATTTCTGTACCAAAAATCTGCAGTACTCACGGAAATCTACTTTAAATATTCAGTACTATTTTGTTACTTTAAAATTATTGTAATATTTAGGTACCTGTATTTTACAGTACTTGATTTGTACTTGAAATTTAAGTACTACATATTTTTGATTGCACGGTTACATTTCAGCATTTTGAAAGTTTGTCTATTTCAATTCTCATAAAGTTATGATGCTCAAACATGGAATACTGTGATCATTGTTGGTAATATTTTTGTACCAATATTATAAGTACAACTTGAGATCAAGTGCTGGAAATACAAGTACCTAAATATTACAATAATTCTAAAGTAAAGAAATAGTACCAAATATTAAAAGTAGATTTCCAGTACTACAGATTTTAGGTACAGAAATAGTACCTATGCAAAAGTAGCTATGTATAATATATTTCAGACTAAACTTTAAAAAGACACACCAGAAAGAACATAAAAGAAATCAATCAATTACTGTCCTCGAATCAGTTGATCACCTTGATTTGATAGCTAAAATTACGCGAATTGCAAAATAAAAAAGGTACAAAATGGACCAGTTGCATCTATTGAATCTGAAACAAAACATCACATCTCCACAACCGGATTGAGTTACTAGTACTGCATGTATATATATGTGTAAGAATAGTGTTATTGTGACAAATATAATTTGACAAAAGAGCAAATTCTCGATTTAACGAAATGATGACTATAGAGGAAGAAGTTACACCTCATAATGATACAATTCATATTAAAAGAAAAACTAACAAAAAATTAAAAGAAAAGATACTTATAAATAAAAGAGAGGAATCAGACCAGTTTGTTAGATGTTATAGTATTTTATACAAATCATGGCGATTTTGTATTTCTTGATAATTTTCTAAGCTTCTTTTAAGTAGCATGACATATGTTAGGATGCGCGTGCACCTTTGACAACGCGCGTGCCAATTTCACACTTCTGGATTAGTTCATAGCTGTAGTAATTCTAGATGGCAATACAACACGTGCAATTCAGCTGAGAGCGCAAACTCTGAATAGATCTACCGCATGTATACATTAACACTTGGAGGTAAAACATATCAGAAGTGTTACTTTGTTAAATTCATTCATTTGATGTTTTATTTGACGTTATTTTATATGTATGCATAAAAAAGAAAATTTGCAACTTCATTAAAGCCGAGCACCGAAAGATAACTTGAACAGATGTTCGGCTATACACAAAACATTTACGTTCACCAAACTCTTAACTTTAGACGCTCTTGTATTATCTAAGATTTTACAAACCAAATAAGCCTATTTTTGCATTGACGCTGATCGTTACCTTTTCAATTCGTGTACAAATAAAACCAAAAATAATTGCGATGTTTTATTGAATTCAATTTACTGGTAACTATTTGACAAGATCGTTGATATATAGCGTTTTAGCAAAACCTGAAAAGAATACAATCATCTTGAATGTTATTATTTCAGAAGTATGCGATGTCACAATGCAAATTTGTCAGGTAGAAAAATTCCAACATAACCTGTGAAATCCAACTACATATTAAATGGATTAAGACCTCACCTTGCGTTTACACGTGAAACAATAGACGTTTGAATGCCGCAAACTGTCATGTACACGCGCCTGACGGCTTACCTGTTTTAAGATTAACACGATGTGCTATCTTTTGCCGGTAAAAAACGTATAATTATATAAATCTATACCAGGTAAAATTATACAGTGTCTGATCAAAGGTATAATTTTTTTTTCCAACGGAAATAAAAATATATCGCCACTCTTATCCATACACGGCGTTTTGAACGAAAATGGTGATTTTCTTAATGCAGTACTAGTCGTATTAAGTTATCATGCATTTACATGGACCATTAATTTTCAATTTACACTAATAAATTTACATTTTGCAACATGTGTGGCTTTGGTAGTAATGTTAGCCGCGTATTTACAACATGCGGGTTTGTATTTTTAGCATCGACGGCCATTTCTGACATCACGTGACAATCAAGCAAAACAATAAAGACTTCTTCATTATCCACATAAACACGCTAATTAGAAAATGCTAATGCACGGAGAAACACAACCATCTAAGGCGTTAGAAATTCGGCTGCACAAAAGATACAATAAATTAAAAATTCGTCGGCGAGCCTTGTTCAGCATCGTAGCACAATCAGTTGCAGCTTCAATAAAGCCACGAATGTCGGCGTGGCTTTTGTGGTCAGACAGGTGTTTACACTGGTCAGAAGGACTGATTAATTAGTATTTGTTTGGCGATAATTGTTATAACGGTTCTATAAATCAAGCTATTGATGGGTAAAATTACAGGAAAATGTTGGCAATATTAAATAATCCATGCATAAAAAAGCATATGTGATCATCATATTTGCTTTGTCTGTTAGCTATTATTGACCATTGTCCGTTACGCTATTATTGACTATTGTCTGCAGGCGACAAGTCAATTGACCACGAAACACGAAACCTTGGTTTTGTCATACATATATACTTCTCAAATTCAAAACAGAAATGTGTTAGTTTCAAATTTCATATTGAAAATGCAACATCGAAAACAAAAGTATGTAAACATAGTAAATAAAAAAATAAAGGCAACAGTAGTATACCGCTGTTCGAAATTCATGAATCGATTGAGAAAAAAAAATCCGGGCTACAAACTAAAACTGAGGGAAACACATCAAATACAAGAAAAATGTTTATACTAATGTATAGTTAGGAGATTTTTTTGAAGCCAAGCTCGGAGTCAAGTTAGTTTCTTTTAAATTACGGTTTGGCATGGTTTATCATATGCATTAAAACGTTGCCTTAGTTGGTGCAAAGATTTAATTTTGAATAATACAAATTTGGGAAACTGATTTTTAATTGAATACGCATATCAGTTTAATTGCAACAACTTTTATCACAGTGTTTAGTAAGAGCAATTAGGAATCAGGAGTTCAGGGAGTCGGTTTCACTAACTCTTACGATTAAAATCGATCGTAAGTCATGAACAATTTAGTATACTTACTATAAATATTAGTCGTAAGTATTTTTGTGAAATAGACTCCAGGAATATGATAGTTCTTATCCATTGGTGTGTTTTAGCTTTTTATTTTGCCATTTGCTTTATAGGGACTTTACCTTTTGAATTTTCTCTGAGTTGGTTATTTTTATCTATTTTACTTTTAGGATACTTTTAACATCATAATATAAAATATAACTTCATGTTAAGTTCTAAATTCTAAAAATACGTTTCAACAAATAATTTCAGTAAAGCGCTATATTTAACTACAATTTATTAATGAATAACCTGTCTTTTTCAGTTTGTAAAAATGTCTATTTATGAAGTTCATGACAGCGCACTTGTTAAAATCTAGTTTTAGAAGGTGGTCTCAATTTTAACTTTTAACATTTATAAAATTAAAATTACATCAACAATGAAACATTCATTTTCCACAGTCGGCCATACTCAATATTCAAAGCACATGTTGAGAGGAACCACAGATTCGTTTATTTTATTATTTATAAATTTTTGAATATCTGTCAAAAACTTGATGACTTGTCGTTAGCCACTGTGTATTAAAATTAATAATAAGAAGTGGTAGGAACAGTGACGGTAAAGGCATGTGTTAGTTTTACGAAGAACACACACGGGGAAGGTTTTCTACTTCATCATTCACGTCAAGAGGGTACTGAGTGTGAATACTTCACGGATAGACGGACAGGGTTGAACATCCTTGACGGCAGAAACTAAAGGGCGTAGCTGGAAATCCATGACAAAACATAAATATGGGGCATGGCATAGCGATGCACTGAAAAACCGGATTGTTGTACGTCAAAACATGCACTCAAAATTTAGATTCTACGCCTATTAGGGTATAACTAGCACAGTTATAAGCATTCAGTATAGAAAGAAATGGAGCCAGATTGGTCAAGCATGTATTTTAATTTCTTTTGATGAATTTGGTTGACTGGGAAAAGTAAATGATGAGAACCGATACTTTGGATTTTTCTTAAATGGTTTCGATACATCTGCATGTCTGATTTGTCTGCAAAATGTAAATAAATTATGCAGATTATAAATTATAAATACCTTATGTAATTTATGGTTCATTGAATGCGGAAGCAATTTCAATACATTATGAAATTGAATTGTTATACTTCTTAAGATTTCCTGACAAATTTCTAATTCTGCAGATTCGGCACTAATCGTCGCGCTATCTTTTTTCTTTATATTTTTTTCACACTAAATTAATTTTGATATTTTTATATCATTCATGCAAATAAAACTTATTTATAAACAAAGTTTGCTACTTTGCAGTAAATTAATCGCTTTGACCTTATAAGTTGAATACAACTTGAGGTGGTAGGCTGCTTTTAAGTTTATTGAAATAATAGACGAGACACTTAAATGTAATACAGAACATATTGTAAAATTATTTTACATAAAGTTATTCATATCATGTTCATATATAGTATTTGATTATAGCATGGAAGAATTATATTGACAATATAATACTTCCATGATACTAGTAAAACATTTTTAAATGAGCTGGGACTATTTATATACTAACTGTTTGTTTTTATCATTTTATTTTAACTTAATACAAAAACAAAAGTAAAAACAAATTCTATGTTTAATTAATATTTTGATCCTTAATTGTATTTCTATGTCAGCAATGTGTTTGTTCTTCTTCATTTGGATCAAATATAGCTAAACTGTTAGAAAACTTAGAGACATGTATATATGTCTCTGGAAAACTATACATGGTCTTATGATGGAAATATTTCATCCCTAGTGTAGATCATAAAAAAAGCTCATCCAACATTCAAAACTCCTTACTGTAATAGTCTAAGTCTTAAGAAGGTAGTCTTACCCTTGCACAATTTTGAATACAAGAACACAAAAGTATTAAAAAGGCGTGTCACATCGCGTCAATCACTTTTCCTTAAAATGTAACGATTACAATATGCACGTGCCTGACACGAAAGGGGTTAACGTGTCTGACAGTCAAATCCACAACCTAAAGAGGACAAACAGTATTTATTTTCATATAAAGACTTAAAGATTACCGTCCAATATCAATTTGACATTTGACATTTTTTTGAAACAATATTTCTGCTTTCACTTGACCAGGTCCAAGAAACTTCAGTATTAGGGGTTCATAAAAAAGGGCAAACGAAGATATACTTTATCGTTGGACCAACCACACTCCGATTCAATCAAAACTCGAAGAAACAGGTATTTATCGTATATTCAACCTTTTTTACAATTGGAGGACGTGTTTTCAACTGACAAACGGCATTTCAACGGTAACTAACAGTGCCGAATTATAGATAATATCCCGTCTCACTTTCTGGACAAGAACATGAAGGATACAAGAGCGTGTAAAATATCAAATTAACAATGAGGGTCATTTCAGAACTAAACTTTACGACACATTAGACGATTTTAGCGTTCTTATTGTAAACTTACCATTTCTATGTAGCAACATTTCAACAACGACTGTCTGTATATGGAGTATACGATAGTCCATATCTATAATACTAAAATTACGAGGTCCAATTTGTCAGCCGTCATCACGTAAAAACGACGAATCAAAGAAATCAACTTTATATATAACTAATATAGTACTAAGGTGTAGATTAAAATTACACACTCCAGGCCCTTTTGTTTTCCACGTAATTAATATTGGCAATAATTAAGAAGTTCCGGGTCGAGTCCGATACCGATACCAATAGTATATTCACCAGTTACCTATTACCTTATCTGTACGTTCCGCATCTGACAGGCGCACCAACAAACGGTGTATTCAGGATTAATATGCTATATACACGGGTCATAATCACAGGGTTGACACTACTAAATCGTCGAATTGTTGCCTATTGTAGTATTTTAATCAGTAAGACTTTCTAAGATAACAATATGAATACTAAAAATCTGGACTAAAAATAAGGCGTAAAGGTACAGTTTTCAATTTGTTAGCGGGCATGACGTAAAACAGCGAATTAAAGAATTCAACTTTATTTATAACTTATATAGGACAATGCTGTTGATAAAAAAATACTCCATTCCAGGACCTTTTGTTTTCCAAATAATTAATATTACCAATAATTGATAAGTTCCAGTTCGACGGGTTCAAACAGAAAAAATTGAAAGCAGAGAAAACTGTGAATCTTATAATCGGCATGACTTTATCAGATGACAATACTAATACTAAAATAATGCTTGCGCATAGTTATATACTTTAATTCAGTCACGGACCCACGATATCACGGGTGTGTTCTAGTAGTTATATAAGAGTGTCTGCTTACAATGAAGATATTGAACCAAAGGTTACGCTGTTAAAGTTGAAGTCATTCTTTCGAAAGTTTTATGAACGTGATCATGACTCGTTTGGTCCAGTGTTTTGGAATTTCCCTGCCACAGATGATCACGGATCAACTTAAATTGTAGATTCAAGCCTATCCTCTTTTCCTTGACTATGAATTCAACGATTTCATTCTTTTCATGATAAAGACGATGGGTGTTACATGCGAAACAGGATCTACTAATCCGTATGGAACACCTTAGACCCTGGATTTTGGTTAGGTGCGTGTTGCTCAGCCTTTAGTCAGTTGCCCTGAAGAGTTTTGTATTTCGTATTTACGATAGTATAATCCAGAGAAAGAAGCACATTAAGAAGAAGCTCCCCAAATAAGTTGCGTTCAGGCTTTCATTTAAGTTGTTGAACTAAATCAAGTATAAGCATTGCTTTTAATGGATTGTATACAATATAAGGGTGTAGGGTAATTGGAAATAAAACCACTGTACGATCCTGGTCACGGCACCAAAATCGTAGATTGGTTGTATCAGAAACAAAATAAGGCTGAGAAATAAAAACGTCTGCTTGCATTGAAACTCAGAGATAAGTAACCTCACAACAACGGTGACGTCGTATTAATATATAGAGAGTCGTAGCGGGACATCTCGGGTGCAATCCTGAACAAATAGTTTCACCTCAACTGACTAATGTCAACTTAGTTTGTTGAAGTTGTAATTTTATCTCAAGCAAAATTATACAATTTTGTTTCTTTTTTGATATGCTTGTGTCCTTTCTTATTGTTGTTTACATTACCCTGGCATCGTGGTCAGCTAATTAGGGTTCTTATTTGCTCAATGCTTCTTTTAAAAGTTAATGGCATGTGCGAGTTCGTGGTCTAGTGGTTAAGACCGGTGGCTACAGTGCTGAAGGTCACGAGTTCGATTCTCACTCGGGGTGCTAAAAATATCAGTTCATCAGAAGGGTAATTTTCACCCTCTCACACACATCTCTGGTACCCAGACCGGAGTTTAAACTAGAATGGGTACTTACGGGGCCTCGGTTGGTCAAAGTTGTCCCCTACTTTGACCTGGAGATCAATCTTCTGATATCTCTCTGGTTTGTCTGTTTCCACCGAGTGGCCCGGTGGTTTTCTCCGAGTACTATAATAACAGACTTCCCGGTGTCCTAGCATCCCCTTTGTGTTGGGTGGGGATTGATTGTCCTTGTAAAAATAATTGTTGTATAAATATACGTTAGTGACACATCTCCATTAATCCCGATAGGGAGTGTACATGGATGCCATTGTACCCTCGCAGCTTTCGTGGGGTTCTTGGGATATCGGAGGCATTTACCAGTACATACAACATGTAACAACTTCATGCATCAGAGTAGTTGCAAGATTACTGTAGCAAGTACTTTATGAATTTCTTGCCCTTCTCCTACATAAAAATTGTTTAAAAAAATACATCCCTAAATTGTGTCTTCAATTTTGACTCATGTTTTTTCCTCCTTTTAAATTGAATGAATTTGAGAATCTTCCAATTGCATCATGATGTGGGTCCAATCCCCTACAAAGTAACCCAAAGACTTTAAAACTTGTATTTGCCATTTCTGCCCTCAGCATGCAGAATTTGGAAAAAGGCAAAGACTGGATAATTTGATTAATAAAATGTGTCTGTGTAAGTTGTCTACTTGCAGACTGCTACCTTGATATCATCCATCTTAAACAAAGAAGGATGTGTTTGAATCACTTTAAACAGTAAAGAACCTTAAACTTTATAATTTATTAACCCTGTAAACCATATAAAAACTTTCAATATAAAAAAGATGTTGTATGAATGCCAATGAGAGAACTCTCTACCAGAGCCCAAATGATGAAGAAATTAACAATTTAAGGTCCAAGTACAGCCTTCAACAATGAGCAAAACCAATACTACATAGTAAACTATTCAAGACCCAAACATGACAATTGTTAAACAAATTCAAACCAGAAAACTAACAGCCTAATTTTTAAATAAACACTGAATGAAAAAAAATAATATCATAAATAGCAACAAATGACAACCACTGAATTCCATGCAGGCTCCTGACTTGGGGACTGGCACATACATAATGTAAGTATACATTTCATCATATTTATTTATATAACATGACATTAACAACATAAATATGTAACAATGTCATACAAAATGGCACAGCATACAAATGTGATTAAAAAGCACCATGTAACAGAAAAATCACAATACCACTATAATATACAACATGATATTCAAAAACAAAATAGTTCAAGGCATTCAACATAGCGGTTTATGAAATGGAATATTTCATTGGTTTGACAAAAATTGAATAAATATAACGGGTTGACTTTTACATATCTACTCAAAGAATATGCCCACCTTTTCCTCCCAAATTGTTAAATATCATCAATATTTGTAAGAGAAAAAAAGCTTTAGATCTACTCAATGAAAAAATATATAACATGCATACACCCCCTCCCCCTCCCCCCATGAAAACTAGCTAATACAACATTTTTTCTCTACACAACAAAATAAAAGATTGTCTATCTTTAATATCTGTTTATTTATAGGTCTAATATATTACTCTCATGCAAATACAGTCTGCTTAAAAACACAATTGAAATAATGGAATCATTAGAGAATAATGTATCTTTTCTTTTTTTTGTTTTAAAACTAGTATCTCAAAAATGATCTAAAATAACAGTATACAATTATCAACAAAACAACAGAAGATAAAGGTATAGAGTACCTGAAATTCAGAAATGCTATACTTAATTGAAAATATCAATCTATTTGTAAAAGGATTAGAAATTTGATGCTCATCTAGTATTAATATCCAAACTTCCAAATTTAGACATGTTGCCCTACATAGATATATTCCCTTTAAACAGTCATAGATTGTCTAATTACAGGTACTGAAATTATTGCGATTTAGTCATTAAAGACTCAATTGCAATTCAATTTTTTGCGACATTCCAAAAAAACCTGTTTGATTCATATAAAAAATTCAAAATGCGAGTTTTAATTATTGCGATTATATACCTTTGTATTTTTCGCAATAATAAAAACATTGTTATAATTTCTGAAATTACAGTACTCATATGATCAATACAATTTTGACAGCACTGACAGTAAACTAAAAGTACAAAATAACTTATACCTAAGTAGGGAAAGGGATGCTGACCTACTGACATACATGGATAGATTAAACTCCCTTCAATTGTTTTATGTTATCTTACCACAACTGTGTCAGCAAAAGGAAGACATTCTTAACAATTGACATGGTTTAGATACTTGTGTTGTACTTGTTGTATCCTATCTCAGGTCTCTTTCCCTATCTATTGCTACCATCACTGGCTGAATTAGGACTTTCAAAAATAGGCCAGACCTCTACAAAAGTAAGGGGTAACGCCAGCAAAAAAAAATATACAAAAAAAAAAAATTGCCACAAGAGCCCCCTTGATCTGCCTCTGACTGTTCTTACACTATCTAAAATATACCATTGAAAATATATTATCACTTTACAGAGTCCAACATATTAAATAGATTGTAAGCTTTATATTGTCTGTAACTGGCAAGTTTAGAATCTAATGCATTTTTGGTTATATTTTCCAAAGGATACACCGAAATATTGATATGCTAAAACATCCTATAAAAAACAATGGATATTTAACCAAAGAAGTAAGTTTATTTTCATTTTATGGTACAAATAATGAAATAACCAAGTTCTTGAGATTTAAAAAAGTTAATGGATTGAATGATGTTCTACAGAGGCCTGCAGGTTACACAAATTTGTAAACAAGAAACAAAAAAACTTTAACAGAGAATGACAGTAATCTAATCCACTGAGGACAAACAAAAAAGTATACATTTTTCGGGATTACGCCAAAAGAAAAATAAGAAGAGTAAGGAGGCAGGACTTTTTTAATTTTTTAAAAAGTTTCATTAGGTATTACATGGGATGACTTGCAAAAGTTGCAATGCTGTACAAATTCACTACCAAAAGTGCAAATCCAGCTTAAAGAACCCTGGAATTATCTGGTATGAGTAAAATAAATAGGCTTAACTCTAAACACAAGTATATTTTTTTCTGCCCGAGATATTTATACTTCTACGTCAAAGAAATAATTTACTTTTAATGTAAAGAGATAATTTGAAGTCAGATGTGAGATCAACTGTTTCATGTATTTTTTTTATTTTTGCGTGTTTGCTTCTTTTTCAGCTTTTGGCATGTTTACTGATTGAAACAGAATCATTAAACTTTAGTCTGATCTTTCAGAAATATTAAATTGAAACTTTACATCTAAAAGACAGTAACAAAGGAAAAGCAAATAGTGTTAAGTTTGAAAATCTACGTACTTTGGCGAACATCAGTAGGTGGGGCTTAAAAATATAAACAAAATGGTAATGATGTACCCTTATAATTTAAAAATTGAAACTTTCTCTAGGATACAGAGGATTAATTTCAAATTTTCAGACAAATGCACTATATTGGGGTCAAAATTTCTTTAAAAAAAATCTTGTAAAGATTAAAAGTTTTTAAGAAACATCACTGACTCAAATAATGACTTCTTCCATCTTGGGAATAGATAGTTTAATTGAGTAATTTTGACAGTTTTTGATTTCTTTGACGCAAATCATTTATATGATAATATATTTATTTCATCTTCATTACTGAATATTTATCAATGCAATTCACTTAATTTCATCACAGCAATTTTTGTAACATTTTTTTCCTTCTCAAATAATTCACCGTCTTTTTGTGAGAACAAATAAGAAAGAAAATAAATCCAAAGATAACCTTTAATAAAGATCAATATGATCTAAATTAATTTTTATGATAATTTGAAATTCTGAGGGAAGTGAAAATAACATAATTTACATGTAAATTGTCAATTAAAAGATGCATGAAGTTGAAAGTTCTCCAAAGCAATTTAAAGAAACCAATGAAAATGCAGATAATGTATGCTAAAAAAAAGGATAAAATTGAAGAATCAAGTAAACAAAGGAGAAATCATTCCAAAAAGTGGTATCCAGAAAAAAAAGAATTCTATTATCTATAAGTCTATGCTATATTCCAAAGCAAATTGCAGAAAACCACAAAAAAAATTCGCTACAGCAACATTATACAAAATCTTTTAATCACATCTATGAATCTAATGCTGTATTCCACCCACCCTAAACCTGCTAGATATAAAATTAAGAAAATATGAGGTCTTAAATATGAAACTGGTAATATGA
This sequence comes from Mytilus edulis, assembly GCF_963676685.1. Lineage (NCBI taxonomy): Eukaryota > Metazoa > Mollusca > Bivalvia > Mytilida > Mytilidae > Mytilus > Mytilus edulis. The sequence goes on from NC_092346.1 coordinate 31,065,115, forward strand.
ACTAAAGATAAAATATTAACTACAAGTAAGTATATTAAGACAGAAAAATGATCCAAGCACCACCCCTACCACAATCTTGTATCACGACAATTACACAATATCATATTTATTTCATTCATATCTACAAATAAGGAGCTGTAGTACGATTGCCAATGAGACAATTCACTACAAGAGTTCAAATGACAAAGATTTAGGATAATCATTCCATTCATAAAATTTACATTTACATAACTTCAAGGAAATTTTTATGTAACTTTTACGTCAAAAAGTCTGTCTTTCATTGACGTCAAGAATGTCTGTTTTTGTTTTTTCTTTTCACAGGCTTAATATTTCAGACACCTATATCCAAGATATTCATTTCATTCATGAAATTTACATTTACATAACTACTACTAAATTTTTATGTAACTATCACGTAAAATAGTAAGTAAGTCTTTTATTGACGTCAGAATTTCTTTTTTACCCCGACAAGTCTTAATATTTCCTGGGTAGTGTTAAAGAAGACACCTATATCAAATTGTGTGATTAACATTTCCTGATTCTGTATTAATATTTTTCTTTCCATATTTACTAAAAAGTCAAAATTAAAGAACAGAAGAAACATTTTTGAAAATTTAAAGGATATTTTTTTGTACTCTCAGCTGGATTTGGATGCCTGTCTGGAGGAAGAAGATAAAGCTAGAGAGAGACCAGGGTGTACTGGATTAATTTGAAAATCCATAACTCTATTTTCTTTTCTGTTGAAATATGACTTCAATCAATCATAAATCAAAAATGCTTTTGGTAATCAAATAATAATGAAATTCAAATCTAGATAAATCAAGTAATCGCCATAAGATAGTCAAATTCATCAGATAATTGTAAAACCATGCAATGGCTTTCATATCTACTCCACTGAATTTTCAACATCCTACAGTGGCGGATCCAGAAATTTTCATAAGTGGGGGCCCACTGACTGACCTAAGAGGGGGCCCGCTCCAGTCACGCTTCAGTGATTCCCTATATAAGCAACCAAATTCTTTCCCAAAAAGGGGGGGCTCAGGGCCCCCTGCCCCCCCCCCCCCCCCTAAATCCGCCTATGTCCTATATTGATAGACATAACTCCTTAAGATTACTGTTTGAATCAAACATTTTCATATTTTCCTATATATTAGTTATTGCTTTTGTAAGGATACAAAATATCCAAAATTATCTTAAAATATTAAAATGATTATAAACATTTGAATTGATTGTCTATATGTAAGTTTTAACCTACGATGTGAAAAAATCAGATACCCCTCAAATCATTTAGAATAAAGATCATTTTTATAAACTGCATATTTATTTTAATGGAAGGGAAAGGTTATCTTCCTGATTGGGACAATTTAACTCAGATTTTTTTCTGCTACAAAACTTACATACAATATAAAACTTATAAATCATTTCTATATAAGAGCTCTTGTAACTATATGACCAAAACCCTATACTGAAGTATCGATATTGACTTCATATTTGTTTAAAAATATGCTCCCACTTTCATTTTTTATTTATTATCTGCCATTTCAAGTAGAAATAAAACACAGGTGTTATAGATTTATTATGTTTGCATTTCATTGTGAACAAACCAACCTCAGAAATTAAAATAAGAAACTTTTTGGTCTATCAAAACCCTGTTAATTACATGTATACATGCTCAACACGAACATGACTAGTAAACTGCAGTACATTTTGCAAGATTTTCAATTTTTTTCTTCCAGCGCCTTAATGTCAGAGGTTTCCTCAGTCATCTTTCACCAATAAAAAAGTAGCATCATAGTGCTGCCAAGAGGTATAAAAGTGCTGTTTAACAGCAACAATCATTCAATTATGCAGCTTTACACAGGCGGATCCAGCTCATTTTAAAAAGGGGGGTTCCCAACTGAGGACAAAGGGGATGTTCCAGCTATATGTCCCAATTCAAATGCATTGATCTTCCAATTCTGCATTACTGGGGTAAAGTTTTCAAATATCATATCTATAAATATTAATACCTTGTGTCTCAATAAATAAGGGAAAAATAATTAAATGTATTCTAAATATATATCTTCCAGTTTGACTGAATCTAGTAGTTAAATAACACCAGTAAATAGCTGGTAAAAAGCATCAAGTTTATGTGTAAACATAATGCACATAAACATGTTGTGTAGTAATTGTCTCGTGAAGTGTGTATTTTAAAACTGCTTCAATACATGTACAGCATTTGGTTGCAAAGCACAGTGCATTCCTTTATGAACCAATCAACTTGTGCATTGGTTTTACAACAGAATGATGATTGTGTAAACTTTAAGCTAACTTAAAGCCATGATCTGAACACATTAGCAACACATGAGGTTCTTTGATACACATTGTTTTCGACTCTGTAGAGAGTTGACATCTGATCTCCACATGTTCAAAGGAACATAATCAGTCTGGTTCCCAGACACAACCAAGGGATACCAGATTTTCACTGTATAGAACATTCTTTCTTTTCATTTTTTAACAGTTTCCCTTCACTAATCTTTCTATCAAGCTGTTCTTCTTCTTCTATTCTAAAATATAAAAAAAATTATGATATAAGGGAGCTACCATTTGATTTTTATGGGGGGGCTAGGAGGAAAAATTATGTCCTGCATTTTTTTTTAGCTGTAATCTCTGTCCTGCCTTTTTATTTTTCGCTCTGTTCGGTCCTGCCTTTTTTTTTTTAGTTTATCCTGACTTTTTTTTACCTAAATTGTCGTCCTGACTTTTTTTTTTTTGCAAGTGTCTCATCCTGCCTTTTTTTTTCACTCAAAACTCCTGTCCTGCCTATTTTTTCAAATTTCATCCTTTGGTAAACTATCCTCTGCATAAGCAGTGAGTCATCTTTACATTTTGATCAATCAAAAGTGATTTTTATGAAGCTTCATCTTTGTCCTGTTAGAAATAAGATAGATTTTTTTTTCAAGGGGTACAATCAAAATCACGTGATGGATATACACACACCGGAAGTAACAGTCGAGCAGACCGCTTGAAAGGTAAGTAGTCGTATTTACTTGTTTATATCAATAAAATTTAGTAAATAAGGTAGTGCACCGAATGTAGGATACTATCTAGTTTTGAAATACACAATTATCCTTGCTGGAAAGCGTGCAGTTAATGCGAACACTTCGACACAGTTCCAAAATTTCACCGTCGAAGTGTTTGCAATAACTGCACGCTTTCTAGCAAAGACAATTGTGTATTTTAAAACTACATACTATCCGACATTCGGTGTGCCAACTTATTATTCAAAATTTAATTGATATAAACAAGAAAATGCAACTACTAACCTTTCAAGCGGCGAGTTCGACTGTAACTTCCGGTGTGTGTATATCCATCACGTGATTTTGATTGTACCCCTTGTTTTTGGAATCTTCATCTCATTTTTGGGGGAAGGAAAAACGAAGGCAGCACCCCTAACCACATAATAGAATATATAAAATATATTTATACAGACAGAGATTCATTTGTCAGAAAACAAAACCTAAAATAGAGTTATTGTAAAGTAAACATTAAAAAAAAATTATGATTAACTAAACATGTATTTTCCTTTATTATAAATGTAATTAACTTCAATGACAATGAATATCATCATAATTCATTATCTGTGGTCACTTCAATAGAATTAAACCTATCAGAAAACATATAAAAACATCATATGGTCACTTTGTGTAATGATGGTGAACACTATCAATTATAACACCTTTCGTCCATTAATGTACAAATAACAACTTTTATTTGTCAAATTATCATAGGTGGCTACAAGCTATGGATTAGAAAAAAACTTAGACTTAAAATCAAATGTCAATAAATGAAGAAGAGAGGATAAAGATACCAAATGAATATTCAAACTCATATATCCATAGGCGGATCCAGGGGGGGGGGACTGAGGGGCCCGGGCCTTCCTTTCGTGGGAAAAATTTGGTTGATTATATAGGGAATCATTGAAGCATGACTGGAGCGGGCCCCCACTTAGGTCAGTCAGCATCCCCCCCCTTTAGGAAAAGTCCTGGATCCGCCACTGATATCAAAAGAAAGAAAGACACCAAAAGACAAACGACAGTACACAAAGCACAACTTAGAAAGACTGAGCAGCACCTTGGTAGGGTCATCATAATTTCAGCCAAATCAAGCTCTAGAGGTTGGTTGGTTGGTTGCCTTATCTTGTGTAATATATTAATTTTGTTTTTTTATTTGGAGAAAATATTTTTGAAGGTCTCTGGTTTTTTTACAATTCCTCAGACTCTGGATTTAATGCTTGATAAGTGTGAAGACACCTGTCAATCATTGATAACTATATGTCATAAGGTTCCTGTTTCATTGACACATCTCCACATCTCCAGTCATTCATACTTATAAATTTCGAAACAATGAATAAAATATTTGTTTACTATTACTTTTAATACCATCTTTCAAGTGGAGTTTGATGATTTTATAATATTTGGGAGACTGAAGTCCTCCTGATGTTTAATATGTTTCCTGCTTAAAGATACATATGTCCTGTTGTCTTATGGGTTTTAATAGGAATTAACTGTATATGTAAAGGATTTAACAGATAAAGGAATTAAAACTTGTAATGACATACTGTTGGTGGAAGTATGTATTTTTTTTGTTTTATCTAATTTAATTAAGAAATAACTGTTATATTTTTTTCTGTCTATGAAGAAATAACATCAAAAATGTGGTGCACACTGATTTAAAGTGTGCACCACATTTTTTATGTTATTTCAAATAGACAGAAAAAATATTACAGTTATTTCTGTTATTTTGATTCTAAATTCCATTTTAAACCGGAGTAAACCATGAAAAAACATTGATGAAGTCACAGTCGCATGACTAAATCATGTCTATGAGCTGATAAACAAAATTATGTCAGCCAATCAGAAGACGTGATGCATTAAAAAATTAAATCATTAAGAAATAAATGACAACTAAAACATTTTTTTGTTTGAAAATATCATATGATTTGAGAATCTCATTGTGGACACATTTTATGGCCAAAATTGGTTTCTTTTGTGTGTCTTTGTTTTAATGATGTTGGGTTGTTGCTTACAGTTATTTACATGAAACATATCTTTTTACATATAAGTATGAAGTATTTCCACAGTCACTTGTACATTGAACTTATTTTGATTTTATGTTATTTTTTTCACTAATGAACCTCCTCATGTTTTTTTTAAATTCATAAATGTGATTACTTAGCAGTTTTTATAGTGATGACTTGATTAAAAGACCAAATATTTCATGACTATTTGATAATCTAAGGTTCTGTATTTTTGATTATTTGATTATCTTGTTTAAAAAGATACTTAATGATTATGTGATTATATTGGCAAAAAAATTGTAATTATGTGATTACTTAGACAACCCCATGAGGAGCCTCACTAATGAATTACATAATTCTGGTTTCACTCTTCAAAGTTGCATGAAAGTCGTACACATAAAAACATTATGCTTTTTTCGTGTTACTCTTCTCACATGCACTTTTAAATATTACCCAGAACTCCCTCTTCTTACTATAATATATTCTAATACATGTATATGGCAGCAGTGCAAAGACACATTAATAAAATAAGGCAAAATCAAATGAAAAATATTAATAACAGGGGACAAACTTACAAACCCAGATGTCACATCTCTAATAAACATCCACAGATGTAAAGATCTTAGGACCGTGCAGAATAGAACTGCAATCACTGTAATCGGACCAAATGAGGCATTCACAAACATCAACCCAAGCAGTTAAATGTTAGAAATATTGAACTGAAAGGGAAATGAAGGAAGAATAGCCCTCCATTATCGTAGCGTCTGTGAAAGAAAACATTCATTTTACCTGTTATTTTAATGTATAGACGGCCCCCGTTACTTCCACTTTTGTGACCGTACAAGTCTTTCAATTCTGATGCAGTAGACAAGTTAATTGAAGAATAAAAAGATGCGCTGAAATTGTTTCAGTTCCCTGATAAAACATCGCACTAGTTGTTTTCAGTCAGTGATTTTCAATAGGCATCCTACGTGAAGATGCGATTCTTTCATCTAAAAACCATTACCTATGATATTTAGGTTCATTCAGTTGTGTTGATGTCGTAGAAAAACATGATTCCATTAAATCATTGAGATATGGAGACATCAGTCATCATAAACACCCTTAATTTTGTCTTTTCATCAAAATTCCATTAGCTCATTAATAGAAACTATCGGCAAATAGACAACGAACAAGTAAGTGTGAAACCAACTACATTCATTTTAACTGTAACGGGATTGAAATTCACAGCGGTTAATGCAGAAAGGAAGTTGAATAATAATTTTTCAGGTCGAGAAACAATAGTTAGTGTGATAGTATACCAAAATGACCTCTATAATTGTCAATTTTTAAAGGTTGATAGTCCGGGATCGATACATGAAGTCAAACAATAAAAGATGCATCCAGCGGACAAAATCTATATTTAAACATTAATTAATTTCGATCGTTACCTAAATAGTTATAGATTTGAAATAGATTTTTTAATTTAACGTAATGGTGGTCAATTGAAATTTAAATCAATATGTTTTTTTTAATTATCTATTTTTTTTCTGGTTTACTGAATCTTATAAAAAATATACGAGGTCAGAAAAAAACTTAAAAACCAAAAATTGGGAAAGGCAGTTAATACATGTACCTGCATTAGACTGTAGACACATCATAAAGATTACAATTATATTTCTAGAAAAAAAATTCTTGAGTGGCAGACAGGTTTGTTGCTGACAAGTTCCACCTTACTTAAATTTAACCATGTAAAAACCTCTGATTGGTGAAAACAAAATATAAACCTCTGAAGTTCTTTATATGTTTAATTTGTTTAAATTCCAAAGCATTATACTTGCTTTGTAACTAACAGAACTAAAAGCATTTACCGAATATATTTTTGCCAAAACAATTGCAGAACAGTGCAGAAGTAGATGACAAGATCACAATTCTGATTCCAATTATATTGTTAAACAAACCACAATACATGAAAATAAAATATCCATAAATAATCTTCTACAAATTATATATTATGGGCTTGCCTGGAAGAATGCAAATCCTTGTTAATTTGAAGCTGGGGGTACATATACGGTTTAGAACCACCTTTACTTGTAAAATTAGATACAAATTCTGAAAAATAAGGTTGTCTGGTCATTTTCACTACTATCCCTCAATTCTATTCACCTATGAAGTTGGGGGTCAAAAATACATTGAAAATACTCTTCTAAGCAGTCCTAGACATTTTTTTCACTTGCAATTTGTTATTAATCATAAATGTAAAAACTATCGATAGGAATCTATCATTTTAATCTGATTAGGCTTATAAAATATGTATTGTCAAAAGGGAGATTACAAAAATAATTCCTCTCAATGAGATTTTATTATTGACAAAATATAAAGACCAAGGTTTATAAACACAATAGGCAATGATGATTCAGATTAATTTTCTTCATTGTTTTCTTACAAAATATTTATATTTGTCTTGACAGAACTCTTACTAATAAAACTGGTATGACAAAACAACGAAATTTTTCTTGTTCCCAGTACTACCGATTTTCAACAATTATTTTAAGCCTGTATGAAATATTTTACTTTATTTCAACGTTTAATGGACTCAAATGTAAAAACAAATATCCAATACATTTGTGAGGCATAAAATGTTAAAGAATTTATAGTAATAAAGATCTCAAACTATTTTTTTTTTATAAAATAACAAACTTTAATTAACATTTTAACATCACATAAGTTTTGTATAATTCTCAAAAGAAAAGGCAATAAAGAATTTAATTCCCACATTTACATTTAACTTATGTGAAAATGGAGTAGGTCTTGATTTTTTTGCAATTGAATTTCATTTCTTAAATCGCATATAGTTTTCCATGTTAAAATGGAGTAGGTTATGTTTTTTTTAAATTTTATTTTATTTCTTGAAATTGCATATAGTTTTCCCAGTTAAATAATCACTGAACCTATTTCATGGCCAAAATACAAAAATAATTAAAAAACATTCCTGTTTTGGAATAAATAATACAAGAAAACAAGGATTGTAAGAGAAGAATTTTTCTCTAATTTTTGTGCTATTTTCACATTTCCTGACCGGTGTGAGAAAAATATTTCTCCTCACTAGTGAAAAATCTGTTCTCGGCAAATGATTAGTCAAAATTTGATTATGACGTCAAAATGTTTTGTTTTCTTCTCAATTTTCCTATTGTGACGTCATGAAAAAAGGCGACTTGCCTGATGACGTCGCATATAAAGAGCACAATTTTCTGAAAATCTTTGAAAAAGAACGATAAAAAGCATTAGAGAAACAGATTCCGACACTATAACTCGTGTATTACGATATTTCTCCACTCTCGACAGTTAAATTTTATTATTTAAAGGGCTCGGCAAGCCTCGCGCTTTAAATAATAAAATTTAACTGTCTCGAGTGGAGAAATATCGTAATACACTTGTTGCAGTGTAAGAATCTATATATTTCAACTCTCCTTAATATAAACACATTTCAAATTTTCCACCAAACAAATTAATTTTCACAATACATATTGAATTAATAACATGCAGTCCAACCAACCTGGTGCAGCGCTAAATTTAATTTTCTTCATTCAATACTGACTTTATGTATCGATAAATTTTCACGTCAAATTAAAAGATCAATCATAGAAAATATTGAAGATTTATCACCGGAGTCAACACCTGTACAAGACGTAGACCCCCTTTAAAAGCATGTTAGTCAAAGTTTAACTAGACAGGTCGTTTTCCGTTACACATTTCTATTAGCGTGGCATGCGTCCGTTTTCCTACCCTACAATTTTCCTGGTCATTACCTCTGATCTGGTTATCAATTTCTTTTTTTGATTGATGGGTAGAGAAGAATTTTATAAAAGATGAGCAAATTTGATGAGTTTGATATTTTAATGGGAAAAGTGCATACTTTTATTACCTGGGCTTTTGTACAGGTAACCGAACACGGTTAATTATTCCATTACCCAACTTCTATGTCTTTATTACAATGTTAAGTGAATTTTTCCTGATGGCTAACTTGCATGCAATTCAAACAGAACTTTTCTTAAATAGGAGAGTTATTTATTACTATAACATTCTTTTGTTTCTTTGAAACTTAAAACAAATGTATTTAATATTTTTTCAAAAGAAATGGGAGAACTTCCCTTAATCTCAATGACAACAATGATTATTTCTCAGCATGTGAATCTTAGTTAGATTTGTTCTTTTTTTTTATGCAAAAAATATACTTTTTGTCTATTCTGCTAATGACATTATTCAAACACGGAGGTGCAAAATATGTTCACTCAATATTTGTTATATATCTGTTAAAAGTATGAATTCTATCAGAAATTATGTACGTATATTGTGCACTTTAATGATACATTTTTTCAGTAGATAAACTTTTAGTAATGACAAAGGACAAGGGATTAGCATTTTTTTTTACCCCAAAAAATCTAATTAAAATTCAGAATAAGTTTTCAGCCTTTTTTGCAGTAACAGATGAGGTAAAAATTTGAACAAGGGAGATCATTATTGAGCGACAGACTCATACTAATGCATTTATTTGGCACATTTTATTTTCTCCTTAATGACACTTACGCTCTTTCTTGAGAGTCTAAATGCTGGACTAACTCATCTCTCTTGTTTACTATTGCAACTAACTCTTCCAGTAATAGTTTTTCTCTCCTCTTCTGAGCTTCAGTCTTCTGCCAGTCTAGAAACAGAAATAAAATACAATATTAATTTACTCAAATTTTGTTTTTACCAAGTATAGTATACACAGGATAAAAATGCATAAAATAAATAGCATGAATTAAAAAAACTATCGGGACAGTACATAAGACCACAAAATTATTTCCTTTTTTTAAAAGCATATATGAGGGGGAGGACAGGGGGTACCCTTCTTCTCCTTTCTCCTACCCCCGTTCTCCTTTTTCCCATTAAAATAAAACATCTCCTTTTGAGATATTTTTTCTTGAAATATTAGAAAAAAATTTTAAAAGGAGAGATATTTTATTTTTTCTCCTTTCTCCAACTTTTTCTCCTTTCTCCCACCCCCTTTCTCCTACCCCTTTTCTCCCTGACCCCTGTCCTCCCCCTCATATATGGCATATAGTGGATACATAAAAAGGATAACAGGTATTGAATAAAGTTATCACAGTCCAACACCTCACAACTAACCACGCCTCGAAATATCATACCTGCCAACTGTCACTATTTGAGGTTTTTTTTTTCCCCTATGGAGGATCCCAAATGGAAATTTTAAAAGAGCAATTTTGTCCACAATTTTAAACAAAACAATTAATTTTACAATGGGTTGTAAAAGTATGAAGAAGCTAAAAAATAACATTAAAATATATTTGAAGGCCCCCTTGAAGGCTTTGAACATATATATATAAGTACCATCTTGCATGTAACACCCCCACGGGCATTTTGAAAAGATTGCAGGTAAGAAATATAGACATGCTTTCAAAAATCAAATCATGTGAAAGAATGGTTTTAAACGTTATTTAAGGACTGTTGGATGCATGGTGGATATCTGGATCTATAACTTATGCTTGATGTATGTTTATTGCTTGTAGTGATTATACACCGATCAAAAATACTTCAGACAACACAATACAATAGTTTATCAAGTCGAGAAAAAAAAAAATCAGATTTTTTAATACTTCTTCTTGATGTCAAGGGAAATTGTCAAACTGTTTACAAAATGTATAGCATCGGAAATTTTGTGAAATATTTCCATACAGAAGGTTTACCACTATAAAAATCACTGGATATAAAGGGGAGAAATCTGTTTGCGCCAAAAATGTGTCCTTTTGCGCCACAACGTTTTTTCTCCAATGCTACATTTGCGCCACCTGTTTTAAAATTACATGTTATCATTTGTGCCAAAAATAAAACATACAATTGCGCCAATTAGAAAAAAAATGAATTCCCCCCTCCTTTATTTGGACATAAAACCGGCAGTTTACACGGCAAATGTTTAATTTTTCTGAAGCATACTTTCTTATTACAGCTGCTGCATAAAACATAATCAGCCAAAGTTTCTATTTTTTTTCTTTTGGCATATCTAGTATTAAATATTCAGCAAAACAATAAGTTTTCTCTCTGTACATGGACTGTCTAATGCATTTCAAGTCATTTCTCTCCAGATGGTCATCTTCATGCTTAAGTATCTCCAAACATATGATACTTTTAAAGCCAAAAATAAGAATGAATATTAATCATTAATATTTATGATAGATTTGTGTACAGGTAATTGGCACAAATGAGTTCTGAATATTGGCGCAATTGATACATTTGGAAAACAAAATTTGGCACAAATGATACCCCTGAAGAACAGTAATTGGCGCAAAAGGACTGCTGCCATATAAGGTCTGTTCTTCAATCTATGAAACACAAAACATAAAAAGACTAACTTCTATTTTGATACAAGTCATAAGGGAATATCACTTACGTAATATTTATAAAAAATACTAATATTGAAATACTTATCATGTAATATTGAGATTAAAATTATATAAACCTCAGACTACTATTATTAATTCAAGTGTACACAAAACTATTAAAATGATATCCATCTTATGTAAATGTAATAAGATTCAATTTTTTGTGGTGGCTACTTAAAATTTATTTTAAGCCACTAAGATTTCAGTATGAAGAGAGCATGTCTACCATGCCAACATGACACTATGTGAGACAGTGACTCTAAAAGTGAACATATTAATTAGTTTGTTTTTCTCGCACATTTTTATCTGTACATCACTGATTTTTATTGTTTGTTGATTATTATAAAAATTCCTTGTAATTAAGCATATGCACATATAGTTATTTTAAGTGGGGAAAAAATCAAATTTGATGCAGGCCACCAAACGCTGAAGCTGAGGACATTGAATCTACAAATGTGGCAACTTTTTGTTGATAAATATAAGTCTCTTACTGGTAACAGAGAGATCTTTTGTCAACTACATAAATTATAATACTTTCTGACTTCCAATGCAGAAGTTGTCAATATATCTAATTTGCATACCAGGTATATTGTCACATAGTTCATAAAAAAAATATGAGACAAATAGAATATTAATTATTCATAGAATAAAAATATCTATTGGATATTTTTTCAATATTTTGTTGTAAATAATGATGTCAACGAAATTGCTTCAAAAACTTGCTAAATTTATCAATTGCTTTTAATTAACATTGTACTTTTTTAATTTTCAAGAAAAAAAAATTGCATGGCACTTGACAAGAATGTGAAATATTCCACTGAATTATTAGGGAATGTTTTCTTATTTTTCAATAATACTAATTGGACACTAATTAAACAATAATGACTATCCTTTGCAATTTTAATAGACAGTATTGTGATCTAAACACCAATACAACAAAACCATATAGAACACACCTGGCTCCACACTTATCTATTTTTAACACCTAGGCCCTTTACAACCAAAAAAACAATATCCAACCCCTTTGTATCCTTGTAAAAACATTCACTCCCTTGTCCACTGATAGGAATTTGTTTCTAGGGTATTATCAAAGCCATAGGTATTGACATGATAAAATTAGATAATACAAATTTCCAGCTGGAGGTGTGAAAAAGCACAATTGTCCCATGATTGTATTAATTAATGGGGTGCTTATGAAAACAAACATAGCTATTAGATAATGAAATTTAACAAAATAATTAGTGGTCTTTACAAATTTTTACAAGTAAAGACAAGATAATTAAAAATTTTGGATGAAATTAATTATCTTTCCCTGACGAAATGAGAAAATATGTACTTTAGAAAAATTCCTAAATATCATTAAATGCAATCTTATTTGAATCTGTCAAGATTTTCGCTTGGACAAACTTGAAAGAGGAATTAGCTATGCACACTTAATGTCTTTAGTAAAATCTTCTTCTCTATCTTTTAATGCTGAAATAATTATCTTACTTGGCCATTAAACAATTTAACAGTATTTTTTTAAACAAGAGGGGTAATCTTATTGGGAGAAAATATACAAGGCAATGCAATGAAGAGTTAAATTAATAAGACCGTTAGCCTAGCTTAATGTCAATCTTAGTTGTACTTTCCAGCCCAAAAATGTACAAACACAGAAAAGACCAATTAATCATTGACACGAGTAATTTATCATCTGAAAATCTTATTTATTATGTAAATACACATCAGAAATATCTTTAAACTGCTGCAGTCAAGCGCACATCCTACAGCAATTGTGCAGCGTGTGCAGTTTTATTATTATTTCCTTCCAAGGAGACAAATTGAAACGGCAAGATATTTAACAATGCTGAAACATGTCCCAAATTCAAACATACAGAAAATTGACATTAGAAAATATTTTCAATTAAATGAATGCCTAATGAATCATAATGTTATTTCTTAATATCACGATCGGTAAATAATGATGTTGCCAACTATTTTAAATGAAGAGAAACTAGGTAAAGAGGTATGGCCAATTTTCCACTATCTTTCTTCACTAACTCGGTCAAAATCAGAAAGTTGGCTATGAAGCCTAACAGAATCAAAACACTGTATAAAGAGGTTAATAAAAATAAAGTTTAATAAATATTTTTTTCAATAATTATCTTTAAAACCCCAAATGTAATACTTAGAGTTTTTATACAATATTGAAAATAAATAAATTTCTATTGGAAAGCCAGAACCCAACCAAATTTTGGTTTTATTATTATTTAATTTTTTGGTGGATATACCAAAAATTGACAAAATCTATACAAAAAAAATATTGAAAGTTATGTTTTAGCACTAAGTACACATAATTTGTTCAATGTCCATAGTTGTAACAACCTAGGAGTAGGCTAAGTCTAATGAGACTAAATTACTCTGAATTTGAGTATTTTTGTCAATTCAAAATGGCCCTAGGAGAAATAAATTTGGGATGAATAAGCCCCATTTCCTTCTTATATATATTTTTCTTTGAAGAAGTAATATTTTTCCGTGATTAAGAAGAGAGTACAAATGTTAGAATCTACCTCAATTCATTTTAGATTAATGAATCTTTATTAATTAGTAAAATAAAATTTAATAATCAAAATATAAATGACATTTTCATCTCTACTTTGCCCAATTCATTTTTTAAAATAAGCAACACATGTATGTTACGACAAAATATTAATATTTGTACTTGGTTATTAATTTAGCAAAATTGATCATAAGTAAATTATTCTAAAATATTTGTGACTCGATCTTTTCTGAAACTTCCTTTTGTTCTTCAAATGACACTGAAAATGATCTAATTTCTTTGTCGAAAATGAATAAACCACAAAAGGAAATAGAAATAAATAAGCAGTAAAACTCCTTAAACAAATCTTCATATTGTATAATTACAATGGGCATAAAATGGTGAATTGAAAAATGTTAAAGTAATAAAAGAGATCCAGTTTCTTTTTCATTGTAGTTCGCCACAATACCCGTGATCAAACAGGTAGACTAATTGAGTGTTAAACTGTCAGTTTCCGCTTGCAGGTGCTGAATTAGCCGATCGCTAGAATGTTTAAATTTCTCACTTGTCTTCGGACTCCGTAGTTAAACAACGTTAGTGTCATGTAAGACAGTGTTCATGCTTAAACTTCATACACGTGTCTGTCAACATATCACCGTATCCATTAAAGAAAATGGAAACTTGGGATGTATTAGTTTTCATGCCATAATAATATAAGTGGCCAT